>NW_006921692.1:2439617-2456491 GCF_000298275.1 Orycteropus afer afer | reverse complement strand
AAACAAAACTCACTGCCATAGTCAATTCTGACTCATAATGACCCCCCATTGGGTTTCCAAGGGGTAAATATTTACAGAAGTTGATTGCCCCATCTTCCGAGAAGTGACTGATGGGTTTGAACCACCAACTTCTGGTTAGCAGTCAAATGCCTTAGGCACTATGCCACCAGAGCTCCAAGTTTATTAATATACATCTTAAATTCATATTTCTTATCTGTATTAGGCTAGATCTAGACCCTATATGGTAGGTTTTCTGCTACAGAGTTAAAATGTGTCACCACCTTTCTGTGGACTCTTGACTTCACATCAAGATAATCTTCCAGTAATTTAGTCACACTATTTGGTAGGCCAGGGCCCTCATTAGACTCTTTCAACCTAGACAGACACAAGAAGGCTATTTAGTGCCTCGGAAAATGTTTGCTCTCTGAAAATTAGAACATACCCTCTCTGGAACCTTCCTATTGCCCTTACCTTAAGTTTAGATGACTAAGCACATGTTTCTAAGTTTTCCTCTCTTTCTACAACTGTTTTTTGACTCCTTGCCTAGGTAGAGGTAGCCTTCTGGTATATCCAGTCATTTTTTCTCAGGAAGCATCTTAAATGCACCTAGTTCTGGTTCCTAGTAGTCTGCCTTAAATAGACAGAAGCAGTATCTCCATTTAGATTAACTATTTACTTAAAAAAAAAAAATCCACACAGTTCTTGCTGTGTTGCCACAATACTTGAAATAGGCTTCCATGGTTGTGTGTTTAAGGAATGTTTTGTTTACTTTAGCAGCCCTGGTGGTGCAGTGTTTAAGCACTTGGCTGCTAGCTGAAAGGTGGCCTTTTCAAACTCACCACCTGCTCTGAGAAGAAAGATGTGGCAGTCTGCTTCTATAAAGATTACAGCTTTGGAAACCCTGTGGGGTAGTTATACTCTGTCTTATAGGGTTAATACGAGTCAGGATTGACTGAACACAACTGGTTTTGTTTGTGCTTGTTTGTTTGTTTATCTTGTTTACATATGTGTGTGTATATGTGTGTATCATGCTTCAAATTTTGTTTCTTGCAATATTTTCTCCAAGTTACTTTCATGGTAATTTGCTAAATTTTCAAAGGTGGTATTTATTGAGTGGTATTTGAGTATTTTAATTTTAACATGTAATAAATTTGTAAAGAGGATTTTATTTTTTCTCTCCTGAGCATTTCATTTTTATATTCATCTTCTCACAGTATATTTATTTCCAAATCTCTACATGTACTCCTACAAGCATTATATTTTGTATTATTGTGATTACAAGTTCCCCTTCAACAAAGATCTTTATTGATCTATACTTTGTTTTCATGCCACTGTGTTCTTATTAAGGAGCTGTGGTAATGCAGTGGTTAAAACATCTGACTGCTAACCAAAGGTCAGCAGTTCGAACTCATCAGGTGCTTTGTAGGAGAAAGCTGAGGCATTCTGCTTCCGTAAAGATTTACAGCCTTGGAAACCCCACGGGGTAGTTCTGCTGTCCTATAGGTTTGCTACGAGTCAGAATTGACTCAATGGCAGTGGACTTGCTTTTTGGTTTGATGCTCTTATTGCATTTTTAGCTCTTGATTAAATTTCCATAATTTTCTTTTTGATCTATTACCAGGTTTTGTTATCATTATTATTTTTTAATGTGAAAACCATGACCCTGTAAACTCCAGGGCTCTCCAGCTTGTTGCTCATTATCAAGGAGCTCTGGTGGTATAGTGGTTAAAGCATTTAACTTCTAACCAGAAGGTTGGCAGTTCAAACCTACTTGGTTCTTTGTAGAAGAAAGATGAGGCAATTTGCTTCTATAAAGATTTATAGCTTTAGAAACTCTATGAGGCCATTCACACTGTCCTATAAAGTGCTATGAGTTGGAACCGACTCGATGGCAGTGGATTTTTTTTTTTTTGTTGTTGTTGTTCAATATAAACCTGTTCTATAATAAACTCTGCATGTTGTCTAATATGGAGACTCTAGGATTTCATAGTGGTGCCTATACTTTGTCCTATGAATTATACAAATACAAAATTTTAAAATGATATGCTGGCAGTTATAACTATTCTGGTTATTTGGTGCCACTGTGACAGGAATATACCACAAATGGGATGGCTTTAACAAACAGGAGTTTATTCTCACAATTTCAAAGTGCCAGGCTCTAGGGGCTGGGTGAAAGCCCCTCAACTTTGGGCTTCAGCTCTGCCTCCTGCTCCCAGCCCACTGAAGCTGGAGGCTTTTCTTCACTCAGCTGCTGGCTGCTGAAGATGACAAACCCAAGGTCGGCAAGTAACAAGGCACAATCCCAATATTACCAAACCACACGGCAGGCAAGTCCATTGAAAGTCCCAAGACTGGCAGAGCATGGCAGGCTGCTGAACGACTCAGCTACATACAGGGTCTAAGTATGCCATTAGCTAGAGACCATTCCCAAAGCTGCTTCTTCCATATGGGAAGCAGACCACATCCCTAAGACAGCTACTCAGTTGCTTGTGGTAGATTCTACCATGAAGTTGATTGCCATCATCATGGGGAATAACTACTACTACCTGCCCAGCCACTCAACCTGGCCCAGCCAAGTTGATACATGACCTTAACCACCATAATTACTAATTATACACAGTCTTCTAGTTATATCTTTACATGTTAAACTGGAAAATCTAGTTCCTAACTAACAGTTCCTGTATGTTTTTTCAAAGAAAAAAACAAAGAAAAAAGCACTCAAAGAAAGAACCCAAGACACAGTCTACGGATGTAGTGCTTAACTAATTTTTTCTTTGTATTGGAATATTTCAAAATGTAAACCTTGAATGGCGAAGTGGTTGAGGCATTCTTATTTAGAAATCCTTCAGATGCTTTGGTGTCTTTTATTCTCAAAAAAAAAAAAAAAAAACAAACAAACAAACAAACTCACTGCCCTGGAGTTGGGATTGGGTCAGGTCTGACTCATAGTGACCCCTCCTTGGGTTTCCAAGGAGGTATCACTATGGAAGTAGATTGCCCAACCTTCCTTCTGAGGAGTGGCTGATGGGTTTGTACCGCCAGCCTTCTGATTAGCAGTCAAATGCCTTAGGCACTACACCACTAGGGCTCCCTTTTATTCTCCACTCTCCCAAAATTGTGCGCAAAACTAAAATTGTGTGTGCTTAAAGTTTAGTATGAAATTTTGGGCTTTTTAGAAATTGAAATTAAGGTAGTCTCTAAATTAACTTATTCATGCTCTTTTTATTTAAGATATATTTTCTTCTGTTAGAACTATTTGTTCAGTTTTATCAGAAATTTAAAAATTACGATAGTTTAAAAAATCTTTGATAAAAGTATTTTTGTTTTGTTTTATTTCCATTTTCCTTGTTTAAAAAGTGTTAGATAAAAGTGTTTATAGAAATGAAAGATACTTGCTTAAAAGTGTTGTTTTTAAATGAATATTAATGGTTTCAACTATATATTTATGCTATAAAATTTGAATAAGTCTTTATAATTTTTAAACCTTTTAAACATCATTCCATTTATCTTTTCCTATTAAAAAATTATGTTTTCTGTCATGTAGTTAATGTATTTTAACTTATCTTCCTATCACATGAGACTGGTAAATTGAGCATATTTTCAGCAAGCCCCATGACTATCAGCAGTACTCCTTAGGAATTTACTTTCCACTTTTAGCAGTTTAATAAAAGAAATGACTACCATGATTTTCTTCAATTTTACCAAGTATTACATGAAAATGAAAGCCAGAAATGGAAAGTGTCTTAGATATCAGGAAAGATAATGGGAACTTTGGTGAAGTTACAGAGATAAATATATAGATTGACACCTTTCCTTTATATTTCTTTTTATAAAACAAAATCATTGATGGTATATGTAAGTTACAAACTAAAGAAATGTGATTTTCAGGTATTTGCAAGCATTTTTATGCATGCATTGTGTAAAATCACATTGCATATCAGTGTAAAGAATTTGTGTCGTTTTGAGCAGCGAGGGAAGAATTTACTTGTACTATTATTAACTTTGACCATAAGGATTTTATTATTTCCTTTAACTTCCAAGAACATTCATGTTCTGGTGCATGTTTTGGGGTGTATATATGTTTGTGTTGTCCATTTTAGCATGTGCTTTTATAATTCTGACATACCGAACTTCCTGAAGTTCTACTAAATGGAAGCATTTAGAAGTGGGATCCCTGTGTTAATAAGCAATGAGCATGTATAAAGTTTCTAGAAAATTCAGGACAGATTTTGTAATGTTCTTGGAAAAAGTGCTATAATAATTGCATGTTGGGATTTAGGTTTTGTTTATTTCAGATTTCAAGCTCAGTTTTCATTAAGCATTTATCAATCTATACATTTCACTTTCAGGAGAAATTTTGCAGTTCCATGTGATAAGAACACCCCCTGGTCGAGGAAATGTTACTATTAACTGGAAAATTATTGGGCAAAATCTAGAACTCAATTTTGCTAACTTTACTGGACAACTCTTCTTTTCTGAGGTAATTTTACAGAAAAAAAGCTTTACCACAAATATCAAGAGTAAACATAAAGAAAAATGGAAAACTCTCACTGTGTACTAAAAGATTAAAGGAGGTTGATGAGGGAATGATTACTTAGAAACCTAAAGGAAGAACATTACTCATAAAGCTCTTCTGAGTCTTTAGCAGGGGATTTGTTCTTCTCGACATGCTTCGGAAAATCTCTTTGAAGGAAAAAGAAAATATTGACTTTTTACTGTGAAACCTGTGAAAGCTGGAATGCAGGGGACTGCCTTGTTTTTCCAAGTCTTGCAAATTTTCCACCTTTGACATGGTGCAGTATTAACATTTTTTTTATCACTATCATGTGCATGGAAATTATTTGAGCTTTCCTTCTCTGACAGGTTTCCACCTTACACTGGTTCTGACATTGGCAGGTTTTACTGTGTTTTATCCAAGCTATTCTTCTTCTGGCCTCTCACAGTTGATGTCAGTGATGTCATCCTGAAGATGATGGACAGTGCCTCTTACTCTTCATTATCTTAGAACTTTAAACTCATGGCAGCAATAAACAGAGCTCTAAAAGAAAATGTCATTTTAAATCCAGTTCACACTATATTTTTAAGGTTCTGTTTACAGACTCTTTCTGGTAGTTTGAAAGAAGATGATTGGAGAGGAATAAATGTAAAGGCATTTCTTGGTTATAAATCAGCACTGCCATATGATGAATCTGTCATCTTCTTGTCTTCACACCCCGGCATGAATTCTCTGATAATGTGCTTTTAATTCATTTTCTCTCCATTTCTGTTGCCTCAACCTGAGTCAAGCCCCTATTACCTTTTACCTCAGGTACTACATTGGACTTTAGTAACTGGTCTCCCTGCTACACTGGTTGTCTTTTTCCTGCTCCAGTTTTTCTATTCACCAGTGTTATAGAGATCTTCCAAACGATACCCTTTTCTAAATTTTTAGTAGTTACATTACTCGTTGGATAAAACCTGCATTCATTAGCTCAGCATTTGCTATCTTCCACTGGTAGCATGGATCTACTTTAAGCTTGGTTTCCTATGAATCAACAGTTTTTTTATTTTACTTAGTATAAGCCACAGAACTCATAAGTTAAATTAAAATATTCTTGTACACTCCATTTGTAAGGGCAAGATAAGCAGCAGTTAGTTTGTGTTCCATAATAATACAGGGGATGGATTTCCTTTTTGACTAGGGGTCATTGAATCAAACAATATTTGTGCATTTGTTGGATGACAACATTCCTGAAGAGAAAGAAGTATACCAAGTAATTCTGTATGACATCAGGACACAAGGTAATTTAGAATTGTTTTAAATATTTTTTTCTAGGTATAATATTCTTTTCTGAAAAAGAAGAAATAACAGTTGCTAGCTCTATATTTAACAAATAGGTGGAATGAGAAAATATTATTTTAAGTAGTAACTGTCCTATAGAATATTATGTTGAAAAATTGATTTATTTCAAAAATAAACATATATTTATGGGCTCAGGAAAAAAAGAAGACAACCTATAAAAATGTTGGTAAAATATTTACTTGTAGAATAAAATACATTTCCAAAAGTAGATTTTTTTTTTACCCCAAAATTAATTCTATACTCTCAGATACATTGTATTATATATAACATAAATGATCATATAGAGCAGTTATCTGGATAATTTAGATGTAATCATTTCTTATGCACATTATTTGGTTACTTTCCTCCATTTGTACTCAATGATTGTAGTTCAGATATGACCAATATGGCAAATAATGACAATAGTAAGTGAGAAAATTCATGATATTCTGACTATAAAAAGGAAAGAAAATAGTATCTGGGCTCTGTTGGTCAACCCAAAGATTTCTATTAGAGAAGTGAACAAAATAACATGCTTTCTGGTTACTATATGTTTCAGAGAAGGCAATTATAATGTAAGTATTTGGAAGTTAATGCCTTGTCACTGTCAGATTTCCTGACCTGGTTCCTGACATTTCTAGGAGTTCCACTGGCAGGAATGGCTGTACTTGATGCTCAAGGATATGCATCTGTGCTTACAGTGGAAGCCAGTGATGAACCTCATGGAGTTTTAAATTTTGCTCTTTCATCAAGATTCATTCTAGTGGAAGAGGCTAACATAACTATTCAGCTTTTCATCAACAGAGAATTTGGATCTTTAGGTTTGTGTTACTCTAGTTGGACTGGGGTTTCTGGGCAGGTGCTATTTGTAACATTTTATGTCTGTGGATGAAAACCATTGAGAAAATAAATCAGGCACAGGAAAGAATGAGTATTTATTAGTTGAGGGGCAGGACTTCATTATTGTACAGATTGAAGGAATTATTTCTTGTCACAATAGATATATCTGGGTATAACAATCATAACATCTCAGCAGCCTATGGCTGTCTGTGACTCTGTTACAATAGGCTGGGCTTGGCTAGGGGTCGGTCTCCTCCATGTATCTGTCATTCTCCTGGGATGAGCAGAGGCACATGAAAGAAAGAACAAAATCTGCAAAGCCTCTTGAGATTTAGGTTCAGAGCCAGCATATCATCCCTTTCACCTTGTATTATTGGCCAAAACAAGTCATATGTCGAACCTTCTTTGTCCACAGTAGCAGATCATTCAGCTTTTAGTTGGCAAAGCTGTGGATGTAGGAAGGGATGAGTAATTGGACAAATAATACATTCCACTTACGGTGCTTTTAAGAAAGTCATAAAGTATACAGTGTGAAATATGATTTTAAAAGTTTAGTTACATCTTTTTTCCTACCAATTCAATTAGGAGTTGTCAATGTCACATATACCACAGTTCCTGGAATGCTGAGTCTAAAAAACCAAACAGAAGGAAACCTTGCAGAGCCAGAAGTGGATTTTGTGCCACTATTTGGCTTTCTGATTTTAGAAGAAGGGGAAACATCAGCAGCCATCAACATTACTATACTTGAGGTAAATCTCTTAGGTTATTACTGTATTAAATCTGAAGTAAACCGCATAAAAAGTAAAAATTAAGGGACTATTCTATTTGTAAGATATTATAAGCAGCAACATTTAACAAGAGACATCTGATACCTTTGCATTTAGGGCTTTAAACTACATATAGACTTGTGCTTGTCTGATATATATAACTTTGCTTTCAGTATAACAATTGTAACATTTGGATACTATGCAACTATTATCTCTAGACTTGGTGAATTCATTTTTGATAGGTTCCCCTGCCTTTAAATCAGCTTTTTTTTTTTTTTTTAAAATTTTTTGTTTGGTTTTTTGGAGGTTGCAGTTCTTATTTAGATAGGCTGGTGTGCTGTTGTGTATTTTGGCAGAGAAAAATCTTGTGATAAAGACAGTTACCGTAGGGCAGTCCTGTTTTCTATGGCATTAGCCAAGAGATTCCAAAGAAACATTTTAATAATTCTGAAGGATTAATTGGACCAGAAAATCTATGTAGCTCAAAATCTTTGTTGGTGAAAAGCCAAATCCAAAATCTACTGCCATCATGTCGATTCTGACTGGCAGCAACCCTATAGGGTAGTAGGAAACCATAGCATTTACAAGATTGTAAATCTTCATGGAAGCAGACTGCTTCATCTTTCTCCTATGGAGTGGCTGGTGGGTTCAAACCACCAACCTTTTGGTTAGCAGCCTGATGCTTTAACCATGGCATCAGTTGAGGTCCTCTTTGTTGGTAGGACTGGTTAAATTAAAGATAGTGGGAAACTCACTAGAAGTTGGTATCAGTGTGATTATCGTAAAACTCAATCATTGGTGACAGGAATTGCTGTTTCAAATGAGTTTTCATATTGTAATGTTTTTGGAAATTAATGTTTCAGCTATCTACATTTCTAAGGCGTTTATAAAAACAGTACATGTGGAGGGAGTAGGCAGTAGTATCACTAAGTTTGGTGTCACCTAGTATGGTAATTCATGATGTCACTCCCTTACCCCCTTGGACCTCCTCCTGTACCAGAATTCTGGGTGGTGACCTCTGACACTGGTTTTTCTAGTCCTTATGTTTTGAGCATCTGCTATATTTTCAGGGAGGTCTGGTGGCATAGTGCCTAAGGCACTTACTTGACTGCTAACCAGAAGGTTAAAACCCACCAGCCACTCCACAGAAGGAAGACTGCGCCATCTACTTCTGTAGAAGTACCACCTCAGAAACCCCAGGAAGGGTTGCTATGAGTCCTATTTGACTCAACAGCTGTGAGTTTGTTTTTTTGTTTCTTTGCAGTATTTTCATGGCTGTTATTAAGGATTAGTGACTAATAAGAATAGCTGTCATTTTTCAGTATCTTATCTAGGCCAGGTACTCCACACACATTATTTTTAATCATCAATCCTACAACATAGCTATTATTTGGCCCAATTAAAACTGTAGAATTAAAGTATTGAAAATTAAAATCACCTAAAATTGCAGAATTTGATACTGTCTCCTTGACTGCAGTGCTCTCTTAGTTACCTAGTGCTTCTGTAACAAAGAACATACCACAATCACAATTTGTTGTGTTGTTGTTAAATGCCATTGAGTCGGCTCCAACTCCTAGTGGCCCTGAATGAAACACTGCCCAGTCCCTTATATCAGTGTTTCACTGCTGTTTGTAAGGTTTTCACTGGCCAGTTCTTTAAGAAGATGATGGCTCTTTCCTTCTCCTAAGTCTGTCTGGCTCTGGAAGTTCTGCTGAAATCTGTCCACCATGGGTGACCTAGTGGCATAGGCTCCAGCCTCACAGCAATACACAAGCTTCCACACTATGACAAACTGAGTGGTGGACAGTCACAATTAGGTAGCTTTAAAGACTAGATTTTTTTTTTCCATGTAATTTAGGTTGCTAAAAAAAAAAAAAAATGTACTGCCTTTGAGTCAGATCCGACTCATAGTGACCTCTCCTTGGGTTTCTGAAGCAGTGTCACTATGGAAGTAGATTGCCCAACCTTCTTTCTGAGGAGTGGCTGGTGGGTTTGAACTTCCAGCCTTCTGAATAGCAGTCAAATGCCTTAGGCACACCACCAGAGCTCCTAATTCAGGTTGCTAGAAGTCCAAATTCAGGGTCTGGCTCTAGGGGAAGTCTCTTTTTGTCTCTTTCAGCTTCTAGTTACTGCAGCAATCTTTAATATAATTAAGACACAGGTTTGATATGGGGAAAGGATTTTAAAAATAAAGAATATAGCATTAGCTGTTAGATGATAGTTTTTGAAGCTTGTTTATGGGCACGTGGGGGTTCACTGTGCTAGTCCTTGTGTCTGTCTGAAATATTTTATGGGAGCTCTGGTGGTGTAGTGCCTAAGGCATTAGACTGCTAACCAGAAGGCTGGCAGTTCAAACTCACCAGCCACTCCTCAGAAAGAAGGTTGGGCAATCTACTTCTGTAGTGATAATAAATAATTTTAGCCACTTAAATAAATAAATAAATAAATGTTACTCATTCATTCAAAAAAAAACCCCAAAACTTTGGTGTTCCCGGGCTTTCAGATGCATCTGCTGTGTGTCTTCATATGGTGTCTTTCTACTGTGTGTGTGTCTGTATCTGTTCTGTTCTTTTTTGAAATTCCGAAGTGATTAGATTTCCTATCCACCCTGAACCAGTATGATATCATTAACATAAGAAAAACCTATTGCCATAGAGTCAACTGATAGCCACACGTTCTTGGGTTTCTGAGGCAGTATCATTATGGAAGTAGATTGTCCAACCTTCCTTCTAAGGAGTGGCTGGTGGGTTTGAACCACCAGCCTTCTGGTTAGCAGTCAAATGCCTTAGGCACTACGATACCAGAACATAAGAAAAGAAACCCCCTATTTCCAAATAGAGTTATGTTTATAGGTGCAGGAGTTAGGATTTCAACACATATTTTTTGGGGACACAATTCAGTCCTTATCAAAAACCTATACTTCATGGTATTATTCTATTCCTTACTGTACTAAACACTGGATGTTTAAGATAAGATAATTTTATATCTTTTGCTCATGTTATGTTTTGAATATATTATGATTATATATTTATATAATTGTTTTACATATTATGTTAGTTGGAGTAATATAATATACAGAAGAATTACAAGGAGCTCTGGTGGCACAGTAGTTAAAGCATTCAGCTGCTAACCAAAGGTCGATGGTTCAAACCCACCAGCTGCTCCATAGGAGAAAGCTTCTGTAAAGATTTATAGCCTTACAAACTCAAGGGGCAGTTCTACTCTGTCTTGTAGGATTGCTATGAGTCAGAATTGACTTGATGACAAAGTGTTTGGATTTTGGTTTTATTAGTCTAGGTTAAAAAAAAAAAAAATGAGGAACACTCGTGGTGCATTGTTTAAAGTGCTTCACTGCTAACCAAGAGGTCACTGATTCAAACTCACCAGATATTCCACAGAGAAAGATGTGGCAGTCTTCTAGTAAAGATTTACAGCCTCGGAAAACCCATGGGGCAGTCTACTCTGTCCTACAGGGTTGCTGTTGGTTGGATTCAACTTGATGGCAGTAAGTAGGTGGAAAATGATAATAATATTAGCAGTGTCATATGGTTCAGTGTAATAACTTATCAAACAGATAGGTATAGTGTAATACTTTCTGTGATTATATCTTAAACTAATTTAAATATTTTCTACCGTAGGCCTACATTTTTATGTTTAGTGGCATAGTGCCTAAGGCATTTGATTGCTAACCAGAAGGCTGGTTGTTCAAACCCACCAGCCACTCCTGGAAAGGAAGGGTGGCCAATCTACTTTCGTAGTGGTACCACCTTGGAAACCCGAGTGATGTCCGACTCGATAGCAGTGTGTTTGATTTTTCTATACTATTTAAGATAATTTAAAACCAGCTTATGGAAGTGGATAATTACTTTGAGAGCATCATGATATGTATTTTAATGGGTGTATTTTTTGCAGGATGATATACCAGAGCTAGAAGAATATTTCCTGGTGAATTTAACTTATGTGGAACTTATCATGGCTCCTTTAACTTCATTTCCTCCCAGACTTGGTATAATTTTTTTGTTTTGTTTTGTTTTTCTATTTCTTTTTATTCACTAACTTCAAATGATTTAAAGATACCACTCCAGTTTTTAATCAGTGGTCATCATTGTGATGTTTGTTAATCTCAGCTATGTGTGAAAATGTTATAGTCTTTTATATATACTTTGTTAGACTATCATGTATTTTAGTATTATATTTTGGACAATGTAGAGACATTTAAAAATTATTTTGTGATATCTTTTAAATTTTACAACTACTTTCTAACCAAATTTCAGTCTCAAACAGAATTGGTTCTTTGCATCATTGAGCCCATAGAAGGCATTTTCCTTTATAATTTAGTTAGCTATTTTCATTAGATCTCTAACCATCAGATGGTTTTATTTTTTAAGTTAATAAGGGCTTTTTTTTGTTTGTTGTGTTCTTTGCTGCTTTTCTGACTTTTTATCTTTTTCTTTTCATGCTTTTAGAAAAGACTCAGTTAATTCATTACAGGCTGAAAGGTAAAATTTGAACCTTGGTGCAAGTTTATATGGATTTCTTTAAAAAGATATATTCTTACTTTTAAAATACAGACTCCTATTTGTAGTTTGGAAATCTACTATTGGAAAATTTTGTCTGAAGCTTTTAGGCATAATGGCCCAATAGAGGGTGGGGGTGAATAGCACGGAGGGTAGCCTGTTTCTTATCCATTTGTTAGAAGATGCGTTGGGCAAAGGGGAAATAAAGTGGTTTAGGGGAGGAGAAACTTGTCCATGAGCAGTCCTGGGGAACAGGGCTTCTTCATTCTACTCCTTAGACTCAATGACAACTTTGAAAATACTGAAAGCCAATTAACAATTTCTAACATTTGAACAGTTTCAGTTCTTCTGCAAAAGAAATATGTATTTCCAATAACTAGGCTTACATAAAATAATTATTACAAGATATAAATATTGTTCCTTGTAAGAAAACTAACCAAATATTTCATTTTTTTTTTACACTCATATTAGAGGTAATTAGAATAAGTTGCTATTTGTTTAGTGTACTTTTTGAAGTGCTTTGTAGATCAGTATCATTATTTACATGTTCCTATTTTACAAATGAGGGAACTAAGGCTAACAGAAGATAAGTAACCTGCCAAAGCCACACAGCTAGTATGTAGTAGAGCTGAGATTCAATGGGCATGGCCTGCCCTTAGAATCTGTGCATTGTAGCCCCTAGTCTGATAGGCATGAATACTGATTACATCATCTTTTCTTGACAATGTTGTTTTCTCTAGAAAGAATTATCCTACCCCTACCTGTGCCCCACTCAGGTAGCTTCCATAAGTTATCCTAGCTTAAGGTACCAAACTCAAACCAAGCTTAATTACAGACCTTTTGATTAGCAGCTAAAGGTCTTAACCTACACCACCAGAGCTCCTTTAGACTAAGGTACAGCCTCTAAAATTTATAAGGACACTCAAAGTATTTTTTTAAAAAGCAATAGTAGGGTTAGTTAATATTTCAAGACTGAGTATTAGTAACATTCTGAACTTAATGGACAGAACACAAAATAAGTAATTTTAGCCCATCTGAGTTAGACTAGAGACATTTATGTCTACCTGAGTCTCTTTATTCCAACAAAGCTCTTTCTCATCGATCCTACCTGTCTCAACTTCTGTTTGTATGCCTGTCTCTCTGTCGCTATCTCTTTTTCCCACCTGTATTTCTCTTTAGGACACTCCTATCTTTCTCTTTCCCTTTCTTTTCTCTCTTTTTTTAATTCTTTCTATGCCTTTCAAATGCCCTCATTTTCCTTCCCTCCTGAAATGTTGATAATGTAGAATAGTGGATCCAAATATTTTAAATGAATTTTTGTTAATAGAAAAAAAAGCCCATAGCCTTAGTTGCTTATTATTTCTTATTATACTGCTTTCAGTTGATTAATATTCTATTACTTAGTGGATCTCGCTAGCAAAATGTTTCTTCATTCAGAGGTTATAAGCTTTCATACCCTTATATTTTTTAACATCTTGAGTAATGTTAACAATACCTATATGTTAGGAATTATATAATCTTGAACAGACTGTCTTTATATTTCACATCTAATAATATTTTCATTAGTCATTTACTTTTAAATGGTGTTTCAATGATTTTTTTCAGATTCAGAAGGCTCGACTGCACAAATTATTATTGATGCCAATGATGGTAGCCGAGGCGTAATTGAATGGCAACGTAACAGGTAAATCTAAGACTGAGTTAGAATCTTTTTCTGGATTTTAGATTCTTTACCATCTATGGAATAACCTTATAAGGAAAATAATTGAAAGTATTCTTTTTACTTCATTGTAGGTTTGAAGTGAATGAAGCCCAGGGCAGTTTAACATTGGTAGCCCAGAGGAGCAGGGGAGCTCTTGGCCACATTTCCTTGTTTGTTTATGCACAGAACTTGGAAGCACAACTAGGGCTGGATTATATCTTTACTCCAATGGTAGGACTCAAAATCAATCACAGATCACTTTCAGAAATGATTTTGTAAGCATTATTCTTTCAGGGTTACAGTAATTCAGCTTCTATATAAAGACTAATCTTAACATGATGAAACATTATATGTCTCACTGTAATTTAGCACAGAAAACTTTCATGTGATGTGATAATTTCTTTCACTATTTTATTTGAAGAATATTTAGAATTTTTGGGAGCTCTGGTGGTGTAGTGCCTAAGGCACTTGACTGCTATCCAGAAGGTTGGCAGTTCAAGCTCACCAGCCACTCTTTGGAAGGAAGATTGGGCAATCTACTTCCGTAGAGATATCACCTTGGAAACCCAAGGAAGGTTCACTATGAGTCTAATCAGCTTGATGGCAGTGAGTTTGGTTTGGTTATTTAGAATTTTCAGTACTATTCTAAAAGTTATTTTGTGTCCATTCAATATATTGTTACAATATTTCTTATTGGAAGAAAATTGGCATTGTATTAGAGAATTTATTAAATTATCTGATCTTACCAAAGTGTGTATTAGGCACTGTGAAAATTTTAACTCTTATATTTCTTTGTCGTAATTTACTGGAACACCTTTGATGTTTTCTATATTTTACTTTGTGTCTTCATGCCTTTTATTCCTTAACTAAACATATATTTTCTTTTTCACCATTACTTTCACTTATTTTTTAACCAAATATTGCCAATTTTAATAAAAATTTATCTTGCAAAAAGAAAATATCCTGTAAAGTAGCTTAACTCTTTACATTTATAACTACACTGCATTGCTTTCCAAACATTCTAAAAAACTTGGGAGTTATCTAATATGTAATAACCAAACCCAAAATCTAACTCATTGCCAAGTCAGTTCTGACTCAAACGACCCCCATTAGTTTTCCAAAGCTATAAATCTTACAGAAGCAGACTGCCTCATCTTTCTTCTATGGAGCAACTGGTGGGTTCGAACCACTGACCTTTTTGTTAGCAGCCAAATGCCTTAATCACTACACCATCAGAGCTCCTTATGTAATATGATATGTAATATGTAATAATGTCTATATTTACCTTTTTGACCAGATTCTCCATTTTGCTGATGGAGAAAGATACAGGAATGTTGACATCATGATTCTGGATGATGACATTCCAGAAGGAGATGAAAATTTTCAGCTGATTCTAACAAATCCTTCTCCTGGACTAGAGCTGGGGGCAAACACAATAGGTAATTGATAACTTCTTTTATACAATTCCCTCTCCTTGATTCTGTTTTTCTTAACATGTTAGCAGATATAAAAGTTTGGAAACAAAGTTCTAATGGTTTTCAAATCTTAGAAAGAAAAATGAGTATGTTAATATTCCTGTGTCAGTGTAACTGCTTCAGTCTCTGTGTGTGTGTGTGTGTATAGGGAACAAAAAAGTAGTTGGTACCAAAAAGAATATTAAATCATTTTCACAATGATTGTAGATTATACTTATTGTAGATGTCTTTCCTTTGGAAATTTAGCTCTGCTTCTGATTTTTTGCTTAGCAACAGAAACAACGACAAAGTTATGTTGTAGTGTCATGTAACTGCTGTAGTATTTTGGCATAGGAATGGAGGTGTATTGCTAGATCAGATAGACTATAAGAGCCATAATTCTTTGGTTGGAACAGTTGGACCTTGTTACTAAAAGTCCTTCTGGTCATTGCTTGTCAGGTCCCTGCTAACTGATTGTTGTTGTTGTTATGTACTGTTGAGTCAGAGAGGAGATGAAAAGAGAGACAAGGGAGAAAACCTCATGGACATAAAGAACTTTAGGTTTAGAAGGGACTCTAAAATGTCATTTAATTCAATTCCTTCTGGCAACAAATAAGCCAAGTGAACATAGAGCACTGAATCTTGACTGACTGTTCAACTTCATGTTTTAGTCAGTGGCTGAGTGTTCTTTGCAAAAACCAAACCAAACTCATTGCTGTCAAGTCGGTTCCGACTCATGACAACCCCCACTGGGTTTCCAAGGCTGTAAATCTTTACAGAAGTAGATTGCCCCATCTTCCTTCCTCAGAGCGGCTGGTGGGTTTGAACTGTTGATTCTTTAGGATTTCTTTAATTTGATTAAATGTGTTAATAAATTACCTTTGTTTAAGCCAGTTTGAATTAGGTTTTCTGTTGTTTGTATAGAGAAGATTCTTTTTTTTCTCTTTAAATATTTTATTGTATTTTTGGTGAAAGTTTATGCAGCAAATTAGTTTCCAGTTTAATAATTTCTATACATATTATTCAGTGACATTGATTCTCTTTATTTCCATTCTGCTTGTTCTGCTTCCATTAATCTAGTTTCCCTGCCCCCTCTTCCTTCTCATCTTTGCTTTAGTTTGGTAAATGTTCACCATTTGGTCTCAGATAAATGATATTTTTTAAAAAGGAGCACTGATATTTTTAATTTATGAACCAATCAGTTACATAGCTGAAAGGTGATCTCCAGGAATGATTCCAGTTCACAGTTTTAGGGTATCTCAGGGGGATAATCTTAAAGGTTCCTCTATTCTTTACCAGACCAGTAATTATGGCCTTTTATTAATAATTTGAGTCTTATTCTAGATTTTTCTCCCATTCGATCTGGGACCATTTGTTGTGTTCAGAACAGTTGGTAGTGGTAGCTAGGCACCAACTAGTTTTTCTGGCTTCAGGAGAGAGGAGGCTGTGGTTCATATAAGCAATTAGTCCTGTAGACTAATTTCTTCTTTGAGTCTTTGGTTTCCTTCTTTCTCTTTTGCTCTAGATAAGTAGATACCAATAGTTGTATCTTAAGTGGCTGCTCCCAATCTTTTAATAAGAAGCTCTGGTGGCATAATGCCTAAGGCATTTGCCTGCCAACCAGAAGGTTGGTGGTTCAAACCCACCAGCCACTCTGCAAAAGGAAGACTGGACAATCTACTTCTGTAAAGATTTACTACCTAAGAAACCCAGAAGGGGTCAATGAGTTGTAATTGACTCGATGGCAGTGCATTTTTTTTTTTTTTTTTTTTT
>NW_006921692.1:2426619-2434562 GCF_000298275.1 Orycteropus afer afer | reverse complement strand
ATGGACTGTTAAAAGAACTAACAGATCTGTCCTGGAGGAAGTGCACCCAAAATGCTCCTTGGAAGCGAGAATGGCCAGACTTCATCTCACCTATTTTGGTCATGTTGTCAGAAGGGACTATTCCCTGGAGAAGGATGTCGTGCTTGGTAGAGTGGAGGGTTGATGAAAGAGAGGGAGGCCTTCAATGAGATGGATTCACACAGTGGCTGCGATGATGGGCTCAAGTATAGCAGGGATCATGGAGCTGGTGTGGAATCGGGCAGTGTTTCATTTGGCTGTGCATGGGGTCGCTATGAGTCGGAAATGACTCGATGGCACCTAACAACAACAACAAAATCAAGCCAGCTGCTTCAGGATGATGGGGAACATGGTAAGACCAGTGAATTTCATGAGCATGGGCCTATTGCCGCACTTCTTTTGCTGTGAAGTGAGTCCCTTGACCTGAAGTAGTGCTGTGTGGGATACTGTGACAGTGGATAAGGCATTTTGTAAGTCCATGGATGGTAGTTTTGGCAGAAGGATTGTGTGCAGGGAAGGCGAATCCATATCCAGAATTAGTATCTATTCCAGTAAGAACAAAACCTTGTCCTTTCATTGCTAGAAGTGGTCCAGTGTAATCAACCTGCCACCAGGTTGCTGGCTGATCACTCTGAGGAATGGTTCCATATTGCGGACTCAGTGTTGGTCTCTTCTGCTGGCAGATTGAGCTCTCAGCAGTGGTGATAGCCAAAGCAGCCTTGGTAAGTGGGAGTCCATGTTGCTGAGCCCATGCATAACCTCCATCCCTGCCACCATGGCCACTTTGTTCATGAGCCCATTGAGCAATGACAGGAGTACTGGGAAAAAAGGATGGCTGGTTTCCACTGAACGTGTCATCCTATCTACCTGATTGTTAAAGTCCTCCTCTGCATTGTCACCTTTTGGTGGGCATTTACATGAGACACAAATATCTTTACTCCTTTGACCCAGTCAGAAAGATCTATCCACATACCTTTTCCTCATACATCCTTGTCACCAATTTTCCAATCATGCTCCTACTAAGTCCCAGACCATCTGGCCAAGCTATTAGCCACAGCCCATGAATCCATATGAAATTGTACATCTGGCCATTTCTTGTTCCATGCAATGTGAACAGCCATATGCACAGCTTGAAGTTCTGCACATTGGGAGGATTTCCCCTCACCAGTGTCCTTCAAGCAAGTCCCAGAAAGGGGTTGCAGTGCTGCTGCTGTCCACTTCTGAGTGGTGCCTGCATATTTCACAGAACCATCTATAAACCAGGCACGAATTTTCTCTTCCTCAGGCAAATGATCATAAGGAACTCCCCATGAGGCCGTAGGTGCAGACTGGCAAAGAGAGGGTAATGTGACTTGCCTGGAGACCATAGGTATTTGTGCCACTTCTTCATGCAACTTGCTTGTGCCTTTAGGTCCTGCTCAAGCCCGATCTCTGATATACCACTTCCATTTAATGATGGAGTGCTGCTGTACACGTCCAGCTTTATGACTCTGTGGGTCAGACAACACCCAGTTCATGATGGGCAGCTCAGGACTCATGGTGACTTGGTGGTCTGTGGTTAGGATTCAGTCTCTACTAAAGCCCAGTAACAAGCCAAATTCTGTTTCTCAAAAGGAGAGTAGTTATCTGTAGAGGATGGCAGGACTTTGCTCCAAAATCCCAAGGGTCTGAGTTGCAATTCACCAACAGGGACTTGCCAAAGACTCCAAACAGCATCTCTATCTACTACAGGCACTTCAAGCACCATTGGATCAGCTGGATCATATGCCCCAAATAGCAGAGCAACCTGTTTGGCAGCCTGAACCTGTTGAAGAGCCTTCTGTTGCTTTGAGCCCCACTCAAAACTAGCAGCTTTCCGAGTCACTGGATAAATAGGCTGCAGCAATACACCCAAATGAGGGATATGTTGCCTCCAAAATCCAAAGAGGCCCACCAGACATTGTGCCTTCTTTTT
Organism: Orycteropus afer afer; assembly: GCF_000298275.1. NCBI lineage: Eukaryota > Metazoa > Chordata > Mammalia > Tubulidentata > Orycteropodidae > Orycteropus > Orycteropus afer. Next base: position 2,432,590 of record NW_006921692.1, on the reverse strand, counting down.
AATTGTGGGTGAAGCCAGATACAATAACTTATCTTTCACTTTAGTAGGAATATCTCGACATGCCCCACACCATTGACCCCCTAGAAATTTCACTGAGGTGGAAGGTGCCTGAATTTTTGGGGGTTAATTTCCCAATCTCTAGCATGCATATGCCTCACCAATCAGTTTAGAGTCATCAATACTTCTTCCTTACTAGGTGCAATAAGGATAATGTCATCAATATAATGGACCAGTGTGATGTCTTGTGGAAGGGAAAGGCAATCAAGATCCCTATGGACTAAATTATGACATAGTGCTGGGGAGTTGATATACCTCTGCGGAAGGACTGTAAAAGTATACTGTTGGCCTTGCCAGCTGAAGACAAACTGCTTCTGATGGTCCTTTGAAATTGGTATTGAGAAAAAGGCATTGGCCAGATCAATAGCTACATACCAAGTACCAGGAGATGTACTAATTTGCTCAAGCAATGAAACCACATCAGAAACAGTGGCTGCAATTGGAGTCACCACCTGATTAAGTTTACAATAATCTACTGACATTCTCTAAGATCCATCTGTTTTTTGTACAGGCCAAATAGGTGAATTAAATGGGGATGTGGTGGGAATCACCACCGTTACATCCTTCAAGTCTTTGATGGTGGCAGTAATCTCTGCAACCCCTCCAGGGATGTGGTATTGCTTTTGGTTTACTATTTTTGTAGGTAGAGGCAGTTCTGATGGCTTCCACTTGGCTTTTCCTATCATAATAACCTTTACTCCACATGTCAGGGACCAATGTGAGAATTCTGCCAAATGCTCAGTATATCTGTTCCAATTATGCATTCTGGACTTGGGGAAATCATTACAGGATGGCTCAGGGACCCACTGCGAGATGCACCTTAGCCAAGACTCCATCAATAACTTCACCTCCATATGCCCCTACTCTGACTGGTAGGCCACAATGAATCTTTGGGTCTCCTGGAATTAGTGTCAGTTCAAAGTCAGTGTCCAGTAATCCACGAAGAGTCTGATTGTTTCCTTTTTTCCAATGAACAGTCACTCTTGTAAAAGGCCTCAGATCCCTTTGGAGAAGGCTGGGGGAAAGATTGACAGTATAAATTTTTGGCAGTGTAGTGGGGTCCTTCCTCAAAGGGACCTGGCCTCCTCTTCATTCAAGGGTTTGTGGGTCTCTAAACTGACTCAAGCCTGGGAATTGATTGAGAGGCTGTTATTCTGTATTTTGGTGATTCAATCTAGGCTGCTGTTCACGTGACCTAGAATTCTGTCTATACAGATCAAGTAAATATTTAGTAGGTTTTCCATGTATTTCACTACTAGGAACACCATGTGCAAGTAGCCAATGCTGTATTTCTACATGAGGCAGAATATTCTGATTACTGTTTAGACTCTGCTGTCCATGATGGTAACCACACCCATCTTGCCTTTGTCGATTAACTGCTGCCACTTGTCCCCTACTACCACGGGGTCCAATCAGCCCCATCATGGTTAAGTGACTTAGTTCAATTAGGGCAGTTCCCACTGTCAAATCCAGCTTAAAATAGCAATCACAGCAGTCTTTAAGGATGCTGGAGCTCCCTTCATAAATTTATTCCTCACTGTACTGGTGAAAGGTGTGTCTTCTGGACTCTCCATTTCTGGCTCTAGGGGTCTAATCTGGTAAATCAATTCTAACAGGCCAATTTCCCTAAGCCTCTGGATACCTTCTTCTATATTATACCAAGGCAGGTCTTGTATTTCAGCTTGACTTAAGATAGGCCACCATGCTTCAGTAAGCCAACCAAATAAACTATTAGATCCTTTCCTAACTTCTCGAGCTGAATCATCAAATGAAGAATCTGTACTTAGTGGACCTAAATCAATAAACTCAGACTGATCCAATGTTACATTCCTTGCACCATTATCCCACACCCTCAGTAGCCATTCTCATACATATTCTCCAGGTTTCTGTCTGTACATGTTAGCAAAATCAAGTAAGTCTTTTTGGATGTAGCATACTACCTCCTCAGTCACACTTTGTATGTCACCTTTTGGGGCTTGCTTGGACTTAAGTTTAGTTATAGGTCTAGCAGCAACAGTGGGTGGTTGGGACAGTTCCTGCCTCAGACAGTGACCCAGCAGGAACAGTTGGGTTAATCCCATCAAACTGAGGTGGAGGGGATGATGGTTTTACCTCAATCCTTTCAGATGGGAGGGATTCAACAAAATTTACAGGCTACATATCCTGATCTTTCTGACTATCTGCCCATATGTCCCCATTCCAGGGTTCAGGATCCCATTTTTTCCCAATCATTGCCCTCATTTTAACTTCCCCACCATTCTGGGTTGGCAATTTAATTGGCGTTATAATTCAACCACCCTTACAATAAGGCTTTGGGTTTGGTTTTCGGCAACATCAGCTCTGTTACTAGAAGAAATAAGGCTTTCTTTCAGAGCACAGCTGTAAACATTGAGGTCTTTGTGGTGCTTAAACTCTGACTCCTCAGCCCTGAACTCCTCATCTTGCTCTTTCACCACTTTGTCTAGTGTAAGTAGGATCAACCAACCAGCTTCCTTATACTCCTCATACTGACAGAATTGCAGAAAAGTATCAAATATGTGGTTACCCAGAGCCTCACTTCTCAAAAATACTTGATTTATTGGTAGTGATATTTTGCATATTAATGTTGCCACCTCATGCCAGGGATTAGCAGAGCCCTCTTTACTAATTGAGGCAGGGTCTCCAGTGCCTTTACGATTAATCAAATTGGAGAAACAATTTACGAAGCCATCCTTATGATTTTGTCTCTTGAGAACCACTCCTGGTACCAAATATGTTAGACTGGGTTCTCTAGAGAAGCAAAGCCAGTAAAGCTTATATATATACAGAGAGAGAAATTTATTTTAGTAAAATGGCTCACACACTTATAGAAGCTGGCAAATCCAAAGTTCTTGGATCAATCGTCAAGCTGGAGGTTTTTCCCAATTCACACAGCTGCAGGGGCTGATGAGCAGGCAGTATACTGGTTGTTGACTCCAATGAATGATGAATCCAAGATCTCCAGGCCGAATGGTGGATTGTTCTCTCACGAACAGTTGTAGGCAGCACAACAGAATCCTGATCCACAGAAGAGTGTCTCTTTTCCCAGGATGTCCATAAATATACTGGAAACAGACCACACCCCTAGGGAAACTCCCTTTCAATGGATTGGCTGCTCAAAACATATACATCTGATCCCATCATTGGAATAACCCACATCACAGTTGTTTAAACCACACAGAATTGTGGTCCAGCCAAGTTGACACACAGTTCCAACTATCACAGTCACATTCACAGGTACAAAGGTTAGGACTTCAACCTATCTTTGTGGGGACACTGTTCAATTCATAATAGCGCTCAACTTAAATTTTAGGTTAATTTGAAGAGACTTAACATCATTTTAATGCCCGGTTTTTTAATTTAGAAATGTTATGCCTCTCCATTTATTTTGATCATCTTATATATACCTTAGTTCCATTTCCCTCAAAAACAAACCCTGAGACAAGCATTTGGTTGTAAGTTTACTTGGGTGGTGATCTGTTGAGGCATAGTGAGAAAATGAGGAAGTGAGACAAAGGAGAGAGGGAAGCTGGTAGAAGATATGTTAAATAGGCAGGTACTACCTTGGTCAACTGAGCCTGAATCCTGCTGGTGTTTTGACTCCCATTCCTCATTGTTTAAGGGTCACTTTTGCTTGGTACGTCTCTAGCACTTTGCCCTGACTCCTGTGTGATCTGATTCTATGCTGAGACATAAGGCTTGATAGGCCACAGGACAAATAGGAATTGCTGCAGGTGATTGAAGAGTAGGCAAAAGGTATGTGGTGAAAACTGACAGTCTCTGCCATGATCATGCATTAAAATTGATTATGCATTAAAATTGATTATGTATTAAAATTGATTATTTTCTTCCTATTGGCCTCATATACTTTAGCTTAATTCGTAGATATTATTTCTATTGTGAATGAGGTCCCTTTTCTATTACATTTTAAAGTTAGTTATAGATAATGTATAGAAATATTTTAACTGTCTTTAAGAATGCACGTGCTGAAGTAGACGTCTAGGTTTGTGTGTCACTTCTGCCACTTTCTTGCTTGGAACTTCAGCTTATTATCTGTTTGTGCTTCAATCATCTCTCTGTACAGTGGACTAGTAATAGACTTCATAGGGTTGGGGTAAATGTTACAATGAGTTAACAAATGTTAAATGATTGTTGTTGTTGTTGTTGTTGTTGTTATGTGCCGTCGAGTCAGCCCCGACTCATAGCGACCCCTCCTTGGGTTTCCGAGGCAGTATCACTACGGAAGTAGGATTGCCCAACCTTCCTTCCGAGGAGTGGCTGGTGGGTTTGAACCGCCAGCCGTCTGGTTAGCAGGCAAGTGTCTTAGCCACTATGCTACCAGAGCTCCCGTTAAATGATTAGTAAGTGCTAAATAGTATTAGTTGTTGCAGTGTTATTCTTAATCTTTTTATTGATAGTAGTGGTAAATAGAAAGCCCTTGATTTTTTTGAAACTTTTTCTCAGCCTACAGTTTTGACTTATTAAGTTATAATTATTCTTTTTCTTGGATTTTCTAAGTAGATAATCTTGTCATTTAGAAAATAGGAACTGTTCTAGTTCTGACTCTTCTTTCATATTATTTTTATAACTGTTAATTGGTATGTGGTGAATATCTCCAGGACAATATTGACTAGTAGAGTGATGACAGCCATCATTATCTTCTTTCTGTTTTTAATGGGAATGCTTCTAATGTTTCAGCATTAAATTTTATATTTGCTGTAGGCTTCTGATATCATTTCAGTAGATTGAGGAGGCTTCCTTTTATCCTAAGTTTATTAAGTATTTTTATACCATGGATGTTGTTATTGTTATGTGCTGTCAAGTCAGACCCAACTCATAGCGACCCCTCCTTGGGTTTCTAAGGCAGTATCACTACAGAAGTAGATTGCCCTATCTTCCTTTCGAAGAGTGGCTGGTTGGTTTGAACCTCCAGCCTTCTGGTTAGCATTCAAGTGCCTTAGGCACTATGCCACTCCATGGATACATATGGAAATTTATTAAATGTTTAAAAAATTTTCCTTTGTTTCTGAAGTTTCTTCTAGAGAAAAGTTGATCTAGTTTCCAATTAAACATCCATGCTGTTCCAGTACTTATAATTCATTCTGTTTTAATATTTTCATTTTGACAGCCTTAATTACTGTCCTCGCTAATGATGATGGCCCTGGAGTTCTATCATTTAACAACAGTGAGCACTTTTTCCTAAGAGAACCAACAGCTGTCTATGTAAAAGAGAGTGTTGCAGTATTGTATATTGTACGGGAACCTGCAAAAGGACTCTTTGGATCTGTGACAGTTCAGTTCATTGTGACAGAAGTGAATTCTTCAATTGAGTCTAAAGATCTTTCTCCTTCCCAAGGCTATATTGTTTTAGAAGAAGGTGTTCGATTCAAGGTACAGTATTAAACTTTAATGAGAAGGAAAGATTATTGTTAATTTTTACCAAAAAATTTTCTCTTAGAGAAGCACTTTTGGTCTTAAGGAAACAAAAAATCCAAAACCACAAAACGCCCGGCTGAAGTGGTAGGTAAAGACATGACTATTACTATGTGATGAGTGCTATAGTAGAGTCTGTATAAAGTGCAGCTGGAAAATTTGGTCTGATAATAGGGCAATGGAATGTGTAAATAAAATAAATATTGATATTTACAATTTTAAGCATATTTAAACAGTATACTCCACTTTGTATTGCCTTAAAAAACAAAACTCACTGCCATTAAGTTGATTCCGACTTATATTAGGTTTCCAAGGCTGTAAATTTTTACAGAAGCGCAGACTATCTCATCTCTTATCCACAGAGCAGCTAGTGGGTTTGAACCATGACCTTGGGGTTAGCAGCCAAAATGCCTTAACCACTAAACCGCTAGATGTCCTCTGCATTGCCTAGAAACCATAAATT
>NW_006921692.1:2418976-2426504 GCF_000298275.1 Orycteropus afer afer | reverse complement strand
TGCTAACTTCAGACTGCTTATTTAAGAAGCAAATATCCAATATGCATGTTGTTAGTTGCCATCGAGTCAGGCTTCCAACTGATGGTGACCCCATGTATAATGATAACCCACAGTTATGATCTATAAGGTTTTCATGCCTGATTTTTATTTTTTTAAATTGTGATTTGGGTGAAAGTTTACAAAGCAAATTCATTTTCCCTACAGAAGTTCATGTACAATTTGTTTCATGACATTGATTGCAATCCCCATAATGTAACAGCTCTCTTCTCACTTCCTCCCTGTAGTTACCTCTTCTCTATGTCCTTTTTTCCTGTGCATTTCTGTTCTTTGAGCTATCTACCTATGGAAATACTGCCTTTCTGATCTTCCGTGATTGATTGCTCTAAGGAGTGTATCTACCTAGTGGAAATGTTCACCCTATATGCTTGTCTGTTGTTTGGGTGGAAGTCACAGGAGTGATTTCAATTTCAGACCTGAAAGGTAGCTAAGGGTCATGGTGTCAGGTGTTTCACTTGGCTCTGTCAGACCATGAAGCCTGGTCTTTTTTATGAATTTGAGTTTTATTCCACATTGTTCTCCTACATGCTCTAGGATCCCCTAGTCTGATCCCTTTCTGAGTGGTTGACATTGGTATCCAGGTACCATCTAGTTCTTCTGGTTTGTCAGTCATATAGGCTGAGGTTTGAATGCTAAACTAGTTCCTTGGAAAAATTGTTTCCATGTGTCTTTGGTTTTCTTCATTCTTCTTTGCTCTGGATGAATAGAGCCTAATTGTTGCATCTGGATGGCTGGTTGAAAGTTTTTAGACCCCCAGTTGCTACTAACCAAACTAGAATGTAGAACAATGTTTTTGTGTAGTATGTCATGCCAGTTGAGCTTGATGTCCTCTGTGACCATGGTCCCGAGCCCACAGGTCCAACAACTTGCTCCTTCAGGGTGGTTGGCTGTGGCTGAGAAGTTATCATAACTTTGTCCCCGTTAATTCTATTTATATGGAGATTCTTACAGCACATACAAATATGTATGCAGAAATGTCATCTGTCAACTTTATATGGTCATTGCTATATTCCCTTTTGCCTAGACATATCTGGTCATTCAGCCTGTCTACTTACGTATCTATCTGTAGACTAATGTTTGTTGTTACTGATAATGCAGTATTGTGTATGTAGAAGTGTTTATCTTTGTTGCCTGTACCTCTTGTGCACCTCTCTGTGTCCTTTATTCCTTAGTGTTATTTTGTTTGTCACTCACTTTTAGTATATGGCCTTGTTGTTGTTATTTGCCATCGAGTCGGCCCCCGACTCATAGCGAGCCCCCCTTGGGTTTCCGAGGCAGTATCACTACAGAAGTAAGATTGCCCAACCTTCCCTCTGAGGAGTGGCTGGTGGGTTTGAACCCCAGCCTTCTGGTTAGCAGTCAAGTGCCTTAGGCACTATGCTACCAGAGCTACTATATGGCCTCATTGCCTGACTTTTTTGGAAGTCTTTTCTTCCTAGTATGTCTTTGTCTGGAATCTCTGTTGAAGCCTGCAACATGCAAGCTTCCATTGACAGACAGGTGTTGGCTGTACTTGGGGTGCATTGGCCTGAAATTGAACCTCAGTTTCCCATATGGGAGGCATAAATTATACCACAGAGCAACCACTGTCCCTTTGTGTGTGAATAGGAATAACTTACTGGAGAAAAAAAAATGATAGATTTGAGATTCATAGAAATGTGATCAATAATTATAAATGTTTACCTTTCAAAACCTCTCTATATATGAATTTCTGTTTCTGCTACTCTACCTTATTTTTGAAACACAGTTTAAAATAGCTGATTGTATTAATGTTAGACATGTTCTTAAGCCAGCTATATAAAATATAGGAACTCCAAATAATATACTTAAAAACAATTTCATCTACAAACAGTCCAACAAGTAACTAATTTGTTTAATGATCAATTTGTGTAAACTTCACCATATTTTTGAGTGGGTACTCATTTGCATATCCATTTTTTTCATCTCCTTGAGATTTTAAAACTTTTATTTGTTCAAGGACACTTAAATTTTGACATAGATACAAAAATTTAATTAAATTTGAAGTGTTTTGTAAATTTGCAATTTCTTTGTATTTGTTATATCTTAAAACTTTTTTTTTTTTGTTTAAGGACTTTTTGTAAGTTAAGGAAATTGAATGTTAGAGCAATTGGATGAAATAAATTTTCTTTTAACTCACGTAACTATTCATTTTAACGTGTTTTATTTTGAGATATACAGTAACATGGGAGCTCTGGTGGCATAGTACCTAAGGCATTTGATTGCTAACCAGAAGGCTGGCAGTTCAAACCCACCAGCCACTCCTCAGAAGGAAGATTGAGCAATCTACTTCAGTAGAGATGCTGCAAGTGTATGGCTCATAGACTGCATATGTGTGTGTGTGTGTGTGTGTGTGTATACTTTTTTTTTCCCCACGAAACTACCACATAGATTACGATACTCAGATTCTCTTCCCTTCTACCCCTTTCTAGTTAATAGCACCTTTGCCTTCCCCAAAGGAAACTACTTTCTGAATTCCGTCATTAGAGACTCATTTTACCAGTTCTTAAACTTTGTATAAATAGAATTGTGTATTATATTTGCTCTTTTTATGCCTGGCTTCTTTCCTTTAATGTAAGTTTAGCAATCCACCCATGTGGTTACATGTATCAGAAATTCTTTTTTGTTGCTGAGTAGTACTTTACTGAGGAGCCCTGGTGGTGCAGTGTTAAAGTACTTGGTTGCTAACCAAAGAGTCAGTAGTTTGAACCCACCAGGCCCTCCTTGGGAGACCAATGGGACACTCTGCTTCAGTAAAGATTTCAGCCTTGGAAACCCTATGAGGCAGTTCTACTCTGTCCTATGTGGCCACTATGAGTTGGTGTCTACTCCATGGCAATATTATTGAATAGATCACTATTTTTTTTTACCCTCTTTCCTGTTGATGAACATTTGGCTTGTTTCCATTTTGGAGTTACTCTGGCTGTGCCAGCTTTTTAACAGTAAAGCCCAAACTAGAATGAGTAAAGTGATGTAGCCAGGGCAGAATAAATGAAAATGAAGTGATATATTTAATTTCTTAGTCTTTGTGTTATTCTTAAATTCCAGAGATATTTCTTTTTTAGACACTTCTGACAAATATTTATTTTTTATATACCTTAAAAAGTATTCCAGTAAGTCAATTTTCATTAATATGCTTACAATTTCCTGACTTATTCCCCCCCAGTTTTTTTTACTTACAGTAGAAGAAACAGCAATGACAAAGTTTTATTTTTTAGAATATGTGCACTTTTTAGTACAATATCATAGTAATGAAAAATTTGAAAGTAGTAAGTTAAAACACTTGTAACTTTTACATTATGGGAATCTCTTATTAAAAAAGATTCAGCATTTTTCTGGAATATATTACTTTATTATCAAAAATGTTTTGCAAATTTTTCTATATATGTGTTGCACAATACTATATTCTAATAACTTTATCTTTTTCATTTGGTTTTCAGGCCCTACACATATCTGCCATATTAGACACGGAACCAGAAATGGATGAGCATTTTGTTTGCACTTTGTTTAACCCAACTGGGGGTGCTAGACTAGGGGCACCTATTGAAACTCTGATAACAGTTATACAAAACCAAGCCCCTTTGGGGCTATTCAGTATCTCTGCAGTTGAAAATAGGTATAGTTTATTCATAAGGAAATTTACCACATGTGAAGCTAAGTGGGGTATATTTTTGACATAAAGAAAACGCATAAGGAAATTGATCTCTGATTATTTCAAAGGGAACTTTACAATGAGCTCTAGCAGAGAGATAGCATGCCATCACATAACGGGGAGTGTCAAAAGCAAAACCTGTTCTGTTTAATGGTGTAGTTCACAGTCTTATATTCTCAGAATTCATATTTCCAGGCAAAAAGCTTCACTATTTTGTGTTTTTAATAATAAAAATTGAGAAATAATATAAAATATATTTAGCTTCTAAAACCAAGTGAACTACTCTTCATGCATATTAACAGGATTGTAGTCTTAAAATTTCCTCTGGAAGCTCACAAATATTTTTTTATATACCTTAAAAAATATTCCAATAATTCAATTTTCATTAATATGCTAAGAATTTCCTCACTTTTTTCCTCCAAATTTTTTTTTAGTTATGGTAGAAGAGACTCAATGACAAAGTTTTACTTTTTTAGATTATGCAGTGTGAAATTACTGATTTTTAATATTTTCTCATGATTGTGGTATCAGAATGTTATATTTTTGTTGATTATTTTTGTTTTTATTGTAAATATTTTTATGCTTTAGAGTCTAGTCTTCTTGACATAAAATTTGTAGATCTCACCTTGGCTCATGTAAATTTAAATGTATAATAACATATCAAGTATATGCTAGCAGTATGATACTTATTTGAAAAAAATGTAGAAATCATATTTTTTTCTGCTTTCTACAATCCATTTGTTTCTTCTAGAGCCACCTTTATAGCCATCGAAGAAGCCAACAGGACTGTATATTTAAATATCTCACGTACTAATGGAATTGATTTAGCTGTGAGTGTGGAGTGGGAGACAGTATCTGAAACAGCCTTTGGCATGAGTATGTTTAATTTTTATGAGAACAAAACTGTATAACCAAGCAAGATTGTATGTATACGTTTTACATTTCCCCCCTGAATTATAACTCATGAATCAGTTGAAAATGGAAAATAGATATCTAATTATTTTATTGCATCCACAAATATTAATTAATGAGTACCTATCATGTGTCAGGCACAGTGTTAGCCTGTAGGAGCTGAGAGTTTAGGAGGTGACAGAAATGAATTAAACAAACAAAAATCAATATGTAGTTTAAACTCTAATAAATGTTTTAAAGGAAAAGACTTAGGTGTTGTGAGAACATAAGGGAGTGCATTCTAGGAGTATCAATGTTTTAACTAAAACCTAATGATAAATAGGGATTGATTATGCAAAGAATTGTATTGGAGGAAAAAAAGAGGAGAGAGAGAGAAAAAGTCTAGTTATAAGTCTAGAGGCATAAGGAACATATCACAAATGAAGACTTTAAGAGAGCACAGTGGACAGAAATATGGAAAGATGAATAGGGTCGTTATGAGTTGGAATCAAGTTGATGGGAGTGGGTTTTTTGGTTCAGTTGAGTTTGGAGATACAAACAGAACCAGATCATTCAATAACTTGAAGAATATGTTATGGAATTCCATCTTTATTCTAGTGATAAAATGATGCCTTTGAATGGTTTAGATGTGGAGAAGGGTTACTGGGTGCTTATCAACACACACAGGGTATGATTACATTTGCATTTTTAAGATATTATTCTGGGTGTCATGTAGAGAATGGGTTGGTATTGAAGAATAAGAGATGATATACAGGGAGACAGAAAGGAAAAAGATGTCAGTAGCTTGGGTTGGCTATGAGAAGGAGGGACAAAGAGGTATTAGTGATGACTACTAGGTTTCTAGCTTGTACCATTAGGTGGAGGGTCATGCTGATCACTAAGAAAGGAAACACAGGAGATGGACAAGGTGTTATTTTGATGAAAAGAGTAAAATAAGTGTGGTTTAACATATTTTAAATTCGAGTTGCTTTGGATATCTCAAAAGAGAGATCTTTGCTAGTAAGGAAAATTTGGGAATTTTAAGCATGTATTGAATTTAAAGTCATATAAACCAAAAAACCAAACTTACTGCCGTGGAGTTCCAACTCATAGCAACACCTCCTTGGGTTTCTGAGGCAGTATCATCACTGTGGAAGTAAATTGCCCTATCTTCCTTCTGAGGAGTGGCTGGTGATTTTGAACCGCCAGCCTTCTGGTTAGCAGTCAAATGCCTTAGTCACTATGCCAAGTCATATAAGTTGATGTAATATCCTGGAAAGAGAAACTGCAGATAGGGATGGGAAGATGACCCAGAACTGAGCTCTGAGAAGGCTCAGACTGAAGGATTTACCCATATGATCAGGACCATTCAGGAATCTTAATAAAAAAAAAGCTATAGTGTACCTTCAAATGGTGACAAAACAGGAAGCTGCAATATTGGATTGCTAGGGAAGGAAATTCTAATGGATATAGTACATGGAAAGCATTGGCATTGTGACTTCTTAAATTGGTAATCAAAAGTGATCGGTACTTTATGAGGAGCCGAGTTGGCAGTGTTGACATTTGTTCTTGCATCATGTTGACCCCATTAATGAAAGTTGAAGAATTTACTTTCTTTTGGAAAAGGTCATGATAATAGAATATAGGATTTTTTAATAGTTATTCTTCATTACATAAGGATTTTTTTTTTTTTTTTTGTAATAATAGAATTTTAGGATATTTCCAGTTGTAGCAGTTTGATAAGACCTTGACAGTCATTTGAAATATGTAGGTCTGCTTTGGACTTATTAAAGTATCTACAAATAAAGTGAGGATTCACTGAATCAGCAGTGTTACAAATTAGTAATATAAGTTTTAAAAATCCAATATTTCACATATTTTACAGAGGATATTAGAATTTCTCATATTTAGTTTATCATCTTTATGAAAGCTGATAAAATCATGTTCAGCATATTTCTTTTTTTTTTAACACATTTAGTATTTATTTTTAAATATACTCAGAAAGGTCTATGTGTCTGTAGAGTATTAACAACTTGTTGTTTTCAATTATAATCGTTAATTTTAAGTGATCTCACTTTTTTCTCTCTCAAATACATACACACATAAATCATAAAAATATTTTTATTTCTAATAACAAATACAATAGTCTTACCATTTAAACAGAGAATTCTGAATATATAAGGTTTGTAAGGATTGTACACTAGTAAATAATAATTTTTGTTTTCCAGGGGGAATGGATGTTGTGTTTTCCATATTTCAAAGTTTTTTGAATGAATCAGTTTCTGGTTGGTGTTTCTTTACTTTGCAAGATTCATTATATGGTGTAATGTTAAGAAACTTGTCTGTGGGATTTTCTACTATTTATCGATGGCAAGGAATTTTTATTCCAATTGAGGTAAACACACTTACTTTATAATAGACAAAATAAAATAAATGTCTAAATTTTGGATGCATTGTGAACTATTTATTCTTATTCTTTATTTCCTAGGATCTAAATATAGAAAATCCTAAAACTTGTGAGACGTTTAATATTGATTTTTCCCCCTTCTTTGTGATTACCCATGAAGAAACAAATCAAGGAAAGTCTTCTGTAAACAGTGTGTATACAGTCACATCTGGATTCAAATTATTACTGGTAAAAAAATCATTTTTTAATTGTAGATTGCTTTATTAAAAGCAAAATTAGATATATAAGATTTATTTAGATGGAAGATAATGTCTATTCTATGTTAATGTGAAAAAGGACTTTCTATAATTTGATATATATATGGTGCACAGGTATTAGCTCAGCTTACAGACTGAGACAAACCAAGAAGAAGGAAGAATCCATCTAAGAATTGGCCATGGAAAACCTTATGAATAGCAAAGAAACACTGTTTGATACATTACTGTACAACTTTATGAATACTC
>NW_006921692.1:2411722-2416406 GCF_000298275.1 Orycteropus afer afer | reverse complement strand
GACCAAAGAAGAGTTGATGCTTTTGAGTTGTGGTGCTGGTGAAGAATGCTGAAAAGTACCATGGACTGCTGAAAGAATTAACAGATCTGTCCTGGAGGAAGTGCACCCAAAATGCTCCTTGGAAGCGAGAATGGCCGGACTTTGTCTCACCTATTTTGGTCATGTTGTCAGAAGGGACTATTCCCTGGAGAAGGATGTCATGCTTGGTAGGGTGGAGGGTCGAGAAAAGAGGGGGAGGCCTTCAATGAGATAGATTGACATGGTGGCTGCGATGATGGGCTCAAGTATAGCAGAGATCATGGAGCTGGCGTGGGATCGTGCAGCGTTCCGTTCTACTGTGCGTGGAGTTGCTATGAGTCGGAAATGACTTGACGGCACCTAACAACAACATAATTTGATACATATTTTAACAAGTATTTTAATCAAGGGATATTTTATCTTTCTTGCAATGATACCTTGATATGCATATCTAGTGATCAGAATGATTTTTTTCAGACTTATATTTCAAATATTAACTCATAATTTTATCCACTGCTTTTCTTGGTTAAATTCTCTTATAATTATTTTATTCCTACTATTTTATCTTTTTTGCAGGTGCAAACATTCATTATTTCAGGAAGTTCTCAAGTAAAATATTTTATTTCAGGTGGTCAAAATTTCTTAATTGTTGCAAGTCAACAAGATGATTCTGAATTAACTCAGGTTTGATGCTTTTAAAATATATATATTTTTCTTTTAATACTGCAACTGAAATTCATAAAGATATGGTCTGAGGTGTAGTATAAAGGAAATCATAATTCAATTGTGGTGAATTAGTAAAAGTAGAATGTAGATATTGATTAAAAAAAAAAGAAAACCACCAAACCCAGTGCCATTGAATTGATTCCAACTCATTGCAACCCTATAGGACAGAATAGAGCTGCCTCCATAAAATTTGTAAGGCTTTAAATCTTTGTGGAAGCTGACTGCCTCTTCTTTCTCTCACAGAGCAGCTGGTGGGTTTGAACTGCCAACTTTTTGGTTATCAGCCGAATGTGTTAATCACTATGTCACCAGAGCCTCAGCAGATATCTATCAATTGCAGTTAATTTTAACACAGTTATGACTATTATATTGTTTTTGAGAGCCGACTAGATATAATGACTAATGCAAACATTTTGTCAGAATTTAATAGAATTAGAAAACATCATGGAGAAAAATCACACAACTGGATAGATAATATCAATAAAAATTCATTATTAACATTGTTAAATAGGCCCTCAACTCAGCTCAACATCGTGGTTTTTTTTTTTTTTTTTTGTAAACTAAATCTCTTAATCCCAAGAATGCTTATTTTGTAGTTTTTATCATTCTTCAAATTCCCATATCCTTAAGTGCATTGCCAACATGGATATTAAAAAGATTAGGTGTTTTCTTTTTGTAGTGTACTTTGTGAGCAGTGGGTAATGTTACTGCACCGGAAAGTTTCTTATTCAGTGTTCTTACTCAGTTCTAAACTGTTCGTATTTAAATTAATTCTCTCTTATCTTTAACCTTCCCTTTCTTCTGTCACTGACCTCTGAGCAGATGTATATTTAAAATTGATTTATTTCCAAATAACATGCACACATATAAATGCACACATGAAAAAGGAGAGCAGCAGTTTTGATATTTTTTCATTTATGAAATTATTCTCCTAACTATATAATAGGACCCATAGGAATAAACATGTGTCATTGGCTAAATTCTCACAAGTACTAACTTCCTAATTGTGAAGGGTTGTGTGTTTGAACATTGCCTACAGGTTTTCAGATGGAATGGAAGAAATTTCATGTTGCATCAGAAACTCCCAGTACGAGGTGTGCTGAGCATGGCCGTGTTCAACAGAGGCGGCTATGTGTTCTTAGCTGTTTCCCAGGCTAATACCAGGCTAAATGTCCTTGTATTCAGATGGTCTGCTGGTGGGTTTATTAACTTTCTTGAAGTGCCAGTCAGTGGGACGACGCAAGTCAAGGCTTTTACTTCAGGCGATGACATTTATTTAATTTTTGCCAAAAATATCTTTCTAGGTGAGAAAATACAGTCTTTATAATGCATATATAGTTTTTTATAAATGTTATCTAGCATTCATATATTATGTTCTATATAAAAATGCTTTTGTAATATTTTTTATCTAATCTATAAAGTGTTTCTTGACAGATGACTTGGGTGAAAGAAAAGAATTCAAGTTTATGTCCATAATTGTGTGACTTTTTTATTGATCACTGCAAAGTTTTATTAAACTAAAATTATGGGTGGGCTGGTAAAATGGAAAGATATTTGAAGATATTAAACCAAAGTGAAAATAGATAACTTTTAAATATTTTTTGGTTGGCGTGCTATGGAGGATTTATTGTAGTAATAAATAATGTTTAGCTACTTTTGATAAAACTATTTGTTTCAAAATATTGTGATTATGAATATGCTTTCTTCTGCTTAATGGAATTATTAGGGACAAAATTTCAACATTTCTAAAAAATAATAAAGCATTTTGTTGCTGTTCTTTCTTTAATATCAGAACACGGCTAGTGGCTAACACTTCACGTAGTGAATGCTAAAAAACTTTTGAAGTGGTTAAGACTTAAGTTGTATTTCTTTAGCTAAATAAATTCTGATAAATTACTAAAGTTTTTAAAATTAATATTTTTATTATTTTACTGTGTGATTTTGTTATTTTTTCCCTGTGACTTTTACCTTTACTGTTGACCTTTATTCCACGATTGTAGGAGCCCAGAATTCAACTGATATTTTCATCTGGGAAACAGGACAGTCTTCTTTCAGATATTTTCAGTCTCTGGATTTTAACACTGTTCACCAGATCCACTCCTTTACAGCAGCTTCAGGAATAGGTAAGGGCTTTTAACTGCTAACCAACTCTTATATAGTCTAGTATATAAAACTAGAATGGTTCCAATCTGATTAAATTAGATGCAGTTTCAGATTTCTAGACACAGATATTTTAATAGAATATAAAATCAAGATCTGTACCACAATCCATCTAAAAATCCTAGGATTTCAGAAAGACATCTATTTTTAAAATTAACATTATACTTAAAATAATCAAAGTGACTAAAATATAGGGGGTAGTATTAATGAGAGTTAGAAAAAGATAGTATATTTCTTTTTTTCTGGAGAAAGATGAAGAGTGGCATTGAATATATATATATTTTAAATAGCAAAGTATTTATAAGGGGATAATAAGTATTTACATTTAACAGTTTAAAAATAGTTGGAAAATGACTGTGAGACGTTTGCTGACCTCTGGCATTCTCCCAGCTGTCTTCCACAGTCTGAAATTCTTTCTTGGTTCTCCACTTTTCTTCATGTATCAGAAACATAAGCAAGATTTTTAATCATTATGGTTTCAGAAACAGGTTCTTTTAGCAATGACCAAAGGATTAATACTGTCTGGGTCCTGCAGGATTATTTCAGAGTCGACAAGGAATCACTTGGGTGGACAAGTGACATTAAGGAAAAGAGGCAAAGGCTAGTTGATGTAGTGAATTTGTCAGATGTGAACAGTGTAGGGAGGGCACAGATAGTGGGGACACATGACAAGGTGCTGAGAGGAAGTTGGAAGCTAGCCTAAGTGTCACAAGAGACAAGTCTGGATGAACCAAAGTCACAAATTTAAATTGAGACACAACAATTCTGTCTGGTTTTATTGCCTTTATGAGTTAAACACCAAATATTTATTAGTTATGTATCATTGTTTTAAAATGGCAATGAATTCTTTGCCCTAAAAGTCTTAAAGTCCAGTTAGAAATACAAAAATATATAAATCAAAGACAGAGTACAAATACAATTTGCCCTGTAAGTGGTAGAACTCAGAGGAGGGAGAGAGAATTTTAAATGGGAGTGTTTGGAGTTCAGAGAGAGAGCTTGAGCTGGACATTGATGGATTGATAGGATTTTGATAGAGGTAGGGAACATTTTGGCAATGGAGAAAGGTATGAATGAGAAGCTATGGCATTGAGGGCACAATTGATAAACTGGAATGATAATGAAAGAGGATTTGATTAGTAATGCCATGGTGCTAAAGTTGAAGGCATGCTTTGGAATCTGTGTTGTTGTTGTTTGCTGTCACGTCGGCCCCGACTCATAGCGACCCCTCCTTGGGTTTCCGAGGCAGTATCACTACAGAAGTAGGATTGCCCAACCTTCCTGGAGAGGGTTTTTGAGCATCAGGTCCATGGGTTTGAACTGTACTTCAGACAGTGTAGTGGTTTTCAAACATTCTCCAGAACTTTTTACCGTCTTAAACATGTGAGGATCTTAAATAGCTTTTGTTTATGTACATTGTAGCTATTTATATTTATTATATTAAAACTTAAAAACTGAAAATGATGAAAGATATATATTAATTGACTTAAACCTAACAGTAAACTCATTACATGTGAACATAAATGTTTTATGAAAATAACTATATTTTTTTAAAAAAGAATATTGTGAGAAAAGTAGCATTGCTATTTTTTTTTCTTGCAATTTCTGTAATTTCTGATATAATAGACTATATCCAGAGTCTCACGTGGGCATCTGCATTCAGTCTGTTGCAATACTACCTTTCATATAGCTCTGGAAAATTCCATCATAAACTCATGAAAGAATGAGAGTGAAATAGGCTTATGGTATCTTATTATGAAAAGTTTTGACATCACAGACTCCC
>NW_006921692.1:2389827-2411622 GCF_000298275.1 Orycteropus afer afer | reverse complement strand
TCCCAGGGATCTCAAAACCACAATCTGAGCACTGCTGATTAGAGGAATCCTTGAATGCATTTCAGAGACAAGCAATGATTAAAGAGATGTTTTAAAACTCCACCTACCTGCTGTGGATATATGAAGGATATAGTAACTTCCTACTTCTTGGGCAAAGTTGAAGAAGACCTTGAGCTGGGATAACAGCAGTAGCAGTGGAGAAGAAGTGCTGGGTGCGAGAGAAATGTGAAAGGAAGATTCAGCACAACTTGATGACTTTTCAAATGCAGGGAGGAAAAGTTATCAAGCCTTGGCAATTGGGAGGAATGTATTACTGAAATTAGGAAAGGACATAGGGAAAATGTCTTTCATTGGAAATGTGATGAGCGTGGCTGTAGGTGTCTTTTGTTTGAGATGAAGAGAATCTGGATGGTTAAAGATGCTAAACTAAAATTGGGAAAAACGTCTGAGCTAGAGGTTTAGATTTTGGAGGCATTAATATATGGGGGTAGCCATGAAAGTTAATAAAATATACAAAGTATATGGTATTGAGAAGAGTTGATGATTTAGCAGAAGGAGAGGAGCCTATTTGTGAAGTGTTCCTTTTAGGTGCCTGACTGCTGCTTTCTCTACTAGACATAATAGCAATGTTTAGATACTGTCACTGTTAAGCCCCTTCAATTGCTGACAAAAATAGGGCATATTTTTCTATAATTTCTCATTTTTTGTGTTGTTATTCATGTTTCCATGTTTTCTACTCTTTCCATCTCAACTTTATGTGCATAGCATATTATTCCAGACCTGGACACTTCTCATCTGGACTGTTAAGTTTTCTGACCCCACACTAGGTTCATGCTGCCATTATAGTCTTGTTACTGTCTCCAGTGTGCTCTTCTCCTTAAATAACTTCTCTTTACATTTTTAACCCTCTAACAGGTCATAAATTGTGATATTATTTTACAATTACAACTTGGCTGAATTTCTTATCATTTCACTCAACAATGATTTACTGAATAAATTATGTCTTCCATCATGTATTTGTTTAGTTTTTGCCTACTTGTCCTTTAATTTTGTACCTTTATCATTTTTGTTTCTCTTATACTTCAAGTTTTCAAGTGGACTAACCTCAAGTCACTTATTATTATTCAAAATAGTTGCCTAATGAATGCCTTTAAAGATGAGTGCTGGCTGAATGGGGCATTAATTGAAGTTATAGAAATTCCCTCTAAAGATTTTTTTAAGCATATAATAGGCATGTTTTCTAAAAGAATTTGAAAAATTCTGGCAAAGGCTTGTTAACGGACCCATTGTGAGGTCTCTTTATTTCTTTTGTTTCTGTGACCTGAGGTTGTAGAAGTATAAAAAGATTATAGGTAATTATTTAGAATGGCTTATTATAGATCCACTGAAAGCTGAAATTATGCATTAAATAATATTCAAGAACTTTCTTATTTTGAATGTGTCAAATATTTTATTAAAAGTACTAGAGTGGAGCCATGGTTATGAGGATCACATAATTATTCTGGTAATGACTTGACAGATTATTGGGTAGTGACTGATTTCTTTAAATGGAAGAGGAAAAATTAATATGAAAAAGCCTCAAGGACATATATGCTTATCTTTCCCTTTTCTCCTTTATTATTCAATAGATATTTTTAAGTGTCATTTATGTGCCAAACATGTAGTAGACACTGGGGAACAAGAATAAACAAGGTGAGGTATAGTCCCTGCCCAGAATAAGCTTAACATGTAATATAGAAGAGAGACATTAAATATATAATCGTACAAATAAAATTTGGTTAAACATGCACCTGCCATGAGGAAAGAATACTCTTTTTCTTATTGTGGTTTGGGTGAAAGTTTACAGGGCAAATTAGTTTTTCATTCAACAATTTATACACATTGTGTTTCATGATACTAGTTGCATCCCCTCAATGTAATGGCACTCCTTCCACTTCCTCCCTGGGTTCCCTGTTTACATTCCATCTTTCCTGTCTCTTCTTGCTTTCTGAGTTTTATTTTTGGGAGCAGATGTGCCATTTTTGTCTCATGGCTGATTGTTCAAAGGAATATTTCTTCATGGATGTTATTGTTCCCTTTCTAGGCCTGTCCACTGTTTAGCTGTAAGATAGTCCCTGGGGATGGGTTCGGTTCCAGATTTGAAGGGTGTCTAAGGGCTATATCCTTGAGGGTTCCATCAGCCTCCATCAGACCAGTAAGTTTGGTCTTTTTTATGATTTTGAATTTTGTTCTGTATTTTTCTCCCATTCTTCCCAAGATGTTCTACTGATAATAAGTACTCTTGTAACACAAAATGGAGAGGACTTGACTCAGTCTAAGGAGCTCTGATAGCACAGTGCCTAAGGCATCTGACTGCTAACCAGAAAGGTTGGTAGTTCAAACCTACCAGCCACTCCACAGAAGCAAGACTGGGCAATCTACTTCTGTAAAGATTTACCACCTCAGAAACCCAATGGGGGTTGCTATTGGAATCAACTCAGTGGCAGCAGGACTGGTTTGGTTTTGATTTTGACCCATTCTAGTCCATAGAAAGAGCTCTGGTGGTATAGTGATTAAGGCATTTGGCTACTAATGGAAAGGTGAGTGGTCCAAACCCACCAGCTGCTCTGCCTAAGATAGATGAGGTAGTCTGCTTTCCTAAAGATTTATAGCCTTGGAAATCCATTAGGGGTCACTGTCAGTCAGAATCAACTTGATGGCAGTGAGTTTGGTTTTGGAGTTTGAGTCCACAGAAAACTTCCCTGAGGAGGTAATCATTTAAATTGTGACCTATAGATTGTGATGTAGTGCCTAAGACATTTGACTGCTAACCAGAAGGCTGGCGGTTCAAACCCACCAGCCACTCCTTGTAAGGAAGATTGGGCAATCTAGTTATGTAGAGATACTGCCTCGAAAACCCAAGGAGGGGGTCACTATGAGTCAAATTGACTAGATGGCAGTGAGTTTTTTTTTTTTTTTTTTTTTTTAATATATAGATTGAGTAGGATTTAATAAGGCAAAGAGTTGAGCATAGGGCATGCTCTGGGCAAAGGGGACAATAGCATATGCAATGGTGTCAAATAGTGGGATTAAGCATGTGATTTTAGGCAAGGACTTGGAAGAGGCTGATGTGGCCTGAACATAGGCAATGAGGGAAGCGTGGTATAGATTTTACCTGAAGATGTAATCAGTAGACAGTCTTGATAGAGATTTAAAGGATTGTGTTATTTACCCAAAGGAGTCCTGGCAAAGATGTAGAAATCTGCTTCTTGGAAAGGCCATGGGTGGTCCTACTCTTCTTTAGGGTCACTATGAGTTGGAATTAACTTGATGGCAATGGGTTTGGTCTTTATTCAAAGGGTAGTGGGATAAAAGTAGTGGAGGAAGTGTATGTGTGTGTTTTAAAAAGGGAGTTAGGTTACTATAGGGAGGGAAGGTTAGCAGCTGTTAAGGGAAGATGCCCAAAGACAAAGTAGGAGGCTGTTGTACTTCAGAGTAGGAATATTGGGTGGTGGTGCTTAGAATGTGATGGGTGATACAGTGGGAAATCAAAGAAGTAGAGAGGTACATGGACTCAAAAGATAAATCACAAGTAATGTCAACAGGAGTTGATAGTTTAGATGTGAGTGTAGATGAGAGAGTAGATATCCAGGATTGGCCCTAGTATCTGCAACTAAAGAATGTTTGGTGGTCCCATAACTGTTACTGTGATCACTAGGAGTGACCAGGCTTTTGAAGGCAGAGCTAATGAGTTTGCTTGGGGTATGTTAAATTTAAGATACCTTTAAGTCATCCATGGAGAGATATTGGTAAGATGTACTAGTTGGAGCTCAGAGGAAAGTCCTAGATTGCAGGTTTACATTGGGGGGTTCATAACTGCATACTGCAGGCAGAGATGAAACTGTCTAGAAAGTAATGTGAGAGAAGGGACCCTTGAACCAAGCCTTGATGATCCCCACTTGTTAAAGGGCAGGCAGAGGAGTCAAGGAGCCAGAAAATATGGGTATCTATAGCTAACACTTGATGAATGTTCATTAGACCTTGTTCTCACACTTTCAATCCTCAGAGCTCATTTAATCTTCATTTATTCCTCAAAACTCTGTCTGTTGTTAGAAAAAGATTCACTCTTCCCTTGCTCCTCTATATTCCTCTCAACTTCACTTAAATTGTTTCCTTTGAAAAACATCTGGATTGAAGCCATCACTGTCTTCCTCCCTCTTTAGTCACCACCAGAACCCCAAGACCCCTGGAGCTAAAGAGATCTCATCCCCATGTGTCTATATATACTCTAATCTGATGCCCAGCACTCCTCCCAACCTCCTAAATCCTTCCATCATGCCCTATGGAACAGATACATAATATTTCAATGTTTTCTCAGAGTGTTTCTTTTACCTTCTTTCTCTGAATTCTAGTTGTTTCTGGAAGACACTGCTTCCATGCAACTTCCCCCCTGACTGCTATATCCCTTGCTGGTTACTTCGTATATTCTCAGGTTTCTAAGAGTTGGGAATGTTTGCTTCAGCACTTAGTGCTAGCATGTCTCTAAATCTACAATCACCCCTTAAATAATCTCATCCAGTTGTGTTGCTTTAGGTTTCTCTAAAAATAGATTATCTAAATGGGAGATAGTTCTATAATGAGTAGTAGTTAAAATGCTTTTCTCCAAGGTAGAGATTTTTTATTTATAAACTCCCTGGCCCAGTATATGGTCTTAAACAGTACAAATGTCTGTTATCTTAGCAAACTCTTTCTGCGTACGTAAATACAGACTTGAGTCCCCAGATTTTCTACAGTGAATGTCTAATTGCCTATTTGTGTCCTGTTTTACTGATCAGGTTGGAGATGAAGGGTGTAGGATATATCTCCCAGGTTTAAAACACCTATTCAGACCACCTAATCAGTGATGTTCAGAACACTGTCCTTTATGATCTTGATTGAAACTGTAATTCATTAAATTCATTAAATTTGAATCATTAATTTGAAATCATTAAAGGTAAGATCAGTCTGAGGAGTTTGCCCCTTATTTTGACTATTGCCAGTTTTATAAAGCTTTATTTTAAAAAATAGGACCATTTTTAAATGAGATTTTATTGGTAAGAATTTCCTTGGTAATCTTCATCTTTACATCTTTACATGCAATATTTACTGAACTGCAATAGTATTTTAATTGCTATAAACTGAGTGCCGTGGAAGGCAGAAGGTGGGTGTTTTTGGAGCACCTGGGGGCAGGCTGGGTAAGTGAGCAGGGTGTAGTAGGTGAGTATTGGATGGCTTGGGGAAACCAGGAAGTGAGCAGAGCCATCTGGAAAAACTAAGGGAGACAAACTTGTCTGTCAGTTTGTCTTGCTGTCGTGCCTTGTGTGTTGCTGTGAGGCTGAAGGCTATGCCACCGGTGTTTCAAATGCCAGCAGGATTACCCATGGTGGATAGGTTTCAATGGAGCTTCCAGGCTAAGACAGTCTTGGAAGAAGGAAGAGGCCATCCACTTCTCAAAGAATTGGCCAGTGAAAACCTTATTAATAGCAGTGAAATACTGTCTGATATATTATTTTAAAACTTTATGAATAACCCTGAAACAATGTTCAATATAGCATTAGAAGATAAGCTCCTCAGGTCAGAAGGCACTCAAAATATGACTGAGGAAGAGCTGCCTCCTCAGAGTAACGATGTGGATAGGGTAAAACTTTCAGTACCTCCATTTACAGATACAGCACATCTCAAGATGAGAAGAAACAGCTGCAAACATCCATTAATAATTGGAACAAGGAATGTACGAATATGAATCTAGGAAAATTGGAAGTTGTCAAAAATGAAATGGAACACATAAAGATCGATATCCTAGGCATTAGTGAGCTGAAATGGACTGGTTTTGGCCATTTTGAATCAGACAACCATATGATCTACTATGCTGGGAATGATAATTTGAAGAGGAATGGCATGGCATTCATCATCACAAAGCATGTTTCAAGATGTGTCCTGATGTACAGTGCTGTCAGTGATAGAATAATATCCATACAACTACAAGGAAGGTCAGTTTATATTACTACTATTCAGATTTACGCACCAACCACCAAAGGCAAAGATGAAGAAATTGAAGATTTTTACCAAGTTCTGCAGTCTGAAAATGACAGAGCATGCAATCAAGATATGTTAATTATCATGGGTGACTGGAATGCAAAAGTTGGAAACAAAGAAGAATCACCAATAGCTGGAAAATATGGCCTAAGTGATAGAAATAATGCTGGAGATTGCATCATAGAATTTTCCAGGACCAATGACTTATTCATTGGAAATATATATATATTTTTTAACAACACAAATGGTGGCTGTACATGTGAACTTCACCAGATGGAGTACACAGGAATCAGGTGGACTATGTCTCTGGCAAGAGCCGATGGAGAAGCTCAATATCTTCAGCCAAAACAAGGCCAGGAGCTGACTGTAGAACAGACCATCAACTGCTTATATGCAAATTCAATTTGAAGCTGAAGACAATTAAAACAAGGCCACAAGAAGCAAAATATGACTTTGAATATATTCCTCCTGAATTTAGAGACCATCTAAAGAATAGATTTGATGCACTGAACACCATTGACCGAAAACTAGAGGAATTGTGGGATGACATCAAGAACATCATCCATGAAGAAAGTAAAACGTCATTAAAAAGACAGGAAAGGAAGAGAAGACCAAAATGGATGTCAGAAAAGATTCTGAAACTTGCCCTTGAAAGAAGAGTAGCTAAAGCAAACGGAAGAAATGACAAGATAAAAGAGCTGAACAGAATATTTCAAAGAGCAGCTCAAGAAGACAAAGCCAATTATAATGAAATTTGCAAATACCTGGAGTTGGAAAACCAAAAGGGAAGAACACACTCGGCATTTCTGAAGCTGAAAGAACTGAGGAAAATATTTAAGCCTGGAGTTGCAATATTGAAAGATTCTATGGGCAAAATATTGAATGATGCAGGAAGCATCAAAGGAAGATAGAAGGAATACACAGAATCACTGTACCAAAAAGAACTGGTCAATCTGCATCCATGTCAGAGGTGCCATATGATCAAGACCCAATGGTATTGAAGGAAGAAGTTGAAGCTGCACTGAAGGAAGTGGCAAAGAACAAGGCTCCAGGAATTGATGGAATACCCATCAACATGTTTCAACAAACAGAAGCCCTGCTGGAGACACTCATTTTTCTATGCCAAGAGATTTGGAAGACAGCTACCTGGCCATACAAATATTGTTCCATATTTGTACCCATTCCAAAGAAAGGTGATCCCACAGAATGTGGAAATTATTGAACAATATCATTAATATAGCAAGCAAGTAAAATCTTACTGAAGATAATTCAAAAACAGTTGGAGCATTATATTGACAGAGAACTTCCAGAAATGCAAGCTGGATTCAGAAGAGGATGTAGAATGAGGAGTATTATTGCTGATACCAGATGGTTCTTGGCTGAAAGCAAAGAATACCAGAAAGATGTTTATTGTATTTTATTGACTATGCTAAAGTGTTAGATTGTGTGGGTCATAACAAATTATGGATAACATTGAGAAGAATGGGAATTACAGAACACTTAATTGAACTCATGAGGAAACTGTACATAGACCAGAAGGCTGTTGTTCAAACAGAACAAGAGGATACTGCATGGTTTAAAATGAGGAAGGGAGTGTGTCAGGGTTGTATCTTTTCCCAATACTTACTCAATCTGTATGCTGAGCAAATAATCCAAGAAGCTGGACTATGAAGAAGAACGTGGCATCAGGATTGGAGGAAGGCTCTTTAACAACCTGCATTACACTTTGCTTGCTGAAAGTAAGGATGACTTGAAGCACTTAATGTTGAAGATTGAAGAATACAGTCTGCATTATGGAATATACCTCAATAAAAGAAAACATAAATCCTCACAACGGGACCAATAAGCAGCATCACAATAAATGGAGAAAAGATTGAAGTTGTCAAAGACTTCATATTACTTGGTTCTACAATCAACACCAATGGAAGCAGCAGTCAAGACTTCAGAAGACATATCACACTGGGTGAATCTGCAAAAGACTCAAGTACTGAAGAGCAAAGATGTCTCCTTGAAGACTAAGGTGCGCCTAACCCAAGCCCTAGTATTTTCAGTCACCTCATATGCACGTGAGAGCTGGACAATGAATAAGGAAGACCGAAGAAGTGTTGATATTTTTGGGTTGTAGTGTTGGCAAAGAATACTGAGTGTATCATGGGCAAATCTATCCTGGAGGAAGTGCAGCCAGAATGCTCCTTGGAGGCGACAATGGCCAGACTTCGTATCACCTACTTTGGTCTTGTTGTCAGAAGGGACCATTCCCTGGAGAAGGATATCATGCTTGGTAAAGTGGAGGGTCAACTGAAAAGCAGAAGGTCCTCAACAAGATGGATTGGCATAGTGACTGTAATGATGGGCTCAGGTATAGCAGGGTTTGTGAGGGTGGCACAGGACTGGCAGTGTTTTATTCTGTTGTAAATAGGGTTGCTATGAGTCAGAGCCTACTGGATGGCACCTAACAACAACAAAAAGAAGTTATAAAAATAATCAATGGTTATTGATATGTAAGAGTATTGAGTATTATGGGTTAAAATTAAGAGATACTCAATGCTCTCTGGTTCTGCTATTTGGTCTTTATTTTCCAATGTGTTTCTTTAAGTACTAGACTTGGTTGCGTGATTCTCTATGGTTTCTCATTTTTCTTCATAGTTTTAATTGTTATACACAGTGTAGTAATCTCCTCCCCTGTATTTTTATTTTGTAGATACAAATATGTATCCATGTTTTGACCTGAGAGCATGGTTGCCTAATGACATTTCAAAAAGCATTGGTAGAATAAATTTCAAGTCATGATATTATTCATATCCTTTGACCAAACTAACCTCACTTAAGAATTTATCAATTGAAAATGGTTAAAGTGAAGAATCCTGTCTTTATTGTTGGCCTTAATATTCAAAAATTAAATGAAAAACAACTAGAAACATCCAATATAGGGAAATCATTAAATATATTTTGTAGATCAACCCTATAGATTGTTTTCCATGAATTAAAATGATAAATATCATGTAGCAAATATAAAAATATGTATGATATAGTATTAAGAAAAAAACTTTGTTTACATTGTTTATAATTATGTCAATTACAAATTCCTATGAAGGATGACTGAAAAGGGAATATAAAAAAATTAAACTTTTCATGGTGGAATTATGGGCCTTTATTTTCACTTTGAAAAAATGTCCTATCCAGTGAGTCAACTGAGACAAATACAAAAGAGTCCAAAATTCATTTAGTGTTTAACCAGCTAGCCATTTATTTTTTTATTAAATGGATTTTGTGTACATTGCCAGACTGGCTTGATTATTCCATAGTCTGTAATAGTTATTGTTTACTTTCAGTTATTTCAGAAATGGAATTATGTTCAGTTATTTCAGAAATCAAAACGGAGCTCTGAGAGTTTTAAGAGTTGTGCTTTGAATGCAATATAGGAAGTAAGTGAGGTTACTACTTTCATTTCAGCCTAATTGCCTTTCTTTCCTTTTTGCAGTCCACGTACTTCTTATTGGCCGAGATGTGTCTGCTCTTTACTGCTGGGATTCAGAGCTGAATCAGTTCTCTTTTGTTCTGGAAGCACCTTCTGCACATGATGCAACTTCTGTTACAGTGAAATCTCTTAATTCAAGCAAGAGTTTAATTGCCCTAGCGGGAGCTACCCATTCACACATATATGAGCTGGCCTACATTTCCAGTCAGTCTGACTTTATTCCCAGGTAGGTTACACATTTTATGCCAAATGTTTTTATGCTTTATGTCACCTTATTTGTAAATCTTTATTTAGTGACTGAAAGATGTGCCAATTATAAGATATTGATGAATCAGAAATTTGGTAGTTATCGGTATTTCTAATATACTACTAAGTTGGTAAGTATTATAGTAAGATTTTTTAATTGCAATTTTTATATGAAATCTTTTAATCTTAATCAATGTAATGAAAGTTTTATGAGTAGTCTACTGTGTTTTCTTTCCTTAAATTTGTCATCATTAACTTTTTCTATGTATGCTTCCTACGTTAGTTCAGGTGAACTAATATTTGAACCTGGAGACAGAGAAGCTATAATAGTGGTAAATATCCTTGATGATATAGTTCCAGAGGAAGAAGAATCCTTCAGAGTTCAACTTAAAAATCCCAAAGGAGGAGCAGAGATTAGTATTAATGGTTATGTAAAAATAACTATTGTGTCTAATGATGATGCCTATGGAATTGTTGGATTTGCTCAGGTAATAATACTGAGTTTTTTATTTAGAAGTCAAAATGATTTATTCATTGTATTTATGGAATAGTTGTTATCAGCACTCTAGCAGTAAAACTTTGAGTATCTTAAGCCTTTCTCTGCTCCCTTTTTCCTGCTTCACACCCTAGTTTGCATTCTAAAGTAGACTCTGCTGTCATCATCACAATTATAGTCTTATAAACCTGACCCTCTGAGTTAACATGTCCCATACTTTTATTGCTCTAATTCCTTTTTATAGGCTTCAGTTTGAATTGGTCTTGTCCCAGGAGTTTAGCTCTGCTCTTAGTTAGCTGTGTTACTAATGGGTGATGATATGATGAAGCAGATTCCAAATGCACTAATGTACAGCATCGTGTCACACACATCACATATAAAGAGATTACTTTCCTGTTACTCCTTTGTTATTTCCATGTGTTCAAAGATAGAGATGTTTATAACTGTCTGTGCATTGTGCACATCCAGGTGCTTTTTTAAAAGAGAACCATGTAAATATTACAGTTTCCCTGCCTAGGCTTCATATTCCTTTACAAAAGAGCAAAAAGACACCCACCCAAATTGCATCATATATTTCTATTTGCAAGATATATCCTGATTTCTTAACTAGAGTTATACTTATAGCTATTATGCATCTTTCTCTAAAGTATTCTATAGGTGAGGAAAACCTGACTCAAGCTGGCTTCAGCACTAAGAGGATGTCCATAGAGAAGGTGGGCTTTGGGGTGGGTGGGATATGCAACCACGACTCCATGGTCCAGGTTCTTTCTACCTCTCCACTTTGCCAACATAAGGCTGGTCCCTCATTTGCTTATTTGAAAGCTCATTCTTGTTCATGTCTGTTTGGAGAAAGAGAGAGAGAGAGATGTTCTCTTAATGTAAGGAAGCCATTTTCCAATGCCTCCAGAAAATCTCTTTTTCTTGTTTGATTGGCCAGAACTGAGTCTCATTCATTCATTCATTTATTTATTCTTGCAAGATATTTAACAAGTACCTCCTGTATATGTGATACTATTTCAGATGTCAGAGATATAGCATAAAGATGTGAAAATCTCTACTCTCAAGGACCTTAAATTATAGAAGTGAGCAAGAAATAGGCAATGAAAGAAATGAGAAGCATATATACCATATGTGATGGTGATAAGTGCTAGGGAGAAACATTAGTCAGGAGGGGCAGATGGAGAGTATGAAGGAGGAGGTGTGGGTTGTTGTGTGTGAAAATCTGAAATAGGATGACATAAGGGCCACACTGAGTAAGTGATGTGAGGGCAAGGGCCTGGAGGAGGTGAGGGAATGAGTTACTTGCACATTTGGGAGAAGCATATTCAAGGCTGAAGTGAGGGCTTGCTTGTCTGAAGCAGCAGTTTGGAACTGTGGCAGTAGTCAGTGTTGTAGGAGGAGATAAGATCCAAGAAGTGAATATTCCGCCTATAATCTTGGGCCCCTTAGCCATCGTATGGAATTTGGCCTCTGAGAGAAATAGGGAACATTTTGGGAGGATTGAGGTAGAAGAGTGATATGATATGATTCACATTTTAAAAGAACCACTCTGTCCCCAATATTGAGGATAGATGATAAATTGGCAAGGACAGAAATAGATCAGTTAGGAGACTATTGAAGCAACTCAGCAATAAATGATAGAGCAGCTGGAACAATGGACTAGTCGTTCATCATGATACAGAAGACTGTGTAGGGAGTAAGATTAGGGGAGAAAATGAGGAGTAATGGAAATGAAAATGTCCTGAACCAATTGTTTGCAAGGGTTACAAAGCTGTTACCCAGTTTTGCCCATCCCTGGGATTAAGGCCAGGTCACCTTCCTCTTAAGACAGCACTACACAATAGAAATGAAATGCAGATCACATATATAATTTTAAATTTCCTGGTTGTAACATTAGGAGCTCTGGTGGTGTGGTAGTTAAAGGCATTTGACTGCTAACCAGAAAATTGGTGGTTCAAATCCAACAGCTATTCAAATCCAACAGGAGGAAGATGAGGTAACTTACTTTTGTGAAGAGTTACATCCTTGAAAACCCAGTGGGGGTCTCTGTGGGTTGGAATTGACTCAGTGGTGGTGAGTTTGGTTTGGAGTCAGAGTTGTAACATTTATAAAAGGCAGAAAGAAACGGTAAATTAGATTTAATATTATATTAATATAATTTTAACATATCAATATACAAAATAGTGTATGTGTTGTTATTAAGTGCCTTCAAGTATGTGTTGTTGTTAAGTATATATGGTATGTATACTTCTCATTTCTTTCATTGCCTGTTTCTTGCTCACTTCTATGATTTAAGGTCCATGAGAGTAGAGATTTTTACACCTTTATGCTATATCTCTAACATCTGAAATACTAACACATACATAGGAGGCACTTGTTAAATATCTTGCAAGAATAAATAAATAAATGAATGAATGAGACTCAGTTCTGGCCAATCAAACAAGAAAAAGAGATTTTTGGACTCATAGCGACTTTATATACAATAGAAAGAAACACTGCCTAGTCCTGTGCCATCTTCATGATCCTTGCTATACGTGAGCCCGTCACTTCAGCCACTGTGTCAATCCATCTTGTTGAGGACTTTCCTGTTCCTCGTTGACCCTCCACTTGACCAAGCATGATATCCTTTTCCAGGGAATGTTTCCTTTTGACAATGTGATCAGAGTAGGTGAGACAAAATTTGGCCGTTCTTGCTTCCAAGGAGCATTCCAGCTGCACTTCTTCCAGGACAGATCTGTTAGTTCTTTTAGCAGTCCATGGTACTCTCAGCATTCTCCACCAACACCACAACTCAAAAGCATCAACTCTTATTTGATTGTCCTTATTCATTGCCCAGCTCTCATATGCATGAGAGGCAATTGAAAATACCATGACTTGGCTTAGGTGCACCTTAGTCTTCAAAGAGAAATCTTTGCTCTTCCGCACTTGAAAGAGATCTTTTGCAGCAGATTTTCCCAGAGCAATAGGTCTTCTCATGTCTCGACTGCTACTTCCATTGATGTTGATTGTGGAACTAAGTAACATGAAATCTCTGACAAATTCAGTCTTTTCTCCATTTATTGTGATGCTGCTTATTGGTCCAGCTGTGAGGATTTTTGTTTTCTTTGGACTGAGATGTAATCCACACTGCATATTGTAGTCTTCAGTCTTCATCAGTAAGTGCTTCATGTCATTCTCACTTTCAGCAAGCAGAATTGTGTCGTCTGCATATTGCAGGTTGTTAATGAGCCTTCCTCCAATCCTGGTGCCACAATAAATTATATAAACTTTTTATTGTGGTTTGGTTGAAAGTTTACAGAGAAAACCAGTTTTCCATTCAAAAATTTATACCTATTTTCTTTCATCCCATTGATTGCTCTCCCCACAATGTAATAGCATTCATCCCACTTCCTCCCTGTGTTTCCCATTTCTATTCTTCCTTCTTTCCTGTTCCTTCCTGCCTTCTGAACTTTGTCTCTGGGCATATGCTGCCCTTTTGATCTCAAATGGTTGATTATTCTAAGGAATATGTACCTCTTTGGTCTTATTGTTCAATTTACAGACCTATTATTTGACTGAAAATTCAGCCACTGGAATGAGTTCAGTTCTAGGCTTGAAGACTGATGAAAGATCATAATCTTCGGGGTTCCGTCAGTCTATATCCGACCAGTAAGACTGGTCTTTTTTATGATTTTGAGTTTTGTTCCACATTTTTGTCACACTCTATCCAAGACCTTCTATTATAATCCTTTTCAGAGCACTCAGCTGTGGTAACTGGGCACCGTTTAGTTTTTCTGGTCCCAAGGTTGTAGAGGCTGGAGTTGGCATGGTCTATTAGTCCTGTGGACTAATTGTTTCCATGCATCTTTGATTTTCTTCATTCTTTTTTGCTTCAGATGACCAAAAGTTGCACCTTACATAGCCGCTCACAAGCTTTTAGGACCCAAGTCGCTACTCATCAAAGTAGGATGTAGACCATTTTCTTTGTGAACTGTGCTGTGCCAATTGACCTTGATATACCCTGAGACTATGGTTCACAGCCCCCAGGCCCAGTGACTCATTCTCTTAAGTTGTTTGTTTGTGGCTGAGAAGTTTTCATAACTTTGCTCCCTAAATGTTCTACTATGTTCATGGATATATTTGCAGCGTATTCAAAAACTTATGTAGAAATATCATCTGTCAAACCTATATATATTTGTGGGTATGGTTGTTAAGCTATTTTACATTCTTTTTTGAACAATTTGTGTTTCACTCCATGTGCATTTTACGTTTGAGACTAGATACATTTCAAGTGCTCAGTAGCCACACTTGGCCAGTGGCTGCCATATAGTAGAGTGCAACTCTAGACATGAGCTGGGGGGTGTTATAAGGAAGGAAATGAAGAAGAGAACCCCTATCCTTGCCAGCTTCAATATGACTTGTTTCCATACTTTTTTCAGGTTTCTGCTCATATTTCACCTTACCAGAAATACCTGTCCTTATTTAAGATTTTAATTCCTCGTCATCTTTCTGTTTCTTCTTATACTACCTTAAAAAAAAAAAAAAACACATGGTACTTAAAAATGCCTAATTGGTCTATTTTCAATTTCATTTATTTTTACTAGAATTAAAAAAAAAAAAATAAAAGAAATTAGGATACTGTTTTGTTCATGGCTTTATCTTCATACTCAGAATGTGCTTGGCACACAGTACATGCCTAATATAAATGTATCATTATACAGGAAAGAGAACACTCTTACACTCATACAGCCTTCTCAGGGTCTCATGCATGCATGTAGGTCAGAGTTGGGCTTTGTGTGGCAAGAGCCCTTGTTTTGCCACTCTGGTTCATCTTGGCTTGAAATATTGCTGCACATGGACAGCAAAATCTATTCCTCACCTATTTAAGTATAGTAGATTTCTCTCTATTAAGCTTAAACTTTTACCAAAATTGTTCTAGAAACGTAAGTCAGTATGATTTAATCCTTGGTAATAGATAGTATTCTGATTCCCTTCAATCTGTTGAGTAGGATTTCTCAGTACGGTCCTCTGATGCCTGGATACCTAGTTTCAAGATGAGATTTAGTAGATAATGGGAGTTTCTTGCCTATTTTCTGACTGCCTTAAATTGTTATTTTATTAACCTCCATTGATGAAGGGCATGAAGCCAGATAGAGACTTGCCTTTTACAAGACATTGTCATCTGTGAATAAATTGTATGCATATTTTAAAATCAAGTCATTTTCTGCAAGAATATATGATTGCTTTGAGCAAGATTTTATTACTGTGTAACATCTGTAACAATGTGTTAAAATGCTGTGTAAAATACTGCTTTCGAATAGGGTTGCTACTCAAATTAGCATTCTAAAGAGATGTGTTTCATAAACTTTAGGAAATAAATGGGGGAATTTCTCTTCAGATTACCATACTAAAAAGACAAGAAAAATCTATTTGGGAAGATTTAAAAAATGATTTTATATTTCATATTCTTACCCTATTGCCTATGGAGAAACCAGAGGTGTCAAAATAAGGGATTCCTTGAAATATTAATCTTGTGGAAAGTACATTAAGTGACTGGCAAGGAATGACTGGTGAAAAATGTTAAGTCACAGGGAGTAGCAATCAGTTTGGAATGAGAGAAAGAGGGTAGGAAGCATTGGTGAGGACAAGAAGAAAATGTGAAATTCTAACAAAGGAGTATTTCTGACAAGAACAACAGTTTTTAAAACCATGAGCTATGCTTAGGCACTTGACTGCTAACCAGAAGGCTGGCGGTTCAAACCCACCAGCCACTCCTCGGAAGGAAGATGGGGCAATCTACTTCTGTAGTGATACCACCTTGAAAACCCAAGGAGGGGTCGCTATGAGTCAGGTCCAACTCAATGGCACATCACAATAACAACAACATGGATAAAATACCATCAGTAGAAATTAGTAGAAACATTTTGTTGTTAGGTGCCATCAGGTTGGTTTTTGACTCACAGTGACCCCCATGTACAACAGAACGAAACACTGCCCAGTCTTGTGCCATGTTTACAATTTTTGCTATGCTTGAGCACATTGTTGCAGCCACCGTGTCAATGCATTTCATTAAGGGTCTTCCTCTTTTTCATTGACTTCTACTTTACCAAGTGTGATATCCTTCTCCAGGGACTAGTCCCTTCTAGCAACATGAGCAAAGTACATTAGACTAGGTCTGAGCATTCTCGCTTGTAAGGAGCATTACAGCTGTATAAACTCCAAGACAGATTTGTTAATTCTAGCAGTCCATGGTGTTTTCAATATTCTTCAACACCACAATTTAAATGCATCAGTTTGTCTTTGATCTTTCTCATTCATTCACATGCATAGCTATATGGCTATTGAAAATACCATGACTTGGGTAAGACAATCTTAGTCTTCAAAGTGGCATCTTTGTTCTTCAGCACTTTAAAGAAGTCTTTTGTAGCAGATTTGTTCAGTGTGATTTCTAATTTCTTGACTGCTGCTTCCATAAGCATTGATTATGAATCAAAGGGAAATCAAATCCTTGACAACTTCAATCTATCTTCTATTTATTGTAATATTACTTATGGTCCAGTTGTGAGCATTTTTTGTTTTCTTTATGTTGAAGTTTATCCATACTAAAGAAACATTTTAGAAAACATTAGTTTAAGGATAAGAGACATTTGCAAATGATCAGAAAGGGCTCTCAGAATCTCATGAAAATGTAATATTTGGATGAGACCTTGGCAATCACATCGGTCAAACCCTTATTTTCCAAATAGGAAACAAAGACCCAAAGCATTTCCCAGAGGTTACACAGGGGAAGAACCTACTTCTTCTAATTCTGTGTCCTTCATTCTGTTAACATTTTACATGCTATATATACTAAATTGTGAAAAGATATTTTTTTTTTTCTGAGTATAAAAGTAATATATGTTCAGTGAAGAAGATTTGAAAAATGTAGAAAAGTATAAAGGCAAAGATAAAAATAATCCTATAAATATTAACATTTTCACATACTTTAACTCATTCTTTTGCATATTCAGACCTCACATTTTAAAACAAAATCATAGTCATTCCACATTATTGTTTTTTAACTATTGTTTTTTACTTAACAATATAGCAAGTTGCATAGTGTTTTGAAGATATTGAATGCTTAATAACACTAAATAAAGAAAAGTATGCCTACATAATTTCAAATAATCTTTATGGCTTTCTATGCATTTTCTAGAATTCATTACATAAGCAAGTGGAACAAATGGAGCAAGACAACCTAGTAACCTTGAATGTTGAACGATTAAAAGGAACATATGGTCATATAACTGTATCATGGGAAGCTGAAGGAAGTATTAGTGATGTATTTCCCACCTCAGGAGCGGTATGTAATTTCCACAACTATAAGGGAGTCACTTTTAAATTGTGGTTACTGTTGATGCATGGGACCAAACCCTGAATACTGGATGAGTGTTTGAGTTTGACCATGTCAACATGGGATTCCTACTATGAGTCTAATCACCATAGAGAGGGATATAATTTAAGGTTAGTTTCATTGTGGTAGTTATTGTTCTTTTTTCTTTAATACCAAACTTATCTGTAATAAACATTAACCTTTCTGAGGTTCGGTATGTGGGTTGGCAATATTTTAGGTGCATTGTATAGCCAGAAAAGATAAAACCAATCAAACTGAGAATGGAAACTTAGTGATCAAGATTTATGTAAAATAAAGCAGAAAATAGTGACCAAGTCTGTGTATGTAGATAGCTAGATTTTTGAAAAACTCAAGATTAAGGAATGATGAAAGTTGGATTTCCTATAAATTGACTTGTGATGAAAAATAACTGGTAGAAAGTTTATTGAGGAGATATAGGGAAGTAAGGAAGGTGGAATGTGAAGAGGCAGAGACTGATCCCCCAGGTGATTAAAACTAGTCAGTCCCATGGGGGAGCTCTAGAGCACAACTGGTTCCTTGGAGTTGCTCTCAATTCCCCAATCGGGGCTGAGTGTTAGTTAGCAACCCCATTTTGGTTATCCTTGACCTCAGACCACCGTGTGATTGGGTATAACCTTGGGTGAGACAGTTCATTGCAACTGAAGGCACTACTCATTGAGGAACATGGAAGCTATTATTACAGCAGCTGGGAAATGAGTGCCTCAGGCCCAAGAATGGGTCTGTGCAGAGGATCATAATATCCATTACAGGTTGTTGTTGGAGGATAGCATAAAATTGGGTTTCAGGTTTAAAAATAGAACAGACCGAGGAAGTAGAGACTTGCAAAGAGGAAGGTTCAGGGAGCCTTTAGTATCTGGCTAGAAGATGGGTTGTCTCCTTGGCTTCTGTTAGATTTCATAAATTAATCCATGCATTTTGTCCAAATGTTTCCTTGAAGAGTTCTTGTAAGGGATACATCATGGAATTAAGTCAGATACAAACAGGTGTATATTATGATTAATCATTTCGAGCTTCTTGTATCATTTGAAAGGTGATTGGAACTTTCATATATTAAGAATGTTATAACAAATATTATTGCATTGAATATTTACATTATATAAGCTGCTAAAAATAGTAATATCTCTTAGGTTCTATATGTTCTGAATTATATTATTTTTCCCAATTAAGATTTTATGTAAACTTGATTAAAATATTTCTAATTTAAATGCATATTATATGTGTAGGTTATGTTTTAGAAGAATTAATTACTCAGAAACCTGTAAAATTTTCTATGAAAGGCAAGATAGTCAATATTTTGGATATTGTGGGACACAGAGTCTCTGTCACAGCTATTGAACTCTACTTTTGTATTTGAGGGTAGATTGCATGTAATGGAATGAGCTTAGTTTTGTTCCAATACAATCTCATTTACAAAAATGGCAGCCAGTTGGATTTAGCCAACTGGCTGTAGTTTGCTGACCCCTGATTCTACTAATAAAGCTCTTGAGTTTAGATTCTCAAGTGCTTTCTTTAGATGGAGATGTAAGTGTTAGGAAAGACAGAGGCAGAGGTGTGCAGTTGGCTAATTGTAAATAATTTGCAGTCATATTGCTGGAGAATAGGGTATAAGGTGAGGTGAGGAATAGTGGGAATTGACATTCAAGAAAAAGGAAGAAGCCCTGTCAGAAGAGGTGCCTTTTAGAATATTTGGGGTTGACTCTTTAGACGTAGGAGAGACATCAAAAGATTTTATGCAGGAGTAAAGAGAGACTCTGATTTGTATCTCTTATCTTTCTCTCTCTACCTTTATTTTGGTTGATTGAATGTTACATATTGTGTCTATTTAAAACTTGGCTGAAGGAAATAGAAATTCTGCAAAAATTATGTATAGAAAAATGTTTAAACTAGTAGGCCACCTTCTTTTTTGAAAAATAGATTTTTATATATGGCAGGTATTGGGACTTAGACTCCTAGAGAGAGGCAATATTCTCTATATGCATGTTCTATAAGCTTACATTTTAGCAATGATTTAATTTTTTCCCTAATAACCTATTTTCTATATAAAAAACATCTTGTTTATTTGTAGAATCATTGTTTGCTTCTTGAATAGCTTGTTTTATGTAAATTGTGGTCAGTTTTTTAACAAAATAAAACTTTTTTGATATTCTTACTGTACTGTGATACTTACAAAATATATCTTCCTTCTTTAAAATTGTAGATTTCATTTTCAGAAGGCCAGGCGTTGTCTACTATCACTCTGACTGTTCTTGCTGATGATATACCAGAGTTATCAAAGGTTGTGATTGTGACACTCATCAGTATTACAACAGAAGGGGTTGAGGACCTATCAAGAGGTGCTACTATTGATCAGAAAAGGAGCAAGTCTGTGATAACTACTCTACCTAATGACTCACCCTATGGCTTGGTGGGCTGGCAGGCCGAGTCTCTCTTTGTTAGAGTAGCAGAGCCAAAAGGTAACTCTACTTAAATATTCTTCAGTTTCTAATAAGAAATTTTATTGAGTAATTTGATTTTAATATTTACAAAGAATATACAGTCAGTCCTCTTTTCATATGACTTTCTCATTTTGAGAAATCATACTCACTTTTTTTCACTTTTCCTTACCTTTGTTTAACTTTGCAACCAGATAGTCATTTAGCAACCATGCTGTAGGAAATACTTTTATGCTTTTAAGATATAACTATTATAACTGAAATACTAATAAGTTAGTAGGTTATGGCTGTGTGCTATTCTTTTTCTCTTCTTCATCCTGTTATTGCTTTGTTCTCTTTCCTCACTCAGATTTCCCCTCTATAGCAAATTTTTAATAATTACAGGGAATCATGGGCAATCCAGTACAATAAATGCACATGATACTTAATGTATTAGTTATTTAACCCAAAGCAGTAATTACAGTCATCTTTTTCCTATGAAGTGGTCAGTCTCTAAATCCTTTGAGTTTAGTGTTGAAATCTTTACCTAAGTAACTATTCATATAAACTGTAAGGTAAATAGATTATTATGGATAAAGGTCATTTGACATATATATATGTATACTGGAAAAATTATGTGAAAGTGAAGATTTTGAAATTTATGGTTAATACCATGGACATCCTGCTTTCAAGAAAATCTCATTTAAATAATCAATGGGGAAAAATGACATGTAGTTTTATGTCTTTGGATATATGGATTATGTATGGGTATTTGGATTATGTATCAAATGAGTATATGGGTTTTATAGATCCATTTATATAAGAAAAGAAGCAATGGATTTACAAAAAGATAATCCATTCATTTATTCACTCAGCAAACATTTTAGAAGCACCCAGCCAAGAGGTAGGCAGGCGCCAGGCTTGGGGCTGCTTTTGCTTGGGGGTGGCTCTATTTTAAGGCCAGAACCCAAGGTAGGCAGGCACTGAACGGTTAGGAACAACTAAGGGAGACAACCTTGTCTGTCAGTTTGTCATCCTGTGGTGGCTTATGTGTTGCCGTGAAGCTGGAGGCTCTGCCACTGGTGTTGCGAAATGCCAGCAGGGTTGCTCATGGTGGACAGGTTTCAGTGGAGCTTCTGGGCTAAGACAGACTTGGAAGAAGGAAGAGGCCATCCACTTCTCAAAGAATTGGCTAGTGAAAACATTATAAATAGTAGTGAAACATTGATATATTACTGGAAAATAGCCCTGAAACATTGTCTGATAAAGTGCTGGAAGATGAGTCCATCAGATCTGAAGGCATTCAAAATTTGATTGAGGAAGAGCCGATTCCTCAGAGGAGAGATTACCTTTTGATATGGATAGAGTAAAGCTTTTGGGACCTCCATTGACTGATGTGACACAACTCACAATGAATAGAAACAGGTGCAAACATCCACTAATAATTGGAACATGGAATGTACAAAGTATGAATATAGGAAAATTGGAAGTAGTCAAAAATAAAATGGAACATATAAAGATCTATATCCTGGGCATTAGTGAGCTGAAATGGACTGGTTTGGGCCATTTTGAATCAGACAACCATATGATCTACTATGCCAGGAATGACAAAGAGGAATGATGTGGCATTCATCATCACAAAGACTCTTTCAAGATCTGTCCTGAAGTACAATGCTGTCAGTGATAGGATAATATCCATATACCTACAAGGAAGACC
>NW_006921692.1:2388587-2389237 GCF_000298275.1 Orycteropus afer afer | reverse complement strand
TCAGAAGAGACTCTGAAACTTGCCCTTGAATGGAGAGTAGCTAAAGCAAATGGAAGAAATGACAAGATAAAAGAGCTGAACAGAAGATTTCAAAGGGCAGCTCAAGCAGACAAAGCCAATTACTATAATAAATGTGCAAAGACCTGGAGTTAGAAAATCAAAAGGGAAGAACAAATTCTACATTTCTCAAGGTGGAAGAACTGAAGAAAAAATTTAAGCCTCGAGTTGCCGTATTGAAAGATTCTATGGGCAAAATATGGAATGATGCAGGAGACACCAAAAGAAGATGGAGGGAATACAGAGTCACTGTACCCTAAAGACTTGGTCAATGTTTATCCATTTCAGGAGGTGACATAAGATCAAGAACCAATGGTACTGAAGGAAGAAGTGGAAGGTGCACTGAAGGAATTGGCAAAGAACATGGCTCCAGGAATTGACAGAATACCCATTGGGATGTTTCAACAAACAAAAGGCACTCACTTGGCTATGCCAAGAGATTTGGAAGACAGCTTTTTGGCCAACTGACTGGAAGGGATCCATATTTGTACCCATTCCAAAGAAAGGTGATCCCACAGAATGTGGAAATTATCAAATAATATCATTAATATTGCATGCAGTAAAATCTTACTGAAGATAGTTCAAAAACGGTT
>NW_006921692.1:2377161-2387727 GCF_000298275.1 Orycteropus afer afer | reverse complement strand
CCACATATGCTGAGCAAATAACCTGAGAAGCTGGATTATATGAAGAAGAACATGGTATCAAGATTTGAGGAAGACTCATTAACAACCTGCGATACTCAGATGACACAACTTTGCTTGCTGAAAGTGAGGATGACTTGAAGCACTTATTGATGAAGATTAAAGACTGCAGTCTCTGCAGTATGGATTACACCTCAGTATAAAGAAAACAAAAATCCTCACAACTGGTCCAATAAACAGCTTCGTGGTGGATGGAGAAAAGATTGAAGTTGTCAAGGACTTCATATTGCTTGGTTCTACAACACCAATGGAAACAGCAGTCAAGACATCAGATGACATATTGCATTAGGCAAATCTGCTGCAAAAGACCTCTTTCAAGTGCTGAAGAGCAAAGATTTGTCCTTAAAGACTAAGATGTCCCTAACCCAAGCCGTGGTATTTTCAGTCACCTCATATGCATGTGAGAGCTAGACAATGAATAAGGAAGATGGAAGAAGAGTTGATTCTTTTGAGATGTGGTATTGGGGAAGAATGGTAAGAGTACCATGGTCTGCTAAAAGGACTAACAAATCTATCCTGGAAAAAGTGCAGCTGGAATGCTCCTTGGACACAAGAATGACCAGACTTCGTCTCACCTATTTTGGTCACGTTATCAGAAGGAACCATTTCCCGGAGACGGATATCATGTTTGGTAAGGTGGAGGGTCAATGAAAAAGGGGAAAGCCCTCAACGAGATGGATTGACACAGTGGCTGCAATGATGGGCTCAGGTAGAGTAGGGATCATGAGGCTGGCAAAGGACCAGTAGTGTTTCATACTGCTGTATATAGGGTCACTATGAGTTGGAGACAACTCAATGGCACCTAACAGCAATAACAACAGTTAAGTGCCAGGAATTAGTGTTGTATGGAAACCAAGACATCATCTTTAGTCCTCAGGAATTTAAGACCAGTGGGGGAAGTTTACAGGGATTTAAAAAAAAAAAATTTATTGTGATTTGGGTACAAATTTACAAAGGATATTTGTTTTACTCTCAACCGTTTATGAACATTTGGTTTCATGGCCCCAATTACAATCCCAATAATAAAAAGCTCTCGTCCCATCTTCTCTCTGTGACTATCCCTTCCCTAAGCCCTTCCTATCTTTGCATTCCTGTCTTTCCAACTTTCCCTCTATGAAAACTCTGCCCTTCTCATGTCTCATGGTTGATTGATCCAAGGGACATATCTCCCTAGGTTAGGTGGGTGCATCTCCCTGGGTTAAATGTTCTGTTTGTAGGTCTCTCTACTGTTTGGCTGAGAGCTAATCCATGGGAGTGAGTCCAGTTCCAGGCCCAAAGGATAACCTGGGGCCATAGTCTCAGGGGTTCCACCAATCTCTATCCAACCAGTAATTCTGGTAATTTTTGTGTTTTTGAACTTTGTTCCCCATTTTTCCTCCCACTCTATGCAGGATCTCCAATTTTAATCCCTTTCTGAGCCTTTGGCATTGGTAACCAGGCACCATCTTCTGGTCTCAGGGTTGTGAAGGCTGAGGTTCCATGGTCTATCATATCATTTGACTAATTGTTTCCATATGACTTTGATTTTCTTCATTCTTCTTTGTGCTAGACCAAGGGAGACCAATCGTTGCATCTTAGATGGCTGCTTGAAAACTTTTAAGACCCCAGTCACCACTCACCAAAGTAGGATGTAGAACAAGATTTTTATGTACTATGTTGTGCCAGTTGAGCTTCATGTTCCCCAAGACCATGGTCCCAAGCCTGCAGGCCTGGTGACTCTCTACCTGAAGATGCTTGGTTGTCATCAAGAAGCTGCTCCAACCCTGTCCCCCATTGCTTCTATAATGTGTATGGATTTTTCTCTTTTTTTAAGCATAGATACACGTGTAAGAACATCTTCAGGCAAATCGATCCTAGGTCATGAGTATATTCCTATTCACTTACACACAACTGATCTTCTCACTTGTCTATGCATTTACCCATAGACTAGTGTTTGCTGCCACTGGTAATCCAGTACTGTGCATGTAATAGTATTTGCTTCTGTGTCCTCCTTTTCCCTGTTGTTACTGTGCTGGTCACACACTTTTGTTATATTATCTTTCCCTTCACCTAAATTAACATATAACTCTTAACTAATCAGAAAATTTCACTCTCCTTCCCTCTCATCCCTATTAACCAACAAAGTAAATTTCCTTCCCTGTGTGAACCTTTCCTTGACTTTTTTGTAATAATGGGCTCATATAATATTTGTCTTTTTGTGACTGATTTATTTCACTCAGCAAAATGTCCTCCAAATTCATCCATGTTATGAGGTGATTTTTAGATTCTTTATTATTTTTTTAATGTTGCCTAGCATTCCCTTGTATGAATGTACCATAGTTTGGTTATCCATTCATTTGTTGGTGGGCACTTAAGTTGTTTCCATCTCTTTGCAATAGTGAATTTTGCTGTGATGAACATGGGTTTGCATATATCTATTCTTGCCCCAGATCTCACCTCTTTAGGATGTATTCCTGGTAATGG
Source organism: Orycteropus afer afer (assembly GCF_000298275.1). Taxonomy (NCBI): domain Eukaryota; kingdom Metazoa; phylum Chordata; class Mammalia; order Tubulidentata; family Orycteropodidae; genus Orycteropus; species Orycteropus afer. The sequence goes on along the minus strand of NW_006921692.1, from coordinate 2,385,207 downwards.
AGTTGCTGAATCAAATGGTATTTCTATTTTCAATTTTTTTTAGGAAATGCTATACTGTTTTCTACAGTAGCTTTAACATTATACAGTCTCACTAGCAGTGTAAGAGATCCAGTCTTTCTACATTGTCATCGACAGGCACATTTTATTTTTCATTTCATATGGTAAATAAAATGAAATTAAAATTAAGTGCTATGAAATACTTTGAGACTTGTGATAAGTACCTTAGTAGAAGAACACAAGCACTCTTATTCTAGTCATTAAATGATGATTTTCATTTTGAAGACTCTTTTGAGCATTTGTATTTGACACGTAGGCTGAACTTGCATATAGGCACTTTCTTAAGATTTCATGCAATTTCTGTTAATGTGTATAGTATGTGAACAGAGGAAAGTGTGTTACAAAGTCAGAAAGTAAAAGTTAGAACTGGAATATAGTAATAAGCTTTGAAGATAATTCTCAGCACAAATTTTGGGACAAGGGAGACAGGAATAAAATATTCTTCAGAATATAAATTGTCTTTGTCGTATCTCTCTTTCCTTAATTATATTAAAGAGACATTGTAGAATATTCTGCTGTAAGCACTTTATAGAGCACTGACAGCAATTAAAAAGCTTTGTATTGAACTATATTTGTGTTATAGAGAACATCACCCTTCTTCAATTACAAATTGTTCGAGATAAAGGATTATTTGGGGACATTGCCATTCACTTGATAGCTAAACCAGATTTCTTACTGCCCATCAATAATCAAGCTACTGAAAGTGAAGATTATGTTCTACAAGAAACAGTAATAATAATGAAAGAAAACATGAAGGAAAGTTATGCCAAAGTTGCCATTTTGCCGGTGAGTCTAGATTGTTATGAATATGATATAAAATAAACTTAAAAATCTTTTTTTTAAAAAAGAGAACCCTTACATATAAAATTACTCAAAAACTCAGTGCCGTCAAGTTGGGTCCAACTCACAGCAACCCCTCCTTGAGTTTCCAAGGCAGTAGCACTATGGAAGTAGATTGCCCAGTCTTCCTTCTGAGGAGTGAGTGGCTAGTGGGTTTGAACCACCAGCCTTCTGGTTAGCAGTCAAATGTCTTAGGCACTACCAGAGCTCTAATTTTTCCATTGAAGGAATTAAATATTTAATAACTGGCTAGAAAAAATGACAAGTATATCAATTATTTATGTTTATTTTTGAGACTGGAATATAGTTTAAATGAACTTTGTATTCACTATTATGTAGATTGATTACTTATTTTAAAATAATATCTTCTGAATACATTAAATTTCCCAAATCACTCTGGTAATTTTCATTGTTGGTTTAGTTGGACAAGATTTTAATTTCCTGATATGATAATTGAATCAAGAGTCTCATGAGTTAGGTCTGATTTTAATGTCTTACTTTGGAAAAATAAATCACACACACACACACAGAGACAAAGAAAGAGAAAGAGAGAGGGATAAAATATGTATGCATGAATGCAAGAATATATCTGTAGTGATGTATATGAAACTGAAAGTGGCAATAGTGGTAGCTGCTGGAGAAAACAATCAAAGAAAGAAATGAGAGATGGGGTGAAAGGAGACTTCTTTCCTTTTCACTACATATTCCTTTTGCTTTTTGAAAATTTTTATTATCCAAAATAAGTAAATTTTTTTTAAAAAAATAACTAAAATAAAGACTTGTATGTAGGTTTGCAAATCTAGAGCTTTGTCTTAGGCTAAATTCTCTACAGGAGCAAAGCCAGTGATATGTATATATAAATATATAGAAATATTTATTTCTAGGGAATGGATCACAAAGTTATGGAGGCTGGCAAGTCCCAAATCTGTGGATCAGGCATGCTGGAGGCTTCTCCTGACTGATATGGTAGCAGGAGCTTATGAACCCAAAATTGGCAGGTCATGTGGCTGACTGCTGGCTCATGGAGTTGTAGTAGCCGGGAAATCCCCAAATCAGCAACTCAGATGGCAGGCTGCTGGCTCAACTCCTAAGAACCAGAGGTCAGAGGATGATGAGTTGGATGTAGGATCAAAGGAGAGTGAGCTCTGCCAGAACATCCATATATATTGGATGAAGGCCATGCCCCCAGGGGGACTCTCCTTTCAACTGCTTGGCTGCTCACATCAGATAACAAAATGGAATATGATTATGTAATATCTGCCAAACCACCGAGAATCATGGCCTAGGCAAGTTGACACCATCTCAAGCTTTCATTGTGTTCCAAAATTCCCATTCTTCACATTGTTATCCATCATTTATTATGAGCCACACAGTTTAATGGATTTGTATAATCGATAAAACACAGATAAACATTTTTCTGATTACTCTGCTTTCAGCCAAGGTCCATCTCACATCAGCAATGATAGCCCTCATTCCAAATGCTCTCCTGAAACTGGCTTGAATTTCTGGCAGTTCCCGGTCAGTGTACTGCAGCAACCATTTTTTAATTATCTTCAGCATAATTTTATTTGCATATGATATTAATAATATTGCTTGATAATTTCCACATTCCTGTTGATTACATTTTTTTGGAATAGGCACATATATTCCTTGGCATAGATATGTGAGCACTTCCAGCATTGCCTCACTTTTTTTAAACATCTCAGTTTGTGTTCCATCAATTCGTGGCTCCTTGTTTATCACCAGTGCCTTCAATGTAGCTTGAACTTTTTCCTTTGGTACCATCAGTTCCTGATCATTTGTTACCTGCTGAAATGATTGAAAATTGACCAGTTTCTTTTTGGTATCCACCCACTGCCATCAAGTCAGTTCCAACTCATAACAAACCTATAGGATAGAATATAACTGCTTCATAGGGTTTCCAAGGCTGTAAATCTTTACTGAAGCAGAGCGCTTTATCCTTCTCCCATGGAGTGCTAGTGGATTTGTACCACCAACCTTTTGGTTAGCGGCCAATACTTTAACTATTGCACCACCAGGGCTTTTTGGTACAGTGACTGTGTTAGTTATCTAGTGCTGCTGTAACAGAAATAGCACAAGTAGATGGCTATAACAAACAGAAATTTATTCTCTCATAGTTTGTTGTTAGTTGTCATTGAGTCAGCTCTGACTTATAGTGACTATGTATAACAGAACAAAACACTGCCCAGTCCTAAGCCAGCCTCACAATGCTTGTAATAGCTGAGCTCATTGTTGCAGCTGCTATGTCAGTCCTTCTTGTTGAGGGCCTTCCCTTTTTTCACTGACCTTCCGCTTTACCAAGCATGATAATCCTTCTCCAGGAAATGTTCCCTTCTGATAACATGACCAAAGTAGGTGAGATGAAGTCTGGCCACGGTCAGTTCCAAGAAAGATTCCAGCTACACTTCTTCCAGGACAGATTTGTTAGTTCTTCTGTCAGTCTGGGAGCTCTTGTGGCTTAGTGCCTAAGGCATTTGACTGCTAACCAGAAGGCTGACAGTTCAAACCCACTGACTGCTCCTCAGAAAGAAGGTTGGGTAGTCTACTTCCACAGTGATACTGCCTCAGAAACCCAAGCAAGGGTTACTATGACTCGGATCCAACTTGATGGTGCATTGAGTTTGGTTTGGTTAGTTTCTCTCAGTCTATGGTACCTTCAGTATTCTTGGCCAACACCACAACTCAAATGCATCAACTCTTCTTTGTTCTTCCTTATTCATTGTCTAGCTTTCACATGTATATGAGATGATTGAAAATACTATGACTTGAGTTAGGTGCACCTTAGTCTCCAAAGAGATATCTTTGCTCTTCAGTGCTTTAAAGAGGTCTTTTGCAGCAGATTTGCCCAGTACAATACATCTCACAGTACAATACAAGCTCATGTCCGAATTCAGAGCTCTAGCTCTAGGGGAGCTAGAGCTCTGAATTCGGACATGAGCTTGTATTGTACTGTGAGATGTATTGTACTGGGCAAATCTCTAGGGGAGGGAGCTCTGGTAGCATAGTGGCTAAGGCACTTGACTGCTAACCAGAAGGCTGGCGGTTCAAATCCACCAGCCACTCCTCGGAAGGAAGGTTGGGCAATCCTACTTCCGTAGTGATACTGCCTCGGAAACCCAAGGAGGGGTCGCTATGAGTCGGGGCCGACTCGACGGCAAATAACAACAACAACAACAACAACAGCTCTAGGGGAAGACTATCCTTTCTCTGTGTCTTTTGGGCCTAGGAGGATCTTAGCACAAGGACCCTGGGTCCAAGGATACACTCTGCTCCCAGATCTTCTTTCTTAGTGGTAGTAGATGCCCCTCTCTGTGCTTGCTTCTCTCCCTCCTTTTATCTATTGTAAGATAATAGGTATTGCAGGCCACACCCCATGAAAACTTCTCCTGCATGACATCAAGGCTGTGAAGGGATTAAGCATGGTGCATCACACCCTAATCCTTTTACAACTGATAGGCTTATCACATGGGATCACATCATGAGGAATTTTTGCAGAATGCCACATTGCATCATTATATAGCTGCCAAACCACTGAGAATCATGACCCACCTAAGCTGATACATACTTTTGAGGGACAGTTCAATACATGACACAAATGCAGCACAAATGCAACCACTGCCATGGAGTCGGATCCGACTCATAGCGACCCCTTCTTGGATTTCTGAGGTGGTATCACTTGGAAGTAGATTGCCCTACCTGCCTTCCGAGGAGTGGCTGGTGGGTTTGAACTGTCAGCCTTCTGTTTAACAGTCAAATACCTTAGGCACTACACCACCAGAGCTCCTCAATCCATGACAGTGATTCTTTATTCCTTTCATTTTCTTTTTATGCTTCCTGTGTCATGGTCAGTTTTTTGCCCATGGATTCCTTCAGTATAACAACTTGAGGTTTGAATTTTTCCTTCAGTTCTTTCATCTTGAGAAATGGAGAACATGTTCTACCTTTTTGGTTTTGTAACACTGGGTGTTTGCACTTTTCACTATAATATGTTGCTTTCTCTTCTTGAGCTACACTTTGAAATCTGCTGTTTAGCTCTTTTATCTCATCATTTCTTTCACTTTAGCTGCTCTCCATTCAACAGAAAGTTCAGAGTCTTTTGTGACATTAATTTTGATATATTTATTTATTTATTTTAATGACCTTTTGGTTTCTTCATGTAGGATGTTCTTGATATCATCCCACGACTCATCTGGTCTTCAGTCATTAGTGTTCAAAGCATCAAATCTACTCTTCAGACTTTCTCTAAATATACTCACGGTCATAATTTGACTCTTACCACTTGACCTAAATATTTTTGGGATATTATATGAGCAAAAAATATTCAATAGGATATGGTCAATATTGAAGGGTAGATTTTAAAAATGTTTTACTTGATCATGATTATTAGGATTCTGTTGAAGCATCAAATAAGCTTGAATATCATATAAGATCCTGAAGTTGTGTAAAACAGATTTTTTTTTACATAGAACTGCCCATTCTTGTGGACAAAGTTAGTTATTCATTACTGAAGGAGAGTGGGTTTCTGATGCAAATTAAATATCTTTTAAAAAATAAAATATTATCTGCCCTCCCTTCCCCATCCTAGGATGATGTTCCAGAATTGGAGGAAGGATTTATTGTCAATATCACCAATGTGCACCTAGTGAACTCTGACTTCTCTGTAGGACAGCCAAGTGTGTGGAGACCTGGAATGGAAATAGCTGAGATAATGATTGAAGAAAATGATGATCCCAGAGGAATTTTTAGATTTCATGTTACCAGAGTGAGATGAACTTTCATATATTTATAGTAATATAAAAGTCCCTGCTGATTTGGCAATTGTTTTACAATATCATATTTTCTGCAAAATAATCAGCTCTACTTATAGATATTTATAAGTAGAAGAGCAACTAAATTTGTTTTATAGACTAATTCTTAGTTTCCTTAGAATGAGAGCAAAGGATTAAGAAAGTTATTTTCATTAAATTGGAATTGTAAGAATTTTGAAGACCAATTATTCATATTTATATCCAACTATAATTCCTACTCTGGAGGATGACACATAAGCAAGATAAGTGGAGATGATAAATTTGTGAAGTGATGACTTACAAGAGTTTCTACTTTTATCTTGGTTTCAACTTACACTCTTTATTTAAAGGATGCTGGTGGAGTTATGATTGCTCATGAGGTGCCTCCGCCCTTGAATATTCTTCACGTTCCTGTGATCAGGCTGGCTGGAAGCTTTGGGGCAGTAAATGTTTATTGGAAAGCAATATGGGACAATGCTGACCTGGAAGACTTTAAGCCATCTCATGGAATTCTTGAATTTTCTGATGGACAAGTATGCTATTCATGGAAACATAAGCATTCTGTGTTGTATTAAAATATTTTATAAACACCAATGAATGTGTGTCAGTGATTGCTAAATGTATTACAGATACATATAATATACAAACACATAAATGTTCTTTGCCAAGCCAAACAGAAATGGTATTAGTTATGGAAAAGGCATCAATAAGTATGGAAAGAGAATGGTAAAAAACGAGAATATCACCCTTTTCTGAACTTGCCCACCTGATTCTATTTAAAACAGATGTTATAAAAGGGGATAATAATTTTTTTAGAAGTGATTAAGAATGTTTAATTGCCACCTGATGATCTAGACTAGTCTTATGAATTTTAGGGTCTTCTATTTATTTCTTAATGCTTGAGAGCACTTACGTATTTGCAATTTTCAGTAAAAGTGTGAAGTTGAAAATCCAAACTTTACTTTAAAATTTCAAAATAGACTTAAATGACAAGGGAGGAGCAAAATGTTCTTAAGGAATTTTATATAATTAAAACTAGAAAGAAAACACACAAATAATGTTATTTTAGATTTAGGCTAACCAATCTTAAAAATTACGAAGTATTCTTCAATATTTATAAGTTTTTCAAACTGGTTATGTTATAATTTGCAAGAATAAGATGATTTCATAATTTTTAAGTGGAAAAATAATATGAACGACCACAAAAATATGTTAGTAACTTGAAATAGCAGTTATCTATATACACTTAGACTGATTTTACCTCGTCAAATTTGGATTGTGTTATTCACTTTTTCAGTTAACTCAAAAACCAAAAATCAAACACCAAACTCACAGCCATCGAGTCATATCTGACTCATAGTGACCCCTCTTTGGGTTTCCAAGGTGGTATCACTACAGAAGTAGATTGCCCAGTCTTCCTTCCGAGGAGTACCTGGTAGATTTGAACCACCAACCAGCCTTCTGGTTAACAATCGAATGCTTTAGGCACTATACCACCAGAACTGAAAGATGAGCATACATACCTAGATTTCCCTACACATCAAGACCAATTATTGTTAAGTTTTTTTAAATGATATGTGTTTTATCAAATTTAAAACTTTGAAATATCTCCAACAAAGAGGAGGGGGAATGCAAATGAATGAGATTTTTACATTGAAAGCAAAAACAAGTTGATTTTTCATTAAAGCAGCTTTCCAACTGTAGTTGTACGATAACATTTTATTCTAGGCATGAGGTTGAAGTCCCATCATTTAGCAGCATCGTTATGGTCATAGTCAAGGCTTGCATCCTGTAAGGAAGGTATTCTGTATTTAATAGTACAGATACAAGTTGCAGACACTTTGTAAACTTCCATTTAACATTTAATTTTGTTTTGAAAATGATAGGATAATTTTTTAATTGTAGAAAGAAGTAATCTTTTTATGAAACTCTTTTATATCATTTTATATATTAATGCCAAAAATGCTAAGGTTTATGTGTGCAGTCCTGCATTTTAAAAAAATTGTTCAAGATTAGGCTTTGTTATATTTTGTATTTGCAAATAATACTTTAGTTTATTACAAAAGTGATTACCTTTCCTTTGAAAATGATCAGTTTTGTAAATACCTGACTTTGAAATACAGACAATCCATGGATTATGACTGTCCAATTTAAATATAATTTTTAGCTATGAACTTACCCCCCTAAAGCCCATTATATTAAAGATTCAAGGTACATACTAGTGGTTTGTAGTAACAAATGGGCCCTACTTTACAATGCTCATCAAAACATTGTTATTACTGGAATATTATGTTAAAGATGTTTTAGTTATTTGGAAGTTTTGCAAAGAAAGTTATTATAT
>NW_006921692.1:2375228-2377061 GCF_000298275.1 Orycteropus afer afer | reverse complement strand
TATATATATATATATATATAGGAGCTCTGGTAGCATAGTGGCTAAGACACTTGCCTGCTAACCAGACCACTGGCAGTTCAAACCCACCAGCCCCTCCTCGGAAGGAAGGTTGGGCAATCATACTTCCGTAGTGATACTGCCTCAGAAACCCAAGGAGGGGTTGCTATGAGTCGGGGCCGACTCAACGGCACATAACAACAAAAACAACAACATATATATATATGTATATATATACACACACACACATACAAACATTTGACTATCTGCATTAGATATGAACCATACCTTACTGTTCTGAATCACATACAATTTTGACTTAAAAATAGATTTAGGAATGAAACTTGTTTGTAATATGGGAACTGATTATATTATAGAAATATGTGACTTTCTGTTTTGTTCATAACATATCATAGGCAAAAATCTTCTTTTGTAAGATACTTCTAAATTTAAACTAAAAAATTAAATTGCATTTGATCAAAATTTTTTGCACTTATTTGCATTCTTTTTCCATCCCTTCCCTTTTCTTTCATAGGTTACTGCCATGATAGAAATCACCATAATTGATGATGATGAATTTGAACTCTTGGAGATGTTCAATATTTCCTTAATCAGAGTAGCTGGAGGTGGCAGACTTGGTGATGATATTGTGGTAACTGTTGTTATTCCACCGAATGATTCTCCATTTGGGATATTTGGATTTGAAGAAAAGACTGTAAGTTAGATATATCAGAGGGTGCCTTTAATAGGCTGTTTTAGCCATGTAATTTTTGTATGAAGGGTATTTAATTTCTGCTTTGAAGCTCTCCATTACCCTTGTTTTATGATTCTCTTCCCAAGTGACTTATGAGTTAGCTAGTGAATTATCCCCCTGTAAAGATTTCAGCCTTGAAAACCCCATGGGGCAGTTCTACCTTGTTCTACAGGGTGGCCATAAGTTAGATTCAACTTGAAGGCAAACAACAATCGTGATTTAAGAGCTCTCATGCAGAGGAACAGATTTCTGTTTAGTATAGTGGACCAAGATGTAAAAGAAACAATATTTTTTAACATGCCTTATATTCTCTGAGGCACTCTGATAGTGCAGTGGTTAAAGTGCTCAGTTACTAACCAAAAAGTCGGTGGTTTGAACCTACCAGCCACTTGTGGGAAGAGATATGGCAGTCCACTTTTGTAAAGATTACGACTTTGGAAACCCTGTAAGGCAGTTCTACTCTGTCCTGTAGGATCACCGTGAGTTGAAATCGACTTGACTGCAGTGGGTTTCTCTTCCTGTCCCAGTACCAGACCACTGTTCTGGTTACAAGGCAGGATTCTTTCGTGATTTGGGCGACATGTCCATGATGGGGTTAGTTGGTGAGGAGTTTATATTATTCACCCTTCTTGTCCTTTACTTGGCTTTTAATGAACAAAACACAGTTACACCAGCATATGTGTTTCACTCTATTTTTTTTCTTTATTCTTTCTCGTTGGCTGTTTACTCCCAAGATCTGAAAGAGAGAGCCCAATTGCTATTGGTTGAACAATTGAGGGGAAAAAAATGTTTAACCAATCATAGGAATGAAATATTTGTGAAATCAGGTTTGGTAATCAGTACTAAGTTATTTCCACATCTTCAAATATAATAAAGCACTACATACTATATTATAGTTACTATTAAATGATGTTTATAATTATTATGAATATACATTTTAAGGGAAATTCCAAGATTAAATAATCTTAAAAATTTATTTAGATAATTTCTTACATACTCAGTAACTTTCCTGGCTCTACATATCACCATTCTCTTTATTTAATTAACAACAGGTAATTAGAAGTTCACCTTTTTTTTTTTTT
>NW_006921692.1:2366505-2373233 GCF_000298275.1 Orycteropus afer afer | reverse complement strand
AAGAGATCCATATTTGTGCCCATTCCAAAGAAAGGTGATCCCACAGAATGTAGAAATTATAGAACAATATCATTAATATCACATGCATTATTTTAATAAGTACCTTGTTCTAATATCCATTATTGAACTGTCTTTGTACTTGTGGGAAGCTCTGGTGGCATAGTGCCTAAGGCATTTGACTGCTAACTAGAAGGCTGGCAGCTCAAACCCAGCCACTCCTTGGAAGGAAGGTTGGGTAATCTACTTCTGCAGTGATACTGCCTCAGAAACCCAAGGAGGGGTTGCTATGAGTCAGATATGACTCAATGGCAGCGGGTTTAGTTTTGGTTTGTACTTGTGGTTTCAAGGTAGAGCTACAACTTGCTGTCAAGATTATGCCTTGCTCAGATGCTCCAAAATAGAAATATAACCTAATAATTGAGCTCTGGTAATGCAGTGGCTAAGACATTTGCCTGCTTTCCAGAAGGCTGGTGGTTCAAAACCACCAGCCACTTTGCAAAAGAAAGATGAGGCAATCTACTTCTGTAAAGATTTACTGCTTTGGAAACCCAGTGGGGATTGCTATGAGTAGGAATTGACTCAATGGCAGTGAGTTTGGTTTGGTTTTATAGCCTAATTATTTGGCCATTGAAATTTTGATTAAAAGGAACTGGAACTCTGAGAGGGGTGGAACACACTTCTGACATAGCTCAGTAAAATTTTTCTTCTTTGAGAAAAGGATAAGTAAGTGTAAGGAGTAATAGGTTCACAAGTGAAAAAACTATGACTCTCAAGCAAAATAAAAATTCTGGGAAATAGAAAAGGTAGACAGAAGAAGACAAAAGTGTATAACATTATTATCCTGGCATTTTTCATTTTCCTGTTGCTGTGGAGTTGATTTTGTCTTATGGCAACCCCAGGTGTGCAAGAGTAGACCTGTGCTCCATGGGTTTTCATTGGCTGATTTTTTGGAAATAGATTGCTAGACATTTCTTCCAAGGGACCTCTGGGTAGACTTGAACATCCAACATTTTAATTAGCAACCAAGCACCTTAACTGTTTGCACCAGCAAGGGACTCCATGCTGAGAAAGACATTGTTAATATTTTATTGTATTTTCATCCAATCTTTCTTTTTTGGCTATATGAAAAGAAGTATTTTAATATCAATATCATTTGTTTTATGACATGCCTCTGTTATCCTCTGAAGTTAGATAAGAAAGCGCAAGGTTTAGTGTTCACACTTAAAATTGATGAAAAGTTAGAATAATACTTTACTTTTAACTGTCATGCAAATGGATGTGGTCAGTACACAATGTGTTTACAAGACTCTCCACTCACTGTTGGGGAAAACAAAGAATTTGATAAATTACTATTCATAAATAATTGTTGTTTTTTCTTTTATACCTTACTGCTTTCATAAAACTTTAGTGTTGTAAACCTTGCTAATCATCTTTGTTCTGGGAACTCCTATGTTATTGTAATAACCTCGAATTTCCAATTTAGGTTATTAGAAGAGTCCTATACCAATGTATAGTACAAGTATAAGGATATATAGTATAAGGAGCTCTGGTAGCTTAGTGCCTAAGGCACTTGACTGCTAACAAGAAGGCTGGCAGTTCAAACCTACCAGCCACTCCTCAGGAGGAAGGTTGGGCAATCTACTTCCGTAGTGATACTGCCTCGGAAACCCAAGGAGGGGTCGCTATGAGTCGGGTCCGACTTGATGGCACATAACAACAACAGCATATCAATGTACCTGGCTGGATGGTTCTCTTGAAAAGTCTCTCCTGCAAGAGGCAACTCAGGAATCAGACCTCTTCTATATTGTGGCTCTGTCCTCCTCTAGGTTGTTGGCATCCTCTCTGTTCACTTGGCAGATGGAGAGAGAATGTAAAAGGTTGTGTGGGAAGTTTATGGCCAGCACTTTAGTGGTATACATTGTTTCTGCTATATTCTGTTATCCAGGATTCTATCACATGATTCTCTAATTAGAAGAAAGGCTAAGAAATACCATCTCCCTGAATATATAGGACAAAAGGCAAATGAGATAATGGTGAAACATTTTTCTGCTACATGATTGTAATGTGCTATGAGTACGGTTCTAAATTTAAAAATTGCAGTCACTATAAATTTTTCAGTAGAAATGAGATTAGGTTTATTCCTCCTGCTCCTTTATTCAATGTGCTGCATTTTCTTTTTTTAGGTAATGGTTGATGAATCGCCTTTGTCTGATGACCCTGATTCTTATGTTACGTTAACGGTTGTCCGGTCTCCAGGAGGGAAAGGAGCTGTCCGACTTCAGTGGACTGTAGATGAGATGGCTAAAGATGATCTCAGTCCTTTGAATGGGACACTTCATTTTGACGAGGTATAGTCAGCATTAGGATTCCCACTATTTTCCTCTAATTTGTCACTACTTAATTTTCTTCTTCATGGGGTTCTGATAAATTCATACAGTGGTGCTCAGTATATCTGGAACTTTTGAAACCCATGTGGACTATGGGGAAAAAATCACAAAAATCCTTACATATCTGTATTTCAGTTTGTTAATTTCGACGCTATCTCTTGGTGGTTCAAATTCACCAGCCACTTCTCAGAAGGAAGGTTGGGCAATCTACTTGTGTAGTGATACAGGATCAGAAACCCAAGGAGGATGGAATTGATGAATAAAATAAATATGCTATCTTTGCAATTTGAAAAACCAACAACATTAACAACAAAAAAAAAAACTTACAAAATAAGATTTGATAAAATGGATATAACCAACAAAACAGAAGACGTATTGGAAAGTGTGACTATGCACGTCTAGGTGGATAAATTAAGAAACCTATATAAAATTGACCCTAATAAATATAGAAAATTTAAGAGACCTATTTCTATAAAATGAGTTGGATCCGACTCCACAGCAGTGGTTGCATTTCGTTTTTTTTTTTTTTTTCTGTCTCATGTAAAAACTGCATTTCTCACAACATTTCTCTTGACGAGAGCAAAACTTAAGGAACCAGACAGGTGTTAACCCCAACTCCAACCTTTTTGTAAAACTCACATGTATTTAATCACCAAATCTGCTCAATTCCTCTTTTTAAATGACTTTTCTGACTGATCCTTCTCAATCATGGCTGTGACTATTCATGCTTATCCTTGGAATGGACTCTCTTAACCAGAATCCTCATCTCCATCTTTTTCCTATTCTATCCATTATTCATATCCCTGACTATCAATATCCATATCTGTATAACCCCATCAGAATTTCACTGAGAATAACCCCAACCCAACCAGCGCCAAATGATACTTATGAACACAATTCTAGTTGAAATTGCATCTCTTTCTGAGAATTAGGGTGGAGTTGGGTGGGGTAGATGGAGGAGAACTGACAAACTGACTTTAAAATATATATGGAAATACAAAAGAGCAAAAATAGTCAGGAACATAATGGACAGACTTGTCTAACCAAATATAAGACATTACATAGATGATTAAGATAATGTGATTTGCCCAGGGATAGATGAATAGATCAAATAGAAGAAAATACAGAGTTTGAATTTATCATTCTTTTTACAGTATTTTTCTTAAAGAGTCAGGTTTGATAAACCCTTCCTAAATTAATAAATAATGAACGCAGAAGACAATTAAAAACAAAGACAATGGAATTGATGAATAAAATAAATATGCTATCTTTGCAATTTGAAAAACCAACAACATTAACAACAAAAAAAAAACTTACAAAATAAGATTTGATAAAATGGATATAACCAACAAAACAGAAGACGTATTGGAAAGTGTGACTATGCACGTCTAGGTGGATAAATTAAGAAACCTATATAAAATTGACCCTAATAAATATAGAAAATTTAAGAGACCTATTTCTATAAAATAAATAGAAAAAAGCAAGTTAAAAGAGAAACTCCACAGATGATTTTCCAAAAGGATTCCACCAAAAATTTAAAAGATTAGTTAATCTCAATGCTACACAGTCTACTTCTCTGGAGTTCAGTAACCTTTCTCCAGAGCTTTGTACACTAGCTTTTGATTCAATGTGGAGAAAAATACTTTTCTTTCAAGGTTTCTGATATGTGACTTAAAAATTAACCAGTGGTGCTTTGACATTTCATTTGCCACTTCAGCATGCTCCCACTCTTTTTGAGGTGTTGATTACTCTCATGACATTAGTACTCTTAAGCCAGATATTTCATCTACCTGTGGCACTTCTCAGATTCTGACATCTGGCCACTGAAACAATATCTAGGTTGTATGGCTGACCTATGACCTGAAACCACTCATCTGGCACAAGAGTAGAATTTAGAAATTAGTCTCAACTCCCTATAAATATTTTATTGTTAATAATTATTAATAATTCTCCATTACAAAATTCTAATTACCAGATCCATTTCCCAGGTGACTAGGAAGGATTTCTGATTATGAGAAGGATTCAAACACCAAAATGACAGATAGCATATCATTTCCTTCAGGGAGTAAGGCTATCCTTTTTCAGACTACTGCATCAGAAAAGTGCAGCATTCTGTCTGCACTTCTTCCATAGATTTGTTCTTTCTTCTGGCAGTCCACGGTGTTTTCAATATTCTTCACCAATACCACAGTTCAAAGGCATTAATTCTTCAGTCTTCCTTATTCATTGTCCAGGTTTCACATGCATATGGCTTGGGTTAGACACACCTTAGACTTCAAAGTGACATCTTTGCTCTTCAACACTTTAAAGAGGTCTTTTGTTGCAAATTTATCCAGTGTAATACAATGTCTGACTGTTGCTTCCATGGGTGTTGATTGTGGATCCAAGTAAAATGAAATCCCTGACAACTTCTATCGTTTCTCCATTTATAATGGTGTTGTTTACTGGTCCAGTTGTGAGGATTTTTGTTTTCTTTATGTTGAGGTATAATCCATACTGAAGACTGTCCCCTTTTCTCTTCTACAAAGTGAATTTGTCGATCACTTTATGGATTCTACCCTCTTCATTTAGTTTTTGGTCACTTACTTGGCACATTTTCATACAGCTAGGTTACAGTTCCATTGTCTTATACATTCAGCTCTAAAGTGCATGTTTCTAAGTACCCATGTTATAATTTGCTTTTGATGTCTCCAATCTTCTGGTTATAATCATGGCTAGTAGAATCCTTTCCAACAATACTGCAAGGTGGTTCTGTATTCCCATATACCATTCTCATAGCAATTTACTGCTTATATTGGCAATACGGATAGTAGTCTACAGGAGCTATTATTCCTAGGATGCATCCAAGGTTGTATCAAGATTCACTGTGTAATGGTATCCTGAACTTCTCTCAAATATAACAATAACTGTGGGGCACCATTGCCCCACTTAAAGTGCAATTCTCTAGTAGTTCTGTTCACTCTGTTCCTTGGCAAGAGGGTGAAGTTCTGTCTACAAGCAGAATATCTAATCTTTATACCTTCTCATTATTAGAATTTACAAGTTTGCAGGACTGATGAATGATATATTCTGTGAATGATATTTGGTCCAGAGATGATAAATCAGTGGAGGATATAGCTGATTGTCTTCCCTTGGAAGAAGATTCTGAGATGGGGATTATTGTCAGGAGGCTTTTTAGGGACTGCTTTTGGGATCAATTCCTATGGAAGAGAAAGGAGCAGAATTGGGCAGGAGTGAAGTCCAGCAATGGTGCAGCCTTAAAATTGATGCTACAGTTTGTTTTGAAGAGGGACTAACTCTTAAGCTCTATCCCGACTTGGTGTAAAGGTGAGCTTTTATATTCTTGAGATGAGCAGTCACTGGCTGCTGTGAAGAGGATTTGACTCTGGCATAGGGGAATCTCTTCAGGTGGGGGAATTTCCAAAGTTGCCTAACAGATGGGAGCGATCTGCTGGAAGCACTCCTAGAAGATGAGGTAATGAGTCCTTTCCTAGGGGAGGACATTAACAAATATAAGAACATCCTACACAGAAGGCTAGAGTATGTCATGCTCAAGAGGGGCTTGTTCTGAGAGTCCTTCACACACTATTCCTTATTTCTTTTAAATTATAGAGTTTATCCTTCTACTACCCACTTTGGCTGCCCTCTACCCAATATTCCTTTCTTATCCTTCTGACAGGTGCTGATCCAAAGAGTACTCACTTATTCCTTCCCCATCTAATCTTGCATTTAGCTGAATGATTTCTTTGAACTGTTGTTAACTTTTCAGAGTAGATTAATGTTGTTGTTTCTGTGTACATTTTTGACTCGTAGTGACCTATAGGATAGAGTAGAACTTCCCCGTAGGGTTCACAAGGCTATAAACTTTACAAGAGCAGATTACCAGGTCTTATTTCCCATAGAGTTGCTGGTGAGTTTGAACCACCAGTCTTTTGGTTAGCAGCTGAGCACTTAACCATTGTGTCACTAGGGCTTCTTTTCAGTGTAGTTGGTCATTGTTGTTAGGTGGCGTCAAGTTGATTCCAAGTCTTAGTGACCCCCATCTACAACAGAACAAACACTGCCCTGCATTGTGCCATCCTCACAATCCTTGCTATGCTTGTGTCCATCGTTGCAGCCACTGTGTCAGTCCATCTCATTGAGGGTCTTCCCCTTTTGCAGTGACTCTCTACTTTTTTTTTTTTTTAATTGTGATTTGGGTGAAGATTTACAGAGCAAATTCACTTTCCACACAGCAGTTTACATATACTTTGTCTCATGACATTGACCACAGTTTACCACAATGCAACAGCTCCCCGCCCACTTCCTCCCCATAGTTACCTCTTCCCAGTGTCCATCCCT
>NW_006921692.1:2341593-2362550 GCF_000298275.1 Orycteropus afer afer | reverse complement strand
AGATTGAATAAGTAGTGTGAAAAGATATACCCTGACACACACCCTTCCTGATTTTAAACCATGCAGTATTCCCTTGTTCTGTTCAAGTGACAGCCTCTTGATCTATGTACAGGTTCCTCACGAGCACAATTAAGTGTTCTGGAATTCCCGTTCTTCACAGCATCAACCATAATCTGTTATGATCCACACAGTTGGATGCCTTTGCATAGTCAATAAAACACAGGTACACATATTTCTGATATTCTTTATTTTCAGCTGAGATCCATCTGACATCAGTAATGATATGCCTCATTCAGTGTCCTCTTCTGAATCCAACTTGGATTTCTTTAAGTTTCCTGTCAATATACTGCTGCAACACTTTTTGAATTACCTTCAGCAAGATTTTACTTGTATGTGATTTAATGATAATGTTTGATAATTTCCATATTCTGTGCGATCACCTTTCTTTGGAATGGGTACAAATACAGATCTCTTCCAGTCAGTTGGCCAGATAGTTGTCTTCCAAATTTCTTGGCATAGCCAAGTAAGTGCCTCCAGCATGGGATGCATTTATTGAAACATCTCAATGGGTATTCTGTCAATTCCTGGAGCCTTGTTTTTCACCAGTTCCTTCAGTGCAGCTTTTACTTCTTCCTTCGATACCATCAGTTCTTGATCATACACCACATTTCATATGATCATATATGAAATGGATGAACACAACTCATAGTGAACATATAAGACAGAGTAGAAGTGCCCCATAGGGTTTTCAAGGCTGCAATCTTTACGGAGGCAGACTGCCACCTCTCTCTTCTGTGGAGCAGCAAGTGGGTTTGTACCACCTACCTTTAGGTTAACAGCCAAGTGTGTTAACCACTGCAGCACAAGTGCTCCTTAACCGTAGTGCATATCACTTTTACCTTTATTTGTTCCTCTGATTCTGGTGAAACAGCTCTCTTTGTCATAGGCACCACTGATAAAATTTTCTATGCTTTGAATTTTTGTTTTTTGCCTGCCATAAGTATTTTATTTCTGTATTTGTATAATTTCTTTGAGATTTTCAATTTCAAAAAGCATTATTTCAGCACCTCTTTTCACTCAAGCAGTTTGCTCTTCATAGTTCTGTATTCCTTCTTCTCACTCTTATACCTGGACTTATGGTAAGTCTAATTGTTAGGAAGCATTTTTTACTCCAGTCCCTTTTACTGTCTGCATGTTGGCAGTTGTATGCTCTGAATTGATGTTGAGGTGGAAGAGTTGATGAGCATGGGAATAAAATAGTCTGTGTTGGGGTGGTTGCTAGTTATTTTGGTTGGTGTCACCTCTTTCGCCTGGAGGTCAGAAGAGTCAAGGGAATGGGTGACACTTCCTCTGTGGTTCTCCCTGTTACTTGTGTTCATGGTGTAGACTGTGTACGTGTCATCTAACCAGTAAACCAATTGTTGATTTAACTCCAGTTACCAGATTTAGAAGAAAAGTGTACTCCACAGGGTTTTCAGTGGGTGATTATTTGAAAGTGGATCGCTAGACATTCCTTCCAAGGTACCATTTGATAGTGAATCTTTAATCTTTTGGTTAGCAGCTGAGCATGTTGACCATTTGCCCTACCCAGAGACCCCTATGTCAACCCCAGACTGATTCTTGTATAAGGGAAATTCTCCCTAGATTTTAGAGATGCTATTTTATGTTTTGTTTGTAGTGTTGCCAGCTTGTGATACCTACATGTGTGTTTGAACTGTACCCAACTGGTCTGCTGCCAACTTAACTCAGAAGTTTCTTCCTTCCATCTTTATGGTTTAGTCTGTTATAAGAATATAGGTGCTTCTGATAAGTACCTCAGACAGTACAGATGGGTGTAAGATAAAGAATAGAGTTTTCCAGTATCCTCCTTGATTGCCAATTTCTACTTCCCTGTAGTAACCACTGTTGACAGTTTCTTATATATGCTGCCAAAATTTTCTCTGCGTATTCAAGCATATGTATTCTTACACAAGTAGAATTTTACATGGCATCTGTTCTGTAACTTGCTCTTTTTATTTTACATTTTATCTTAAACATTTTTTTCATACTACCCAAAATCGGCCTCATTACCAATTTACTTACATAGTTTCCTTTTTTTGGTTTTGTCTCAGTCTTTGACACTGTCAATCATTATTTCTTCATGAGCACTCTCTTTCACTGTGATTTTTATAGTTCTGGCAAATCTTATCATTGTGCATTTTCCACTTACTGCCTCATATTAGATTCTCTCTAACTTCCCTTAGAGCATGTGTATAAACCATCGCAGAATTCTTCCATCACCTGTGTTTGTGTCATTCTCATCTACTTTTCTTTCTCTCTGGTCTTGCTTCTCTTATGATACTTGAAGTAACCACTTACAAGTTTAAAAAAAAAAAAACAGGTTTTATAGCTCTATAGATTCTCACTACAGCATTTAATACCATATAACTTTAGTAAAATTCATTGACCTCTCTCACACTTGATTCTCTAGTTGCAAAATGAAGACAATGATGCTTAACCCAAGTAGTGATTGTGAAGGTTACATAAAGTTTACAAGGATACTAACCAGTTTCCTAATATTTAGATGATATTTTACAAACTACCTGTTATTCAGACATTTTGAATGAAATGATAGTTCACCTAAGGAGCTCTCATGACACAGTGGTTAAAGTATTCGGCTGCTAAACTGAAGATTGGTGGTTCAAACCAATCTTTTGCTCTGCAGAAGAAAGATGAGGCAGTCTGTTTCCATAAAGTAGACTGTAGTTGGAAGCTGCCCTTCAGGTCTGGAAATGAACCCACTGTTGTTGCTTCCAGCCAAACAAAAGACAGGCCTATCAGCTGAACATTTACATTAGGTAGATACACTCCTTGGAGAGAATAATCATTGGAGAATGGAAGGGCTGTGTATGCACAGGAAGACAGCTCAGGGGGCAGGAGTATGTGGGAGGGAAGGACACAGGGAAGAGATAACTATGGGAAGGAAATGGGAGGGGAGCTATTGCATTGTGGGAAATGGCAGTCCGTGTCATGAGACAAAGTGTATATGAGGTGCTGTATAGAAAATGAATTTGCTTTGTAAACATTCACCCCCATCATTAAAAAAAAAAAAAAAAAAAAAAATCTAAGTAGAAAGTACCTTCCCTCTTTCTTTCCTCCTGCTATCCATCCCTCTTTTTCTTCCTTCCTTCTTTTTTCTTTCATTAACAACAACAACAGAAAAATGATTTACTTCTTTGGAAACCCCATGGGCAGTTCAACTGTGTCATATAGGGTCTCTGTGAGTTGGAATTAACTCAGTGGCAGTGGGTTTGGTTTTTGTTTTAATAGTTTGCTACCTCAACTTAATATAGTGAAGCTCAACTCTTTTTCTACATTGTGTAATTTAAAAATTAAGGGCTTAGGATTTCAAAAAAAAATTATGAATCAATTTATATTTATCTTTTCCTGAGAATGCCTAAAGTATCATTTCCTACACTGCTGCTTTATGTTTCTGTAGAATAGTAATACTTGTTCTAAACTTTAGAGAAATAAAAGATTCCATATTCAGTAACATTGGGGAAAATCTTGGTTAATCTAAGTAGGTTGTGTTCGAGAGAGTTTAGAATTTTAAAAATACTTATGTACCTTATGAATCTCTAATCATAGAAACTAGCACTCTGCATTTTCTGAATTTATTCCCCCATGAGACTTCCCCACCTTTTTTTTTTAATCCAAGTACATTAATTATTAGCTTATAGCAATTGCTCTAAAATCATTGGAATTACTACCTGAAATCATCTAGTTTTTTCCTACTACTGATTGTAAGTGTTTTGGAGAAATGGAAATCATATGTTGTGAAATACTGTCTTACATGAGAGAAATATAAAGTATGTAAAATAAATAGCACTTTTGAGAAATTATTATATATGTAAAGACTCATGTATAGTAATATTCATGGCAAAGTTATTTCTAATAGCACATAGCCTTTTTCAGACAAGGAGCTCTGCCTGGTGTACTGGTTAAGATATTTGGCTGCTAACCAAAAGGTTGGTGTTTTGAACCCACCAACCACTCCACAGAAGAAAGGTAGGGCAGTCTGCTTCCGTAAAGATTTACAGTGTTGCAAAATCAACGGGCATTGCTATGAGTCAGAATTGACTTGATGGCAGTGAGTTTTTTTGGGGTTAGTTTTTATTAGACAAGTAATTCAAATACAGGTAGTCCCCAAATTTTAATGGGCTTCATTTCTGACTATTCCGTGTTAAGTTGGTTCTGACGTAAGTTGAATACTTCACTTTTTTTTCATTATCATTACCTTTTATTATCAATATCTTTATAATCTGATCCTTGTCTTTAAGGATTGTAAACATTACAAATAAATTTAGATATATTTTAATGCATGCATATGTACAAAAAAAATACATACACCATGAAAATTTATGCTAACAATGAAGAAGAGTTAAATGATATTGGCATTTTGCCAGTTGTGGTAATGAATTCCATTTGTGGAAGGTTCTGGATTATCTAGATTATTCCTAGGAGTGAACATGGCATTTCTAGTCAGAAAGTTAGAGTTGTATGTATAGTTCATTTCTTTTTTTCTTCATATATTTTGCGGTAGTGTCTCACTGCTTTCTGAATCTTCCTATTGACTTTTGCAAAGTGATCGGTGTTTGAGTCCCTGTTTTCAAGCAACTGAAGCCCTTGATTTAGTTCAGAAAACTAAATCTGTATGGCAGTGTTTTGAACAGCAAATCATAAAATTGAACATCTAGGAATGAACATTTGAGGATTATAGCATCAGCAAATTACCTCTACAACATTGGATGTAATATATATTAGTAAAAGTACAATATGGAAAAAAAAGAAAGAAAAAGCAGAGAGTTATAAGACTCAGTAAGTGCAGTTCATAGTAACTAACTAAGACACGACTTAAGTCAGGAACTACCTATAGTGTTAATGCAAATAGTACAGTCCTCACAAGGATGAAAAGAGTGAACTATATCAACATATGCAAACGCAAATAGTCTAAACAATGTATAAACAACCAAACTCATTGCCATCGAGTTGATTCTGATTCATAGTGACCCCTCCTTGGGCTTCTGAGGTGGTATCTTTATGGAAGTACATTTCCCAGTCTTCCTTCTGAGGAGTGGCTGGTGGGTTTGAACTACCTTCTGCTGACTTTCTGGTTAGTGGTCAAGTGCCTTAGGCACTTCACCACCAGAGCTCCTAAACAATGTATATTGAGTGGAAAATTAAGATGTAGGATAGGATGTATTTAAGAGTGAATGAGAGGGTGGGGAGAATTTTGGGGGATGGGATTGAAATGGATAGGTAAAAGGGACAAGGTCCTTGGGTGGGTGGCACAAATGATTATGTACTTGAATACGAGCCAAGTGGTGGTGGTTCAAACCTACCCTCCCTATGGATGCTTTGGAAGATAGATTTGGTGATCTGCTTCCAGAAGTTCACAGCCTTAAATACCATACAGAGCACAGTTCTAATCTGCATACCCAGGGTCACCATGAATCAGAACTGACTCAGGGCAACAAACAGCAACATAGGGGACAAAAAAAAAAAAAAAAGAAAAATCAAGACAAGCCATGTGTTGTTTGATGGAGACTACGCAATAGAAGACAGAGCTAGTATCATCCAAAGTCTATGCACCTGAAGTCCAAGGAAAAGAAATTTAAATAAAATCAATAGCTTTCCTATGATTTTGTAACAATGAGTGGTAAAAATAGCATAAGATAACTAGGTATGAATTTAGCAAGAAGCAAGCAGAATCCATATGAAAACAAAGCAAAATAAAATTTTGAAAGGGAAGGCAAAGGAAAACTGAAATGGATATACATTTTTGTGTAGGTTGTCAGATAAAAAGACTGAGTTAGACCCCCTTACTGCTGCTTTCAGACACATTTTTATTAACTAGGAAGGTGCCATCACTAACTTACCATAAGCAAGGCATGTGATGAGTTGGGTCTGCAGCAGGCCTCCTCCTCAGCATGGTCAATTGAACCTAAAACTGTTTCAAAATCATCAGTACTTTGTTTTCTCCTTTGAATGGAGCTAAGTGAGCCCTGGTGATGCATCAGTTAAGCGTTCAGCTGCTAATTGAAATGTTAGTGGTTCAAACCACCCTGCAACATCTTGGAAGAAAGAGCTGGCAATCTGCTCCTGTAAAGATAACAGCCTAGAAAACCCCATGGGGCAGTTGTACTCTTTCATATAGGATTGCTCGGAGTTGGAGTGGATTCAATGGCACCTAACAACAATAACAATTGTCCTTTATAATTAATAATTCTGTGACCCTTATCTCATTTACATCATGCTATGAACATTTACCTCTCTTTAAAAGATTGGACTTTCAATGGTTAAAAATTTTCAGTGAATTTAGGGGTGACTTAGATATCTAGTAAGGAACTCTGGTGGTATAGTGGGTAAGGCAGTTAGCTGCTAACCAGAAGGTTAGTGGTTCAAACCCACCAGCTGCTCCATGGGAGGGATGAGACAATCTATTTCTGTAAAGATTTACAGCCTTAGAAACTTAATGGGGGTTGCTATGAGTCAGAATTGACTCAATGGCAGTTTTTTTAAGTTATCCAGTACTGCACAATTGAAATTTACATTTTGGAAAATTAAACAGTAGATCCTCAGAACTTAAATATTACAAGTGAATGGCTTTAACAAACAGAAATTTATTCTCTCATAGTTCAAGAGTCTAGAAGTCCAAATTTAGGCCAGCAGTTCTAAGGAGGCTTATTTTCTGTGAAGTCTGGGACCTCTGGTGGTGTAGTGCCTAAGGCACTTGACTGCTAACCAGAAGCCTAGTGGTTCAAACCCACCAGCCACTCCTTGGAAGGAAGACTGGGCAATCTACTTTTGTAAAGATACTGCCTCAGAAATCTGAGGAGGGGTTGCTATGAGTCAAAATCAACTCGATGGCAGTGAGTTTGGGTTCTTTTTTTGGTCTTGGGAAAGGTCCTTATCTCCCTTGAACATCTGTGGGCCTGGTATTCCTTGGAGATCTCTATGTATCTTGGCTTCAACCTTCACTTGAGTCTAATATATTCTCAGTGCAGGATTCCTGGTCCAAAGGCCATGCTCTGCTCTGGCTCTTCGTTCTTGATGGTATGGATGTCCCCTTTTCCTCAATTCACTTCTCTCACCTTTTATCTTCTAAGTGAGATAAAGGGTGACGTAAGCCATACCTTAGGGAGACTCCCTTTATGTCAGATCAGGCCTGTGACCCAAGTAAGGCTGTTGCATCCCACTTCAATCCCCTTACAACTGATTGACTGATCATATCAGACCACATATTAGGAGATGATTACTTAATTACATAACTGCCAAATGACATCATAACATAACTGCCAAGCCACTGAGAATCATGGCCGACCAAGCTAAGTTGACCCATATTATGAGGGGACACAATTTAATTCCCTTTAATACAAGGGGATTGTGTTAAAACTTTTCTTACCTTTTCCCATTAAAAACCTAAATGTGATTTATGTTCAGACAAAATTTTTAAATAGTAATTCCCTCTAAAAGAAAACCATACTTCTTTAAGATAAAAAAAAAGATACACTTAAGGAGATACTTATGAACATAAACAATAATCTTCTTGTATGAATTCCAAATTTGGCTTAAGTCAGTCTGGAATATTTATTGTTCTCTAATTTGGTATAGTCTGAGTCCCAGAAGACCATTGTGTTGCACACACTTCATGATACTGTGTTGGAAGGGGACAGGCATTTCATCATTCATCTGATACCAGCTGATGACGTAGAAATATCTCCAGAGAAAGGTAAGAAAAATTTACATTTTGAGAAAACAGTAGATACCCAGAAAAATATAAGCAAATAATCAATAGTTACAAAGATGGGCAGCTTTAGGTTTCATAGTTCTTCCAGAGTTTGCATGTTATAAAATTAAAACACAAAGATAATTGTTTTCCATCCATATTATAGGTGAAAAGTTTTTAGAATTTTATTACCCAGTGCTAGTAAGATTATAGGTCAAAAATTTTAACTTAGTGCTTTTTTTTTTTAAATAAAAATGTTCATTGTGACAATGGTTACTGAATAAAATATGGAAGTTTCTTAAAAGGTCCAACAATAAGAGATTGGTTAAATATGACAGAATGGTATACAACCATTCAAAGTGAGGTAGCAAAGTAATCCTTAATTACATTAAAGTTAAGAACATTTAGTTACATGATAATTACTATGTTAATAAAGTGAGGATCATAGCAATATGTTCAATATAATGCCATTTTTGTCATACATGTTATTCATGTGCTTGAAATTATTTATTTGAAGTGTTAATAGTGATTATTAATTACTTGTATTTTCTGAACATGTTTGCAAAGATCACAGATTACTTTTATAAGTTATTTTAAAATTTAGCATGTAGCATAGTGCCTAAGGAACTTGACTAGTAACCAGAAGCCTGGAGGTTCAAACCCACTGGCCACTCCTCTGAAGGAAGGTTGGGCAATCTACTTCCATAGCTATACTGCCTTGGAAACCCAAGGAGGGATCACTGTGAGTCAGGTCCAACTCGACAGCATATAACAACCACAACATATTTAGCATTTTAATATTTCACCCCATCTGTACCTATTTTCATCTGAAAGTAGTTACTTAGATTTTGACATTTCAGAAACAAGCATCATAATTCTCAATGGCCTGTCGTCCATATGATAAAGTTGTTTCTTGGATCTGAGAGAAGATAAATGGTTTCAAAAATGGTCTTATTGTGCTACAGATGATAATAACCACAAAAAATGTCCAAGAAACTTTGGTATGAGGGCTGCTATATGCCTTTTATGCCACCATGAACTTCATCCTATGCAGGGGGTGGTGACCAAAAGCAGAAGTTGGTGGCCAAGGAGATTCCCAAAATGCAGCATGTATTACTGTATGTATATGTGGTTGTTATTCTTTCTGCAATTTTATGTAAGACAACTTATCACCAAGCTGGTTAGGAAATCATAACACTGCATATATCCTTCTCTAAGTTTTAAATAAGCTAAGTTGTTACATTAAGTTGAAAAAACAGGGTAGATATCCTTTAGGCTATCTAAGACACAAGGAGCCCTGGTGGCGTAGTGCCTAAGGCATATTTGACTGAAAACCAAAAGGCTGGACACAATAACAAGACTATGTAAATGGATTAGGGCAAATGTTTTCTCTCTCTCTCTCTATATATATATATATAAACAGTCAAAATGTATTTCCATCTGACTGTGACATACTTCTGTTGTTGTTGTGTGCCATTGAGTCGGACCCCACTCATAGCGACCCCTCCTTGGGTTTCTGAGGCGGTATCACTACGGAAGTAGATTGCCCAACCTCCTTCCAACATACTTAGGTGTGATAAACTATTCATGATTTCATGAAGAAAAGGAGAGTACAGAAATCTAGTGTTAGGAGAGCACAAATATATGGAAAACCTAATCTCTGATTCTGGAAACAACTTTCTTCACATTACAACTAAATTATAATATGATTACCCAGACTACTCTACAGTTTTTATTTCCATTTCAGTCATATGCTTTTAGATAGTAAAGTGATTATAGAAATAATTGACATCTTTTTATAAATTCTTGTGGACAAATGGTAGAGTCAGAAATAATCATAAAAGTGCTCCTAAGAATTCTTACTTTTCTGACATAGCCAATTGAAACTGAGCTATAATATGTAGAAATGAATGAATGCAAATGGTAGAGAACTCGGTTATCATGTGAGTGATTGTCATAGTTATCTAGTGCTGCTAAAATAGAAATAACCACAAGTGGGTGGCTTTAACAAAAAGAAGTTTATTTATTCACAGTTTAGGAGTCTGGAAGTCTCTGTCAGTTCTGGAGGAAGGTCCTTGTCTGTTTGAGTTTTTGCTCCTGGGTGATCTTTATGTGGCTTGGCGTCTCCCTTCCCCTATATCTGCTTCTCTCACTTGCTTGTTTAATGTCTTTTATATCTCAAAAGAGATAAATTTAAGACATACCCTGCACCAATTCTGTCTCATTAATATAACAAACACAACCTTGTCCCAAATAGGATTGTGATCACTGGCATAGAGGTTAGGATTTGCAACACACATATTGGCGTCACACTTCAATCCATAACAGTGATAATAGAACTGATACCCACACTTTCTTATCCCTTTTGTTAAAGCATCAGTAAAGTGTGATCTTGGGCTCACTTGCCTCAGGGTCCTCAATGCCTTTATGTGCCTCTATGTCCTGATCAGCAAAATGGTGATAATGTTCATACTTAATTTATGTGATTATCATGAAGGATTAAATAGTATCTGTAAAGCTCTTAGAATATTGCCTGGTATATATGAGTGCATACATGAATTTATTACATACGTGGTATACATCATCTTCAATTTAGGAAGTGCATCAATAATCATTCGGGGAGATTCAGGCCTGTCAGGAGAAGTTGGGATAGCTCCATCATCTAGGAGTGTCCTCATTGGGGAACCTTCAGCCAAATATAATGGCACTGCTATAATCAGGTAAGGGCTCCATGATTTTTCTTTACCTTGTGTTTTGGTTACCTCTAGTGCTGGCTCTGATGGGAATACAACAGGTGGATGGCTTTAACAAACAGGAGTTTATTCTCTTACAATTTTGGAGGCTGGAAGTCTGAGTTTAAGGTGCCAAGCTCTAGGGGCTGGGTGGAAAGCCCCTCAACCTTGGGCTTCAGCTCTGTCTCTTGCTCCTGGCCCATTGAGCTGGAGGCATCCCTTCACTCAGGCAGCTGCTGGCTACAGAGGCTAACACGCCCAAGGCTGACAAATAAAAATGACACAGTCCCAATATTACCAAACAACATGGTAGGCCATTGGTTCAAGTCCATTAAGAGTCCCACGATCAGCAGAGAACATGGCAGGCTGCTGAACAATGACTTGACTACATGCAGGATTGAAGGGTGCCAAAAACTACAGACCATTCCCAAAGCTTCTCCTTACATATTGGGAGCAGACCACATCCATAAGGAAGCTACTCAGCTGCTCATAGTAGATTCCACTATGGAGTTGGTTACCAGTCTTATCATAGGGAATACTACATCCAGGTGCCCAGCCACTTAAAACCAGGCCAAGACCAGTTGACACATCACCTTAACTACCGCACCTTGGTAGGGGTAATGGAGTTTTTTGTTTTAATTTAATTTTTGTTGTGATTTGGGTGAAAGTTTTCAGAGCAAAGTCATTTTCCATATGGCAGTTCATATGCATTTTGTCTCATGACATTGACTACAATTCCCCACAGTGTAACAGCTCTCTTCCTACTTCCTCCCCGTAGTTACCTCTTTCCTGTGTCCTTCCCTCCCATGCACTTCTGCCCCCTGACATGTCTCCCTGTGTAAACACTGCCCTTCTATTCTCCCATGATTAATCACTCTGAGGAGTGTATCTATTTCATGTAAATGTTCACTCTTATATATACTTGTCTGTGTTTGGCTGGAAGCCACAGGAGAGAGTTCAATTCCAGACCTGAAGGTGGCTAGGGATCATAGTCTCAGGGGTCTTGCCAGGTTCTATCAGACCAGCAAACCTGGTCATTTTTTTTTACAGTTTTGAGTTT
Organism: Orycteropus afer afer; assembly: GCF_000298275.1. Taxonomy (NCBI): domain Eukaryota; kingdom Metazoa; phylum Chordata; class Mammalia; order Tubulidentata; family Orycteropodidae; genus Orycteropus; species Orycteropus afer. The sequence goes on along the minus strand of NW_006921692.1, from coordinate 2,350,990 downwards.
TGTTCCTCATTTTTATCCCACTCTTTCTGGGTAATGGGGTTTTGTTTAAATTATTAGCATTTTTATGCTTTGAATACATTGTTTTCAATAGTTATATAGTCTTTAAGCATTATCGTTTTATGTGTTAATTACATCCTGTGGAAAGTAAAACAGACTTTTGACAGACATTGAAAAAAATATTCTGATCTATCCTGAAATTGGAGTCCCTGGGTGGTATAAAAGATTGACACATTCAGCTGCTAACCCAAAGATTGGAGGGTTGAGTCTATCCAGAAGTACTTTGGAAAAAGGCCTGGCAATCTCATCCAAAAAATCAGCAACTGACACCCTGTGGGGAGCTGGTCTGCTCTGACCCATGGGGTTACTATGAGGTGGAACTTACTCGATGGCAACTGGTTTACTTTGAAGTGCGATCATAAGAAGGTTCCTGACTTTTGTGGAGTCATTTGTGCAGTCTATGCAGAGGAAAGCATATTGAGTAGAGATCAAATCTATGCTTTAAGCCTCATTTCTAACTATGTGAAATAAGAACATTACTTTATCTCTATAAAGCTTGTATGTTTTAGCTGCAAAGCCATTCTGTAGAGTATTGTCAACATTTTATGATTCTCAGTGTTCTAAAATTAGATCCTTGTCATATACCTGTTTTGACCACAGACCAATTTGCTTACCTCAGCTTTTCTTATGAGGGGCAGCTATAAATCAAATAGTTGGATTTGACTTATTACTTTATCTTTTTCATTGGTTTTCTATTAGCATATGCATGTATGAAGTGTTTACTGTCCTTTAGAGAACTTTGTCAGACTAGTCACGTTTTGTACCTCGTATTTGAAAAGTCTGTGAATACTTTTTTTATTCCTTTGAACCTTCCACTTTTACTATTCAGCTTTTGCCAGTGTTCTTGTCCAGATAGATATATACTAGCTCAGTACTTTGAGTGTAACTGTCTTGAAGTTATAATACTTTCTTTTGGTTTAACATTAATAGATGATATTATTTAAAATCACAAACATTTTTGTAGTAATAAAACTCATTTATTTTTGAAAGACACAGAAAATGTTTAGGAAAGATTCCTTCAATAAAAACATATTAAATAAACTTTTGTTTGTCGTAGCCTTGTTCGTGGCCCAGGGATTTTAGGGGAGGTCACTATGTACTGGAGAATATTCCCTCCTTCAGAGAGGCAATTTGTGGAAACATCTGGAAAACTGACAATGCGAGATGGGCAATCTGCAGCCGTTGTATTAATACAGGTATAATTACTGGTTTCTGTTATTCCCTTTGCTCTACGTGTGCGTATGTGTTGAGAAGAGAAGGGCAATGGTTAATATTACTGTTTTTTGTTGTTCATATAATAGATATATTTCTTTTATTACTGTTTGTTATTGTTCATATAATAGGTATATTTTTTAAAAATTTATAGATTATAATGTTGTTTTGTTTACCTAATTGTGCTCTAACAGGAATATACCACAAATGGGAATGGCTTGAACAAACAGGAGTTTATTCTCTTACAGTTTTGGAGGCCAGAAGTCCAAGTTCAAAGTGCCAGGCTCTAGGGGCTGGGTGGAAGCCTCTCAACCTTGGGCTTCAGCTCTGCCTCTGCTCCTGGCCCACTGGAGCTAGAGGCATCTCTTCACTCAGGCAGCTGCTGGCTGCTGAGGCTGACAACCCAAGGTTGACAAGTAAAAAGGCACAGTCCTGATATTACCAGACCACATGGCAGACCATTGATTTGAGTCCCATTAACAGTCCTAAGATTGGCAGACAACGTGGCAGACTGCTGAATAATGACTTGGCTACATGCAGGATTCAAGTGTGCCAAAAAACTAGAGACCTTCCTCAAAGCTGCTTCTTCTGTACTGGAAGCAGTCCATATCCCTAAAGCAGCTACTCAGCTGCTCTAGTAGATGCCACCATGGAATTGATTGCCAGTCTCACCATGGGGAATAACTACATCCAGCTGCCCAGCCACTCAACTGGGCCCAGCCAAGGAGGTGACACACAACCTTTACCACAAATGTTCATGGCTCTTTTTGTCTGTCTCTAGGCTATGAGTGATGACATTCCTGAAGAAAAGTGTTTCTTTGAGTTTCAGCTCACTGGAGTCAGTGAGGGAGCAGTGCTGAGTGAATCCAGCAGAACTGCCAACATCACAGTGGTGGCCAGTGACGTTCCTTATGGCCGGTTTGCCTTCTCACATGAACAGCTGTGGGTGCCAGAAGACGCACAAAGGGTATAGAGTGAAATGCTTGAAGTTTGAAATACCATTTTTGTTTTGATATTTTGAGTTATCTATACAGTGTTTTCTTGCTCATATTCCAAAGTTTTCACACATTAGTTTGCTTCTAGCATCATTTTGACATATAATTTTTTAACATAATTTCACTAAAGAGAATCATTAATTAGAGACTATGAAAATTAAGTATTCAGTAGATTAAACATCCAAATCAAATCCAAAAATGCCTCTCATGTAGGTCAACATTACAATCATCCGTTTGGGTGGATCTTTTGGCTTCGTGAGGCTCTGGTATGAGACTGTGAGTGGAAGTGCTGAGGCCGGCTTGGATTTTACTCCTGCGGCAGGGGAGCTTCTCTTTGAACCAAGGGAGATGCTGAAAAGTATGCATATCCAAATACTTGACGATGACCTTCCTGAAGGCCCTGAAGAGTTTTCTCTTGCAGTTACAAAGGTGGAACTCCAGGGAAGGTAAAGTAAAAAAGAAAATTAGAAAAATGAAAGAGAGAGGACAGAGAGAGAGGGAGAGAGGGAGGGAAGAAGGAAGAAAGGAAGGAAAGGAGGGAGGGAAAGTGAGAAAGAAAGAAAGAGCTACATTGTGTAGAGATTATTATCAAACTGTAAAATAGTTCTTTCCCTGCTCTCAGATTTATGCAATGTAATGTAATGTATTACAGGATGTAATAGGAAAGTTATGACAAAGGCAAAATATCGTTTCTTTTTTTCAATTTTCTAAAATATAATTTTATTTTTTCATAATTAAAAGTATTTGTTGTGTTGATTCACTCTGTATGGCCCAGGAGTTGAACATGACACTGTTGTGTAGTAACTCAAGAGGAAATAGCATAACTGTTCTCTAGGTCAAAGGTCAGCTCTGTGACACCATTTGCTTCTCCCAGTTTCTACACCTAAGAAAAGGTTGGGACAGGGAATTTCTGGCTATTTTGTGTTCTTTTCAGATGAATGAGGATAGGCACTTGTGCAATAGCAGTTTTAAAGCAGGGGAACAAACATGAGTCAAAGAAAGTTGGCCATTTGTGTGTACCACGTTTTCACTGAAGATCAGTAATTACGCATATGAAGCCCTTCTCACTGTCTTAATCATGTTAATAAACCATATGGAACCTTGTTGACAAGGTGGCAAACACGTTAGCATGCTTCAATACCCTTGGATGGAGGAGCCCCTCTGCACTAGTAATTAATGCAGAACCTGAGAGGATTGGGCCTTCATATAGAATAATATTTACATTTATTTAATATCTAAAGACTTTTTTTAGTGCATGAATTGTTTATCATTTGCTGCATAAATTGCCAAGCTTTAAAAATCTTTCTTTTTCTTTTTTTTAAATTGAAAACATTTCATTCAGTGACTTAGGTAAGGTGTATATTATTCCACTTGGGGGATAATAAATATTGTGGGTTCATATACACTCAATTCTTAGGTTTCCCAGAAATGAGTCAAATGGCAGTAGGAGAGAATTTGTATTCATTTAAAATATGTTAAAATTTGTGCTGGTCACTGATTGCTTTAATTAAATAAAAGTTGGTAAAAGTAGCTCATTAAATGCAGACCTGTATCTGGATTATTGGCTGAGTAAGACTTAGGAGCTCTGATGATGTAGTGCTTAAGGCATTTGACTGCTGATCAGTAGGCTGGTAGTTCAAACCCACCAGCCACTCCTTGGAAGAAGGTTGGGCAATCTATTTCCATAGTGATACCACCTTGGAAACCCAATGAGGGGTCACTATGAGTTGGATCCAACTCCACGGCAGTGAGTTAGTTAGTTTGTTTTTTTTTGGTTTGAGTAAGACTTGATGATTTTGCCCTCTTTACTACTCAATATTGTTATGAACAGAATCAGTTTCTATTTAAGTTTAATTCTGGGGAAACACGTTTTTTATTCCAGAGAAATTTCTAGACTTCTTTTAATCTGAAAAGGAAAGTATTATCCAGTGTGTTTCCTTTTTTTGCCTAGTTGCTAGAAAATTTACTGCTTTGGTATTCAATATAGTAATCTGCTGGTCAACAACCCAGCTGGACTCCTGGTAAAAGTTACTCTGACCATTTAATATTTTAACTTAGTTTTAAAATTTTGCCTTATATGTAGTCTTACTAACCATCTTCCAGCCTTTCAGAACTCAAGAATATAAATACCACATAAGTAGAATTTGGGAACTGAAAGAAGAATTAAGATGGTTAAGTGCCATTTTTTTACCATTAGGAATTAAAGAATGGTATAAAACTCTGAAAGTCAAAATTTTTTTGATGGGAATAGTATCTATCTAAAAAAAAAAAAACCAAAACAAAGAAAAATTATAGAAATATGTCATTAAAGAAGAGAAGCATTGATTATAATTTATTTCCTCAGAATTGAACATATTTTCTCAAATATTGATGGTTTAGCTTGAAATTTAATTAGTGGCATGGCATCCATCATTTCTCAACCTAAAACTGTAAATCTCAAGCCTGGCTGGTTTACTAGCTTTTAGTGCACTGTAGCTTAATGTACATTCCCCTTCTTGGCCCATTACTGTAGTAGGTGTTCAGAGTGTATTCCTAATCCAAGGAATTGTTTACTCCAGCTTCCCTATTTCTTAATAGTTTTATCATCTTACCACTGCCCAAGTGTCGTAACTTTATAGCAGTTTTGGTTTCATGCAGATAGTAATAATGGAGAACAACACAGAAAATTTTTTCAAAAGCAATCATTCCAAACAATAAAAGGAAAGGAATATTAGTTTAGGGAATCCTATGAAGGATTAACAGACCTAATAAGTCTAGATTTTAGGAGCTAAAGGAACCCTTCAATTCATGTTAAGCAATTACATACTTCTTTTATTTCCTTTTTCATGAATTTGCAAGAGGGTATGATTTTACTGTCCGAGAAAATGGACTTCAGATCGATCAACCTCCCGAAATAGGAAACATTTCCATTGTTCGAATCATAATAATGAAAAATGATAATGCAGAGGGTATCATTGAATTTGACCCAAGGTATACTACCTTTGAAGGTAGGTTCAGTTACCCTTACTTATAAGTAAGTACTACCACTTTCTGAATTACATAGTGTCTGAGCATGACATTGTCATGTTGCCAGTTTAAATTCCTATGTATAAAATTACTAGATGAAGTGTGTATGTGTGTGTGTGACATGCACACACATACACAGGTTCTTATATATTTATATATTTATGTTTAAAATGTATTTTAAGTTATATTTGGATAGTCTTGAATCTTACTTGTGGAAGAACTTGAATATCTTTGGAGAACTTTGGACAGTGTGTATTTAAATTTATAATGTAACTTCAGTATTATTTAGCCATGAGTTGGAATCGACTTGATGGCAATGAGTTTAATTTTTTTCTTTTTTTTTTTAGTTTAATGTACATTCTGTTAAATGATACTTTAATATGCAGAGGTTAACTTGACTTAAGAAGACATAAAGATAATTTGGAAAAAAAAATAAGTTGAAATGAGACATTGAAGATTCATTTTCAGATTCACAAGTAGATTTCATTGGAACTGGAAATGTTAATAGAATTTATATTTGGACTTTTAAAACATTCATATGATATAAATAAATAAGCCTCATTTATTTTTATCTTATTTACACTTCAAATAAATATATATAAACAGTAGAGAGTGGTTTCCTTTGAGTACACATAATGTAAGTATTTTTTTATTTCTGTTCATCTAGCATTGTCTTGGAAAGCAAAGGTCATTTAGGAAGAATGGAAGAATGCTTATGCTAGTGGTTTAATATGTTATTTAAATTCTAACTTATATTGCTCACTAAAACTTTGACCTTTTGATAAACTACATTACTCACAAAATATAAGAGTCATGAAATGTTTACGAATCATTTGTTGAAAGTGATAAATGAACTATGAAAACAATTGTGTGCTTGCATTGTACCTTGGTTTTTAATGCCATGTTTAATTTGGCTAAAATCTTATAAAAGACAGTCACTTTGCCTGACTTTCTAATTAATTCTAAATTCCTGTTGCAGTGGAAGAAGATATTGGGACGATTATGATCCCAGTGGTGAGACTTCATGGAACTTACGGCCTTGTGACAGCTGATTTCATCTCTCAGAGTTCCTCTGCCATTTCTGGTGGTGTTGATTATTTACTGCATGGTAGTACTGTTACTTTTCAACATGGGCAGAACTTAAGTTTTATAAATGTCTCCATCATTGATGATGATGAAAGGTAATAACAGAAAATAAAATATTATGAACATATAGAAAACACAAAAGCCATGGTTGCACAATGGTTAAGTACTCTGCTGCTAACTTAAAGGTTGGTGGTTCGAAGCCACCCAGCAGCTCCATAGGAGAAGAGACCTGGTGATCTGCTCCTATAAAAATTGCAGCCTAGAAAACCTGATAAGACAGTTCTACTCTGTCACATAGGGTCACTATGAGTAGATCATTAACTCGGCACATAACAACAAAAACAGCACTTATATACATCTTTCCTCAAAGTTTTAAATAATCCATATTCCCAATGAGGAGAAACAAATGAGAAATTTTTTTGTGGGGTGCTGATCTTTGGAAAAGAGGCGCTGGGAGGTTGTTGTGGTTGCATAAGCCACTTTTTTTTTTTTTTTAGTAGAAGAAATAGCTTCTATTCCTTTAGATTTGTAAAACTTTAATCAGAATGTGGAACCATTCTTCAATTCCTTTCCTTAATGTACTAAGCAATTAAAAGAGGTGGGTGGGGGAATGGAAAAACTAATAACTGTTTTCAGATTATATAATATTGATGTTGATCATTCATGCTTTTAGCCAAGCACCCTCTACTTACTACTTGGTGTGTGACTACTGTTCTTTGAATATGTATGACAAATTTGGGAATTACTAGTTATTTGGATTTTAGAGGCATTTTAATATGTTTAGAGTCACAGAATTGCTCTAATCTTGGTATGCAGTGACTTTGACGAGCCCATTGAAATTCTGCTTGCTGGAGCTACTGGTGGAGCAGTCCTTGGGCGCCACCTACTGAGCAGAATCACCATTGCCAAGAGTGACTCTCCCTTTGGGGTTGTAAGATTTCTCAATCAAAGCAAAATTTCTATTCTTAACCCCAATTCCACAATGATTTTATCTTTGGTATTGGAGCGAACTGGAGGACTCTTGGGAGAGATTCAGGTAGAGTTATTCTTTTTTTTTTTTTAACATTTTATTGTGTTTTAAGTGAAATTTTACACAGTAAATTAGTTTCCTGTTTAATAATTAATGCACAAATTGTTCCATAACACTGGTTGCTATCTCCCACCATGCCCACCCCCTGCTTTCTCTCTCTGCAGTGTCAGACCTGTCACCACCCTGCCTTCCCTGTTTCCCTGCTCCTCCTCACCTTCTCATCTTTGCTCTTGGTCAAATACTGACATTTGGTCTTGACTAGTTGATTGTTCTAAGGAGCACTTTCTTCTTGGGTATTATTGTTTATTTTATGAGCCAATGTATTATTTGGCTGAAAGGTGATCCCTGGGAGTGGATTCATTCCAAGTTAAAGGGCCAGAGTATTGGAGGGATTCCTTCAATCTCTACTAGTCCAGTAAGTCTACCCTTTTTTATGGATTTGAGTTTTGTTTTGCATTTCTCTCCCATTCTAACTGGGACAAGTAGAGTTATTCTTACTACGGTTTTTAAAATAATTTTTGTTAGACTAAAGGAAGGTTGGGCAATCTACTTCTGTAGTGATACTGCCTCGGAAACCCAAGGAGGGGTCGCTATGAGTTGGGTCCGACTTGACAGCACATAATAACAACAACAACAAGTATCATGTTAGATTTTCATTTCATTCCTCAAATATAGTCATTTATTAACAATCTATAATTTATTAAGGAGCTCTGGTAGTACAGTGCCTAAGGCACTTGACTGCCAACCAGAAGGCTGGCTGTTCAAACCCACCAGCCACTCCTCGGAAGGTAGGTTGGGCAATCTACTTCTGTAGTGATACTGCCTCGGGAACCCAAAGGAGGGGTCACTATGAGTTGGGTCTGACTTGACGGTACATAACAACAACAACAACAACATAATTTATTAATTCCCTGGTAGTTGTAAAGCAGTTTCTAAGTACTTTGAGGTACCTAAAAATGCGTAAGACATACATCTGTCTTTGGGATGCTCTTGAAAGCAAGTTAGAATTTAAATGAATGATTCTGGTAAAAATGTATGAATTCAACAAATATTTGTTGAGTGCATTCTGTGTGCCAAATCCTGTTTTGTTGTTGTTGTTGTTATGTGCCGTCGAGTAGGCCCCGACTCATAGCGACTCCTCCTTGGGTTTCCGGGGCAGTATCACTACGGAAGTAGGATTGCCCAACCTTCCTTCCGAGGAGTGGCTGGTGGGTTTGAACCGCCAGCCTTCTGGTTAGCAGTCAAGTGCTTTAGCCACTAGGCTACCAGAGCTCCCAAATCCTGTTTTAGGCACTGACAAATACACTGACAAGACAGTCCTTGTGTCTGTTCTCATAGGGTTTATTCTTCCTAGTGGGCAGAGAGATGAACATGAACGATTAAAGAAAAAAAAGGAAATTATCTGATAATATTAAGTATTCTACAGGAATGTAAAATTTGAAGATATGGTAACGTGTGATCTGCTCACTACATTAGATTAGGTGGTGAAGGTGATATTTGAGATGAAAGCTAGGTAGTGAGTAAGAGATGGTAATGTAATTACTAGAGGGGTGAGTGAGTATTTGGGGCAGAGGGAATGGCTATCACAGAGGCACAAGCTTGACATATTTGAGATGTGGAGAGGTACATGTGATGGGATACTTAGAGGTAAAGACAACGATACAAGGTTGATCAGAGGTCCACCAGTGTTTGATAATGTAGAACCTTGTAAACCAGGTTAAACATTTTGTTCTAATTGCAAATCAAATGTCATTAGAGAGTTAATCAAGAGGACAGTGTCACCAGCTTATCACTTTAGGCATTTTGTGTGTGGCTGCTGTGAGGAAAATGAATTGTCAAGATACTGGAGAAGAAACAGGGAGAAGAGTTAGGGGGATATTACCCTCTGTTGTCTACACAAAAGGTGACATTGGCTTGTACAAGGGTGATAGAAATGGATAATGCAAGAGGTGACTAGACATGGAATATATTTTGGAGAGAAAAAAATCATTGGGGTAGAGCAGAGGCTGAG
>NW_006921692.1:2331024-2341013 GCF_000298275.1 Orycteropus afer afer | reverse complement strand
GTTTTTTATAGTGATTTTCTTCCTGGTTCTTAGAGGACCAGATTGAGAGCAGGGTATGTGTTACAGGAACCAATAAGGTTAAAGTACCCTATTAGCATGGGGGTAGGAAGCAGAGTTGAAGCACTTCATTAACATAGTGGGCAGGAAATGGTTGGGGGCTTTCGTAAGAGGTGCTGGGGTCTTTCGTAAGCAAGGGCTACATGCTGGGGTTTGGTATGGGCTCTGGTCAGGCGCCTCCTTGCTTGACTAGTTCTTATAATTCCCTCTGGCTCAATCATTCACCTGCCTGGCCAGCCATGTTTCTGCCTAACACCCTTGAGTTGATTCAACTCATAGCGACCCCCATCCTTGGGTTTCCGAGATGGTATCTCTATGGAATTAGATCTTCATTCCAAGGAATGGCTGGTGGGTTTGAATCGCCAGCCTTCTGGTTAGAAGTCAAATGCCTTAGGTACTACGCCACCAGCGCTCTCCTTTATTTAAGTATGTTTAGAAGAGACTGCACACCCAGCCAACTTTTCACATGGTTTCATTTTCTTACTCAAAATAGATTTTGTTTGGAAGAACCTGTGCACACCATGTGACAGTGTTGGAGTACATATATTTTTAAATAATTATATTTCTCATATATATATATATGTGTGTGTGTGTGTGTGTATATAATATTTTACATTTTACACATTATTTTTTGTTTTTGTTATCCTATTGTGATGGATGGCAAGTGATGAAGTATTATTATTTTTCTTGTTAGACAGTTTAATCAATGTAAGCTGTAGGTATGTAGTTTATATTAGCAGTAATACTGTTTTCATTTCCAACAAAAATATTAAAGAGTTGATAAAACAGGAATTCACAGGAGATATCTTAGAATAAAATATATAAATGTGTGTGTGTGTATACATATATATTCTTTTTTTTTTATCCCCTTAATACTGCATATGTTGCAATAACTCTTTGTTTAAAACTTATTATCTCTATAAAAAATATGCTTCAGGTGGACTGGGAGATACAAGGACCCAATTCACGGAATGTATTACCACCACAGAACAGTGACATTGCAGATCCAGTGAGCGGGTCCTTCTATTTTGAAGAGGGAGAAGGGGGATTGAGGACCATAATTCTTGCAATTAATCCTTACGACAAAATTGAAGTTGAAGAAACTTTCATTATTGAACTTAAGCTTGTTAAAGGAGAAGCTAAATTAGACTCCAGAGCTAGAGATATTACATTAACAGTAAGTCTGTTTTATTTTTTCCAAAACACAAAATTTTTGATTTAATGGATTTATCAGAAAACACATTTATATTTGTTGAAACCCTGAGGGCTTAATATTGACAATGATAAAAGCAAATTAAGTCATAGTTATTCTGATCTGTAGAACTTTGTGGATTATGATGTTAATTATATAGCATGAATATTAGCAATTTAGAAAAAGTTTTTAATATAATGGAAAGTTTATATTTTATAACCTTTGAAACACTTTGTGTTTTTGGCATATTTTGCACTTTTAGAGAGAAGGTATTTGGTGTAACATCCTAAACATGGGTTATTTTTATAATTAAAATATATAAAAATTACTGACTTGTATGTCAGATTGTTTGATGGAAGAAGGTACTTGTTCATTTAGCACAATGTTGGTGGTACATATCAGACCTGGAAGTCAGTATATCTATATGACCACCAGTCCATCCGGGGTGGAAATTGTTGGATGCTGAGGCTATTGAGAACAATGTCCAGACATTGCACATTTTATTTTTAGTTTGGGAAATGCTTTGTGGCGACCTTTTACATGTTTTTACTTTATGACCAGTGGGAAGAAATAATATAAAATTAACTGGCTAAATGAAGCAAATATGAGGTGAATAAAGCTAAAGTCACACACCATATTACTGTCTTCTGATTGTATACATTGTGATTTTCTGGAAGTTTATCCCATTTTCCCCGAGGAACGGAAGAAACCTGTTTATTGTAGTAAAGAAGGCTTTTGAAAATCTGGTCATTAAGTAGATGATATGCAAGTATCATTTTTCTGTTTCCTTCCTTTCCTCTGCTTACCTGTGCATTGATATATCGGATACTATAATTTTGTGTGGAGTGGTTATACATATTATTTACTCTGCTCTCTGTTTATATTCTTTAGATACAAAAGTTTGGTGATCCAAATGGAGTTGTTCAGTTTGCTCCCAAGTCTTTATCTGAGAAGACATACTCAGAGCCATTGGCTTCAGAAGGGCCCCTGCTCATTACTTTCTTTGTCAAAAGAGTAAAGGGCGTTTTAGGAGAGATTACGGTATCTTTTTTCTTTTTGATTTTCTTAAGTAGAGTAACAATTTGCCTAATAAATGTGGTTGAGAGGGACAGAGAAACTGTGGTGTCCTGGATAATTGAGGTTTCTAATAAAGTAAAGAAAAAAATTCAGGCCTCGTGTTATAATATTGAAGGATTCTGTGGACAAAATACTGGATGATGCAGGAAGCATTGAAAGAAGTAGGACGGAAAAATGTATCGACCCATGTCACGTTAGTTTTGTGTATTTGACTGTACGTAAATTATTTTTCAATATATTTTTTTTTTTTAAGAAGAAGTAGGAAGGGACTACGCAGAGTCAATGTACCAAAAAGAATTGGTCGATGATCAGCCATTTCAGCAGGTGGCATATGATCAACAATCAATGGTATTGAAGGAAGAAGTCTAAGCTACACTGAAGGAATTGGCAAAAAAAAAACAAGGCTCCAGGAATTGACAGAATATCCATTGAGATGTTTCAACAAACAGAAGCAGCACTAGAGTCATTCACTCATTTACACCAAGAAATTTGGAAAGCAGCTACATGGCCAACCAACTGGAAGAGATCTATATCTGTGCCCATTACAAAGAAAGGTGATCCAACAGAATGTGGAAACTATCAAACAGTATCATTAATAGCACACACAAGTAAAATTTTGCTAAAGATAATTCAAAAAACGGTTGTGGCAGTATATTGACAGGGAATTCAAGCTGGATTCAGAAGAGTACATGGAAGAAGGACTATTGCTGCTGATGTCAGGTGCATCTTGGACTGAAAGCAAAGAATACCAGAAAAATATTTGCCTGTGTTTTATAGACAGTGCAAAGGCATTTGACAGACTGGATCATAACAAATTATGGATAGCATTGAGAAGAATGGGTATTCCAGAACACTTAATTGTGCTCATGAGGAACTTTACATAGACCAAGAGGTAATTCAAACAGAACAAGGCGATAATATGTGCTTTAAAATCAGGAAAGATGTATGTAAGCATTGAATCCTTTCACCATATTTATTCAGTTTGTACATTAAACAGTTAAATCTAAGAAGCTGGACTATGTGATGAAGAATGTGGCATCAGAATTGAAGGAAGAGTCATTAACAACCTGTGATATGGAGATGACACAACCTTCCTTACTGAAAGTGAAAAAGACTTGATGCACTTACTGATGAAGATCAAAGACTACAGCTGGATTACACCTCAACATAAGGAAAACAAAAATACAGTTGGACTGATAAACAGCATAGTGATAGATGGAGAAAAGTTTAAAGTTGTCATAGATTTCATTTTACTTGGATCCACAATCAATGCCAATGGAAACAGCAGTCAGGAAATCAGACAACATATTGCACTGGGAAAATCTGCTGCAAAAGATCTTTTTAAAGTATTAAAGAACAAATATGTCACTTTGAAGACTAAGGTGTCCCTGAGTCAAGCCATATTGAAAAATATTCAGTAGCTTAGTACACATGTGAAAGTTGGGCAAATAATAAGAAAGATTGAAGAAGAACTGATGCATTCAGTTGGTGTTGGCGAAGAATATTGAAAATAGAATGGAATGCCAGAAGAATGAGTAAATCTGTCATGGAATAAATACACCTGAGATGCTTCTTAGAAGCAAGAATGGCCAGACTTTGTCTCGTGTACTTTGGTCATGTTGTCAGAGGGACCAGTCCCTGGAGAAAGATATCATACTTGGTAGAGTAGAGGGTCAGTGAAAAAGAGGAAGATCCTGTAATGAAGTGGATTGACACAGTGGCTGCAGCAACATGTTCAAGTATAGCAAAGATTGTGAGAATGGTGCACAGCCAGGCAATGAGTCATTCTGTTGTACATGGGATTGCTATGAGGTGGAACCGACTCTAAGGCACCTAACAACAATAAACACTTTTAGGATCTCCAGCCAGTCTCAAACTCCAGCAATTTCTCTGAACTTGATTACATGTAGGCCAGAAAGTTCATTCTCACATGATCATGAAGGCTTTGCCTTAACTATTTTGTATTTCCTTGTTTGGTATACCATGAAATATTTCTCACTAAAACTTCTCAATTATTTTTTGTGAATTACTTGCTGTATTCCCCAGGGCTCTATTTCTGAGTAGAACTTTTTCGATTCAGCAGCTGTTTTTATAAGATATTTGCATTTTTGTGTGTATTGATGTAAAACATTTAGAGATGCCTTTGTAAGTCAGCTGTATATTTGACTAACAGATGAAGGTCATTTGTTTACTCCCAAACATATTTTATTTATCACATTTGGTTTATTATCAAAACATATTTTGTGAAATTTCTCTGTACTTTTCCCTCTTCTTGTATTGGATATTAACTACTACTTATTTTGTTGAAACTTCATAGCTTGGAGGCCAAAAGTTGTTCAAAAATAATTCATAAGTCTTCACATCTTATAGATATTCCCTGATATGAATCATCAGATTTTTACTCACTTTTACCTTAAAATATTACCCATAAATTACTAATGAATGCATTGAAGTTAACTTGCTTTCTTTATTTCTTCAAATTGCATTGTTTTAGAAGCAAGTGAAATAGTGAGATTTTATAATCTTGTCCTGGAAATTGCACAGGACAGCCTGATAGAGTTCATGTAATTTCTAAACTTACTCATACTGGAACTTTGGCTTTGAATATAATGATACCCAATTAAAATATCTTTTTTTTTTTTTTAATATTATAGAGAAAGAATTTAAAGGATTTTAATTCAATATACTGAATTATTTAATTTTGTTACTTTTTTTTCTTTTTTTTTAGGTTTATTGGGAATTAAGTAGTGAGTTTGATATTTCAGGAGACTTTCTTTCCACAAAAGGATTTTTTGTCATTGCTGATGGAGAGAGTGAAGTGAGCTTTGACGTTCATTTGTTACCGGATGACGTACCTGAGATAGAGGAAAATTATGTGATTCAGCTTGTTTCTGTAGAGGGAGGGGCAGAATTAGATCCAGAAAGATATATTACACGATTCTCTGTTTCTGCGAATGATGACCCACATGGAATATTTGCCTTGTATTCTAATCACCAGTCAATAGTTATTGGGCAGAACCTTAGTAGATACATCCAAATTAATGTAACCCGGCTTGCTGGAACATTTGGAGATGTGGCTGTTGGATTTCGAATATCATCTGACCAGAAGCAACAGCCAATTGTTACTGAAACTGCAGAGTGGCAACTGGTGGTCAAAGATGGTGCCAGATATAAAGTGGACACAGTGCCAATAAAGGATCAGGTTTGTAGCATTTCTTAGTTTTCTGGTCATTTAAACAAACAAACAAAAATACATAAACATTTTTGTGAGAGTCTTTGCTTACCTCATGATCAGTTTAAAATCTTATTCAGAAACCATGAAAATACTTTAGAAAATGCCTCATAATTATTGGGTTATACATGTACTTATTCTGTGGGACCACCTTGCTTTGGAATGGGAACAAATACAGATATGTTCCAGTCATTTGGCCAGGTAGCTGTTTTCCAAATATCTTGGAATAGATGAGTGAGCATCTCCAACATGACATCCATTTGTTGAAACATCATATTGGGTATTCCGTCAAATCCTGGAGCCTTGTTTTTTGCCAGTTCCTTCAGTGCAGCTTTGACTTCTTCCTTCAGTACTGTTGATTCTTGATCATATGCCACCTCCTGAAATGGATCAGTATCAACCAATTCTTTTTGGTACAGTGACTCTGTGTATTCCTTCCATTTTCTTTAGATTTTTCCTACATCATTAAATATTTTGCCCATAGAATCTTTCAATATTGCAACTCAGAGCTTGATTTTTTTTTCAGTTCTTACAGCTTGAGAAATGCTGAGAGTGTTCTTCTCTTTTGGTTTTCTAACTCCAGGTCTTTGCACAGTTCATTATAATAATTGACTTTGTCTTCTTGAGCTGCTCTTTGAAGTCTTCTGTTCAGCTCTTTTATCTTGTCATTTCTTCTATTTGCTTTAGCTACTCTTCATTCAAGGGCAAATTTCAGAGTCTCTTCTGACATTGATTTTGGTCTTTTCTTCCTTTTCTTTGGTCTTTTCTCTTCTGACATCCATTTTGGTCTTTTTAATGATATTCTGCTTTCTTCATGGATGATATTCTTGGTATCATCTCACAATTCCTCTGGTTTTTGGTCAGTGTTGTTCAAATAATCAAATCTGTTTTTCAGAAGGAGGAATATAATTTAGGTCATATTACTCATATCATATGCAAGTAAAATCTCGCTGAAGATAACTCAAAAATGGTTGCAGCAGTATATTGACAGAGAACTTCCTGAAATGCAAGCTGGATTCAGAAGAGAATGTGGAATGAGGGATATCATTGCTGATGTCAGATGGATCTTGGCTGAAAGCAAAGAATACCAGAAAGATGTTTACTTGTGTTTTATTGACTATGCAAAGACATTTGATTATGTGGATCATAACAAATTATGGACAACATTGAGAATGGAAATTCCAGAACACTTAATTGTGTTCATGAGGAACTTGTACATAGACCAAGAGACTATTGTTTGAACAGAACAAGGGGATACTGCATGGTTTAAAATCAGGAAGGGAGTGCATCAGTGTTGTATCCTTTCACCATATTTACTCAATCTGTATGCTGAGCAAATAATCCAAGAAGCTGGACTATATGAAGAAGAATGTGGCATCAGGATTGGAATAAAACTCATTAACAACCTGTGATATGCAGGTGATAGAACCTTGATTGCTGAAAGTTAGGATGACTTGAAGTACTTACTGATGAAGATTAGACTACAGTTTGCAGGATGGATTACATCTCAATGTAAAGAAAACAAAAATTCTCACAACTGGACCAATAACCAGTATCATGATAGAGAAAAGGTTGAAGTGAGTGAAAAGATTTCATATTACTTGGTCCCACAATCAACACCAATGGAAGAAACAGTCAAGACATCAGATGACGTATTGCATTGGGCAAATCTGTTGCAAAAGGCCTCTTTCAAGTGCTGAAGAACAAAGATGTCTCCTTGAAGACTAAGGTGCGCCTAACCCGAGCCATGGTATTTTCAACTGCCTCATACGCATAAGACAGCTGGACAATGAATAAGGAAGACCAAAGAAGAGTCGATGCTTTTGAATTGTGGTGGTGACAAAGAATACTGAAAGTACCATGGACTGCCACAAGAACTAACAAATCTGTCCTGGAAGAACTGCAGCCAGAGTGCTCCTTAGAAGTGAGAGTGGCCAGACTTCATTTGACCTACTTTGGTCATGTTGTCAGAAAGGACCATTCATTCCCTAGAGAAGGATACCATGCATGGTAAAGTGGAGGGTCAACAAAAAAGAAGGCGGCCCTCAACAAGATGGATTGACACAGTGGCTGCAATGATAGGCTTAGGTATAGTAAAGATCATGAGGCTGGCACAGGACCTGGGCAGTGTTTCATTCTGTTGTACATTGGATCACTATGAGTTGGAGCTGACTCAACGGCACCTAACAACAACAACAACAGCAAATAACATGTACTCAAACATTTGTAGGTTATAAGTGAATAAATATATCCTATTTGGAGATAAAATAGTTTTATCTAGATGGTTGTGTTTTTGTTAGGTGTGATCTAGTCAGTCCTGACTTATAATGACCCTGTGTACACAGAAGGAAACACTGCCTTATCCAGTGCAGTCCTTAAAATCTTGGCTATGTTTGAGCCCATTGTTGTAGCCACTGGGTCAATACAACTCATTGAGTGTCCACCAGTTTTTTTGCTGACCCTCTGCTTTACCAAGCATGATGTCCCTCTCCAGGGACTGTTCCCTCCTGATAGTAAGTCCAAAGTACATGAGGTGAAGTCTTGCTGTCTTCGTTTCTAAGGAACATTCTGACTGTACTTCTTCCAAGACAGATTTGTTCATTCTTCTGGAAGTCTATGGTATAATTAATATTCTTTACCAACACTGTGGTTGTTAAGGTTGTTGTCAACTTGGCTGGGCCTGGTTGAGTGGCTGGGAAGCTGGTGGTAGTTATTCCCCATGATGAGACTAGCAATCAACTCCATGGTGGGATCTA
The DNA here is from genome assembly GCF_000298275.1 of Orycteropus afer afer. NCBI lineage: Eukaryota > Metazoa > Chordata > Mammalia > Tubulidentata > Orycteropodidae > Orycteropus > Orycteropus afer. The sequence continues at coordinate 2,332,699 of NW_006921692.1, read as the reverse complement.
CCACAAGCAGCTGAGTAGCTGCCTTTGGTATGTGGTCTGCTTCCTATATATAAGGAGAAGACTTGGGGATAGTATCTAGCATATGGAATGCTTGAACCCTGCATGTAGCTGTGTCATTGTTCAGCAGCCTGCCATACTCTGCCGACCTTGGGACTTTCAATGGACTTGAGTTAATGGCCTGCCATGTGGTTTGGTAACATCGAGACTGTGACATTTTATTTGTCAACCTTGGACTTGTCAGTCTCAGCAGCCAGTGGCTGCCTGAGTGAAGAAACGCCTCTAGCTCCAGTGGGCCAGGAGCAAGAGGCAGAGGTAAAGCTCAAGGTCGAGGGGCTTTCACACAGACCCTAGAGCCTGACACTTTGAACTCTGACTTAAAGCCTCCAAACTATGAGAGAATAAACTCCTTTTTGTTAAGGTCATCCCATTTGTGGTGTATTCCTGTCAGAGTGGCACTAGGTAACCAGAACAAACACCATAATTTAAAGACATCAATTTTTCTTTGGGCTAAACTTACTCATCCAGCATATGAGGCAATTGAGAATTTCATGGCTTGGATGAGGCACACCTTAATTCTCAGAGTGACATCTTTCTTTTTAACATTTTAATGAGGTCATTTGCAGTAGATTCCCCTAGTGCAATGTGTAATTTGATTTTTTGATGACTGCTTCCATGGACATTGATTGTGAATCCAAGTAAAATGAAATCCTTGACTACTTCAGTCTTTTCTCTGTTTAGCATGATGTTGTTTATTGGTCCAGTTGTGAAGATTTTTGTTTTCTCTGTTTTGAGGTATAATCCATACTGAAGGCTGTAGTCTGATCTTCATCATTAAGTCTTTTATGTCCTTTTCATTTACAGCAAGCAAAGTTGAGTCATCTGCACATCACAGGTTGCTTAGGGGTCTTCTTTCAATCCTGATGCTGCATTCTTTTTCATATAGCCCAGCTTCTTGTGTTTTATCTTCAGTTTGTGCAGTGAATAACTATGGTGAAAGGAGTCAACACTGATGCACACGTTTTCTGATTTTAAAGCATGCACTATCCCCTTATTCCATTGGAAATATGGTCTCCTGATCCATGTACAAATTCCACACGGGCAGAACTAGGTGGTCAAAATTCCCATTCTTTACAGTGTTATCCATAATTTGTTATGATCCACAAAGTTGAATGCATTTGTGTAGTCAGTAAAACACAGATGTAAACATCTTTCTGGTATTCTCTGCTTTTAGCCAGGATCTATCTGACATCAGCAATGATATCCCTTGTTCCACATCTTCTCAGTCTGCCTTGAATTTCTGGTAAATACCTATTGATGCACTGCTACGATCATTTTTGAATTATCCTCAATTTTGCTTTCATGTGATATTAATGATTTTATTAAAAAACAATTTCTGCACATTCTACTGGGCTACCTTTCTTTGGAATAGGCATGTATATAGATCTCAGGTCAGTGACCAGGTAGCTGTCTTCCAAATTTCTTGGCTTATACAATTGAGCACTTCCAGCATTGCATCTGCATTTGAAGCATACCAGTAGGTATTATGTCAATTCCTGGAATCTTGTTTTTTACCTATGCCTTCAGTGAGACTTGGACTTCTTTTTTCAATACCATTGTTGCTGATCATATGCTACCTCTTGATATGGTTGAATGCTGATCATTTCTTTTTGGTTCA
>NW_006921692.1:2320031-2325725 GCF_000298275.1 Orycteropus afer afer | reverse complement strand
GTTGCATAGTATTCCATTGTGTATATGTACCATAGTTGGGTTATCCATTCTTCAGTTGATAGACATCTAGGTTATTTCTATCTTTTCTGCTATTGTAAGTAGTGCTGTGATGAACATGGGTGTGCATATGTCTGTTCCTGTCCTGGCTCTCACTTCTTTAGGATATCTACCTAGTAATGGAATGGCTGGGTCAAATGGTATTTCTAATTCTAACTTTTTAAGGAATCTTCATACTGCTTTCCACAGTGGTTGTACCATTTGACAGTCCCACCAGGAGTGTATGAGAGTCCCAATTTCTCTGCATCCTTGCCAGCATTTGTTATTTTCTGTCTTGTTGAACTTTGCTACTAGTGCTGGAACAAGATGGTATCTTGTTGTATTGATTTGCATCTCTCTAATGGCAAACGATTGTGAGCATTTCTTCATATGTTTATTAGCTGCCTGACTATCCTTTGAAATCTTTATTTCAACTCTTTCACATCAGCATTCTTCTGTTTGCTTTAGGTACTCTACGATCAAGAAGTTTCATAGTCTCTTCTGATATACATACATTTTGTTCTTTTTTTCTTTTCTGTCTTTTAAATGACTTTTTTCTTTATTCGTGTATGATGTCCTTGACAGCATGTCTCATCTTTGGTCATTTGGTCATTTGTGTTCAAATCTGTTCTTCAGATAGCCTCTAAATTCAAGTGGGATAGAGTCAAGGTTTTACTTTGGCTCCTGTGGAGTTGCTTTAATTTTCTTCAACTTGAACTTATGTATGAGAAGTTCATGATCTGTTCTGTAGTCAGCCCCTGGCCTTGTTCTGACTGATGATTTTGAACTTCTTCTTCATCTCTTTCCACAGATGGAGTTGATTTGATGACTGTGTATTACATCCATTTATGTTCATGTATAGAGTTACTATTTACATTATTGAAAATTCCAATGAATAAGTTGTTGGTCTTGCAGAATTCTATCATGCAAACTCCTGTGTGTATCTCCACAACTATATTTCCCAATTACTGATCCTTCCTTTTGTTTCCAACTTTCACATTCCAATTACCAGTAATTTTTAGAGCATCTTGATTGCATGTTTACTCAATTTCAGACTGGAGAAGTTGGTAAAAATCTTCAATTTCTTCATCTTTGGCATTAGTGGTAGATGGGTAAATATGAATATAGTCATATTATCTGGTCATTCTTGTAAGCCTATGGATTTTATCTTATCACTGATGTTGTACTTCAGTATAGATCTTGAATTTTCTTTTTTCCTTTTACAACTGGTACTACAGCATTCCTTTTTCAATTTGTCATTTCCAGTATAGACCATATGATTATCTGATTCAGAGTGGCCAACATAAGTCAATTGCAGCTCACTAATACCTAAGGTATTGATTTTTATGCATTCCATTTTATCTGTGACAGCTTCCCATTTTCCTAGATTCCTAGATTTCTATGTACATTCCATGTTCTGATTACTAATGCATATTTTCAGCTGTTTCTTCTCATTTTGAGTTGTGCCACATCAACAAATGAAGGTCCTGAAAGCTTTACTCCATCTATATTATTAAGGTTGATTCTACTTTGAGGATGCAGCTCTTTCCCAGTTGTACTTTGAGTGACTTCCAACCCGAGGGGCTCATCTTGTGGCATTATCTCAGACAATGTTATGTTGCTTTCCATAAGTTTTTTTGGAAGTAGATTACCTAATCTGTCTTAGTCTGGAAGTGCAGCTGAAACCCGGCCACCATGAGTTACCCTACTAGTGTTGAAATACTAGTGGCATAGCTCCCAGCCTCACAGCAGCACACAACCCCCCACAGTACAATAAACTGACAGACCAACGTAGGTCTAGATGGTAGCAAACACTTCTTTAGTGGTTACAAAATTTTAGGAACTGGTATAATTTTTTAATGGATTGATATCTATTTGCATCTTTTTTGCATTAAATTATGTCCCCCAAAATGTTTTTTGGTATCCTCCCCTTATACCTGTGGATGTAATTCCATTTGGGAATAGAGTTTTCTTTTTTAGGTTAATTAGGTCATGTCAGCATAGGGTATGTTTTAAATCAATCACTTTTGAGATATGAAAGGAGTGGATTAGGCACAGAAGGAAGCAAGGACCAATGAGGAAGATCGATGCCACATTATGATAGACAGTGAGCTGAAAACCAGCTGAAAGAGACAAAGATTTTCCTGGAGCCAAAAGAGAAAGAGCCTTCCCTTAGAGCCGATGTCCTTAATTCATATGGCTAGCCTTCTAAACTGTTAGAAAATAAATTTCTGTATGTTAAAGCCAGCCACTTGTGGTATTTGTTATAGCAGCACTAACAAACTAAGGCAGTCTCTATCTCCATCTATACACACACACACATACACACACGTATATATACATATACATATACATATACATATACATATTTCCCCCCATGTAATTCTTATAACAACTTCATCATGTAGGTAATTATTAAAATCCCCAATCCTTATATATGGAAATGAAGGCTCAGAGAGTAACATAACCAGTCTAAAGTCATAAAATTAGCAGGTAGCAGAACTGGGATTCATACCTAGTGGACAGGGTCTGAAGCCTATGTTCTTAATGACTGTTTTTAGATTTAGAATGGTACTATACTACTTCTCTCATTCCAGGTGGAATGAGAGATATCATTGCTGATGTCAGATGGATCTTGGCTGAAAGCAAAGAATACCAGAAAGATGTTTACTTGTGTTTTATTGACTATGCAAAAACATTAAACTGTGTGGATCATCACAGATTATGGATAACATTGTGAAGAATGAGAATTCCAAAGCACTTAACTGTGTTCATGGGGAACCTGTACATAGACCAGGAAGCTGTTGTTCGAACAGAACAAGGGGACACTTGCATGGTTTAAAATCGGGAAGGGAGTGCATCAGGGTTGTATCCTTTTTCATCATACTTATTCAATCTGTATGCTGAACAAGTAATTCAAAAAGCCAGACTATATGAAGAACACAGCATCATTTGCAAATGTGTAAAATATGTATGCTTACACACACACACACTGCATCTAACAACAATAACAACAATAATAACAGTGTGTGCTTAAATATATTATACTATAAAAACAGAAGGGATTCCACAGAAATGGTTTCTTCTGTATCCGAAGAAGATGTACAGAGTTTTTAGTAATATTCTAGCTTATGAGATCACTTGGGTGCTTAACCATCATGAGTAACAGTGTTTCCAAGGGAAAATATATTCTAAAATTCAAAAAGAATTTTTAGAATAAAACTGATTTGTAAGTTCAGGATTCCTCCTATTTTATTAGGTTCTGAAACATTGAAAATTGGTAATCTGATACATAGTATTTATTAGTAATTTTTATGTATCCCAAATATCCAAGTGTTCAGACCACCTAATTCATTAACCATTTTGAATAAATATCATTAGATTTATTTTTATTACTTAATGAAGAGGAAGAAAAGAAATGTTGCTGGGTTTTAAGAGTTGACATAATTTTTCCATATGTTCCTTCTATTCCCTTGCCAGATTGTTTCATGACTAAGGCTATTTTTAAGATTCCCACCATTCTTGCTGCTATTTGAGCAGAAATAGGAAATTTAAAAATTTGTATTATTATTTTTTTTTTCTTTCACAACTGCCATTCCCCACCCCACAGGCTTGGGTGACTTGTCTTATAACAAGGGAGAAAGGCAAATATTGATGAAACCGTTTGATACTAAAGGAGCCACAAGAGTGTACTGATGGCTCATGTCTAATGTCAGTATGTTTCCCTGAAAATTATTTACTATTTTAAAAATCATTGATGCTATTTTTTAATAGGTCTTCCTGTTACTGGGCTCTAATTTCATATTACAACTGGTGACTGTGATGCTTGGTGTTGGGCGGGTGTATGGAATGCCAAAAATTCTCCAAGAAGCAAAGTCAGCTGTCCTTCCTGTCCCTGTGAAAGCTGCCAATTCTCAGGTAAATGGCTCTGGGTGTTGTATTAGTAGGAAACCACTAGAGGGCAACTTTTACAGGAATCCCTAAGATTTTTAGAGAATTTTTTAAGGTTAACTAGCACATAACAGCAACAAACAGTTCCTTCGATCTAAATAATTTTGGGAATATCAAAGTACAGTTTATAGATGCATAATATGAAAATAACTTGTATATTTTCAGTGTTAGGCAGAAAACTATGTTTCTGTTTTGGATTATTGTTGTTGTTGTTGTTGTTTGCCGTCCAGTCGGCCCCGACTCATAGCGACCCCTCCTTGGGTTTCTAAGGTAGTATCATTACAGAAGTAGGATTGCCCAACCTTCCTCCCAAGGAGTGGCTGGTGAGTTTGAACTGCTAGCCTTCTGGTTAGCAGTCAAGTGCCTTAGGCACTATGCTACCAGAGCTCCTTTTGGAATATTAGAAAATGTAAATTTAATGCAAAGTATAGAATTTTTAAAATGAGTCGTTTGCAGTCAAAATTTCCATATCTTTTACAAATATTGAAAATATTGAGATATATTAAATCATTAAATTAGAGTGAAACATCAGTTAGTATTTCAGACTTTTCTTTTACTAGCATTGTGAATTTTTGTCTTTAATTTTTGGTCCTCAATTTACTATGAAAGGTTTGTGCTGGCTTGGATAAATGCTAGTTATCAGATTCTGTGGCATGACTTTATTTAAGTATTTGAATTTTCAACTTGATTTAATTGTGGGAAAGATGTTTCCCAATTACTTCAGGAATTCACAGGAAAACAAAGAACGACTTGAGGGCTTTATTTCCTTTCAGGCTGATTCTGTCATTACAAACCTGTTTCTGTTGAGCCAGTTCTGACTCATATGACCCTATAGAACAGAGTAGAACTGCCCTGTAGGATTTCCAAGGCTATAACTTTATGGAAACAGACTGCCTCATCTTTCTCCCAATGAACTTCTTGTGGGTTTGAATTGCAGTCCATTCAGTTAGAAATTGAGCACTTAACCAGTGCACCACCAGAGTTCCTGTTCTGTCATTACAGGAGGAAACAAATGGCTATTTTCTATGAGCATGATAATCTTTTGTGCATTTTTGAACCTATTATGAAAATATCATTGCTTCTTACTCCTTTAGGTGAGAGCTCAAAGTGACAAAGGCAAGCCTGGCACAAGATGCTGGCATGGACTCTGTGCAGAGATGAAGGGGCAGGGAGTAGGGCAGATTTGGCCAGCAGCTTGTGTAACAGTGTCTCTGGCCATCGAGAGGACATTCTTCAGTTACTCCCTCTTGGGCAGCTTCTCCACTGGTGGAATGAGATTTGTTTTTGTTCCATAAAGTAGAGTCCATCAACATTAAAAATAACTAGGCAGAAATAGTTTTAACTTTGCCACTTTCCTTCAAGAAGGAATGAGGAAATAGAATTTAATAATCCTATGAAGTTTTGTTATGGAGCTCTGGTGGCGTAGTGCCTAAGGCACTTGACTGCTAACCAGAAGGCTGGAGGTTCAAACCCACCAGCCACTCCTCGGAAGGTTGGGCAATCTACTTCTGTAGTGATACTGCCTCGGCAACCCAAGGAGGGGTCGCTATGAGTTGGGTTCAACTTGACGTCACATAACAACAACAACAACATGAAGTTTCGTTGGCCTCTCTTTACTCATGTTGTTGTTGTTGTTGTTGTTATGTGCCATCAAGTCGGACCCGACTCATAGTGACCCCTCCTTGGGTTTCTGAGGCAGTATCACTA
>NW_006921692.1:2307619-2319931 GCF_000298275.1 Orycteropus afer afer | reverse complement strand
TCTGGTTAGCAGTCAAATGCCTTATGCACTATGCCACCAGAGCTCCTCAATACCCATTGTTGTTGTTGTTATGTGCCATCAAGTCGGACCCGACTCATAGTGACCCCTCCTTGGGTTTCTGAGGCAGTATCACTACGGAAGTAGATTGCCCCATCTTCCTTCCAAGGAGCGGCTGTCGGTTTGAACTGCCAGCCTTCTAGTTAGCAGTCAGGTGCCTTAGGCACTATGCTACCAGAGCTCCCTCTTTACTCATAGCTTCTTATAAAAAAAGATTCCTTTCAACTGGAACCATTCCATTTGGAGTAACAAAATACTTCTTACTCTAGTCACAATACTGTATTCCAAAAGGGCAAGGTCTGGGAGAGTCATGGTGTAGTTGTGTCTTTGCTGTTTCCTCTGGACTCCTACAAGTATTTGTATGGAGTGTGTGTTTACATGTGCTTGTCTGTGTATATGTGTGCATGGTACATCTAGGACATTTTCAGCAGCCCTCCAGGCACATAGTAAGCATGAAAGTAAGTTTTTGGCAACTGCTAGGCTGATGTCAAATTGAATTTATTTTTCTTTCACTGTTACTGCAGAGCTATGCTGTGGCACCCTCTCACACTTCTGCTACTTTCCACCCCAATTTAAAAGGGGAAGATAATTCATAATATGTAATTGTTGATCATATGGTGCCTGTTGGTATCCCAAATTTTTAGATATTGTGACTAAAAAAAATAAACTGAGTTGTCCAGATTGCAATGTGAAGCCAGGTTGGATTTTATTTTCACTCATTGATTAAAACTTATTTCATCTATATATCATGTGCCCTGGGAAGGTTGCCCATAATACAATATCTTATTTTATGCTTATGAAAAATGTAGATATTTTAATAAATCTTTGAACTTTCTGATCCTCAAAAGAAAAAAAAAAATGTCACATTGAATCAAGCAGCTGAAAAGAACCTTAAGATCTAGTTCATTTTGCTCATTTAATAAAGAGAAATTTGTTATATCTTTTAAAAAACTCAAATTTCAGTTCTTAACAAATCACATTCTGGAAAGACTCATGAACAAGTCATACTAAAATGCATTTTTTCTCTTTTCCTTTTATTTAGCCATAATTGTATTTATCTTTTGTAGATATTCTTCACTTCAAGGATTGTATTTTGATAGTAAAAATAAGATTAGCAACTATAATCTGATAAAATAGAGCAAATATCCAACCCTTAGAAGCCATTTCTTAAACACGATGTTTTAAAACAAAAAGAAAACGTATTTTATAAGCACAGGGAAAGTTAATATTTAACCCACTTTTGAGAAAATAGAAAACTTTACAGAGAAATAAAATATTCTAAGCAGGTTTTTCCTTAGGTTGGATTTGAATCTACTGCTTTTCAACTTATGGACATTGCTGCTGGAACAAGCCATGTTGTGATTTCTAGGAGAGGTACATACGGCTCTCTCACAGTTGTCTGGACCACTGGATATGCTCCTGGGTTAGAAATCCCTGAACCCATTTTTGTCGGCAACATGACCCCCAAACTGGGTGAGTTGTAATTTTTCTCTGATTGGCTCCATAGAACATGGAGGTGTGTGTAATTGGCAACTAATTTTCTTGGGACATACTTACCCTAGACCCTGCAATGGTTGTCTTCTAGTATAAAAAGTAAATCCATTGCTGTTGTGTTGATTCCAACTCATAGAGACCCAATGGAATAAAATGGAATTCCCACATAGGGTTTCTAGGGATGTACATCTTTACAGAAGCAAACTGCCACAGCTTTCTCCCTTGGAACGAGTGGTGGGTTCAAACCACTGACCTTTCATTTAACAGGCAAGGGCTTAGTTCTTGCACCACCTGGCCTTCTTGTCTTCTAGTGTCATGAGTCCGAATTGCCAGGTTGAGGGCAGTAGTGGTCCAGTGGTAGAATTCTTATTTTCCTGTGGGTGATCTGGGTTCAGTCCCTGGCCAGTGCACCTCAAGAGCTGTGACTCATCTATCAGTGAAGGCTTGCATGTTGCTATGATGCTGGCACTTCAGAATAATACAGACCAGGGAAAAGGCCTGCAGTTCTTCTTGCCCAATGAAATCCTTATGGGAAACAGTGGTCTGATCCTGCTGTGCATGAGGTTGCAATGAGTTGGAGGATGACTTGTGTGATTTTATACTTATTTATACAATCTTTAAAAGTTCAGTCAATTTATTAACAAGTTGTATAAACTAATGTAACAGGAGTTCCCAAACAACAGATTGACATCTTCAAGCCATTTCCCCCCCTCTATTCAGGTGTTTGAGCTTTCATAATAATTTTTTTTAAAAATAATGAAAAGTAAAGTGATTAGTACAGTGAATACCTATGAACTCACCAATTAAGCAATTGTTAACATTTTACCGTATTTATGACATTTTTGTCTGAAGTTATTTAAGGTAAAATATGTATATTAGGATACATCACCCCAAATGACTCTAATATGCACCTCTGAAATATATGCTGATACCAGAATTCAAACGAAAACCTGCCTAACACCTCTTTCCATTACTGGATTTTGTAATTGAAAGAAAAAAATAGATAAATGCAGGCAGACAGGTTTGAGGCAAGGTTTGTGTGGTCTAGAGAGCTTTCTGTAAATTAAGCTCCTCTCCACTCCAAAGCTCTCATTTTTAATTTAATCATGTACTTTATATTAAAAATGAGAGTTTTGTGGGAGAGAGGTAACTAAACTTAAACAAAGCTCTCTAGACCACACAAACCTTGCCTCAAACCCTGTCTGCCTGCATTTATCTATTTTTCTTTCGATTACAAAATCCAGTAATGGAAAGGGAACTCAGGTAGCATAGTGCCTAAGGCTAACCAGAAGGCTGGCAGTTCAAACACACCAGCCACTCCTCAGAAAGAAGGTTGGGCAATCTACTTCTGTAGTGATATGGGCCTTGGAAACCCAAGGAAGGGTCACTTTATCTCTTGTTGACTGGAAAATAATTTTGGAAAAGAAACTGTTTTACCACATTTTTTATGACTTGAATCCTAATGTAAGAACTAAAATGTGATAATTTTCCTTTTCATATTTGCTTTCAGGGAACCTTTCATTTTCTCATGGTGAACAGAGTAAAGGAGTTGTGCTGTGGACATTTCCAAGCCCTGGTCGACCAGAGGCCTTTGTCATTCACCTATCAGGAGTGCAGAGCAGTGTACCAGGTGGAGCTCGACTTCGGTAAGAGCAACCCAGTTCTCAGCTAAGAAGTTCTCTGAGCAATATGTTATCTGCGATGTATTGGTCAAGAAAGAAAATGTCACAAGGATCTCTTTCCTAAAGGCAAATACGGAAGCAATTTTAGTGTAAGGGAGAGCGGGCTCAGCTTTAATCACCTGCATTCCAAAGATACCTTGGAGAGGGGATGACTTTCAAGAGTCCAATACTCAGTGCTGACCTTCAAGAAAGTTTATATTGATCTCTGACTCAGGAGAATTAGTCTGGCGTGAATGAAGAGCCTCTGGGTGGTACAAAGAGTTAACGTGCTCAGCTGCTAACTGAAAAATTGGGGGCACAGTTCCACCCAGAGTTGCCTCAGAAGAAAAGCCTGGTGATCTGTTTCTGAAAAATCAGCCATTGAGAACCATATGGAGTGCAGTTGTACTCTGACACCTGTGATCGCCATGGTTTGGAATCGACTCGGTGGCAACTGGTGCTGTTTGTTGTTAGGTGCCATTGATTTGGCTCCAGCTCATAGCAGCCCCATGTACAATAAAGTGACACTGCCTGGTCCTGCACCATCTTCATAATCCTTGCTATACGGGAGCCCCTTGTGGTACAATGGGTACTAGTAGCTTTTATAATACTGATCTTAATAAATTAATGTGACACTAAAAAAAGTTTTACATCACTTGTAATGTTTTAAATTATTCTCTGTTTTTCCCCCTCTCAATTGGAGGAAGGAGAGTCTGAAATAACTGTCATCTGCACATGGTCATTTATACACAGGTCATTACATGGGTCTCTCTACAGGTATCCATTATACATTTCAAAAATAGAGAACCCTGCTTTTGGGGAGCTTGCGGATTATAATATTATGGGCTACTGGAAAAATAATTATAATAACAGTCAGCTAATCCATGCCCAATCCCTGTGCTTTTACTATCTCATTTTTACCTAAAAGAGACCTAAAACACAGAAAAGCTAATTAACTTTCTTGAGATCACATAGCTAGTAAATGAAGAAGTCTGGATTTGAATACAGGCCATTTATCTCTAGCATTTATGTTTCTAACTATTAGCCTAGTGTTGTGGTTAGGGCCTTGGGCTGCTAAGCAAAAGGTCAGCAGTTCAAATCCACTAGCTGCTCCACTGGAGAGAGATGAGACAGTCTGTTTCCATAAAGATTTACAGCCTGGGAAACTCTGTGGATGGGAAACCCTGTGGGGATTGCTATGAGTCAGAATTGACTAGATGGCAGAGGATGTTCTATTTGCATGATTCAGTGATTATTTTGCAATAACTTTATTTTCTGAAAAGAGGGAAAATGTGGAGCATGTTAACAAGGGATCATAGAGCTGGAAAGTTGATAGAAATTTAGAAAAAAAAGCAAATTGATAAAGATTTTATTTTTATTGTTTTAATTTTTCCTTTATCTAGCATGAGCTTGACAGAATAGCAGAGGACAGGCCTGAGAGACATACTCATAGATTAGTCCTGACTCTACCACTTACTTGCTGTGTGACTTTGAGAATGCTACTTGATCTTTCTGTACTTCAGTTGCCTTATTTGTAAAATGGAGAAAATGTGTGGGTAAAACTAGTTTATGTTCGAGTATCCATGTTTGTGTGTGGGGGACGTGGGTACTCAATATTGAATATGGTTTTATATTCTATAGAAGCCATTTAAACAATGTTTGGTCGCAGAATATATTTCAAGGTCACAAGGTCAAATGCCTTTAACAACAAAAATAATGGCTGTTTCATAACGCTTACCCTAGGCCAGGCATTATTTTTCGGTATATACTGTTCTTAACAACGACTTTATAAGGTAGGTAGTATTATTAGTCCCATTTTATAGATGAAGATATGGAAACACAGATAGATTATGTAACAAATGCAATGTCACATAGCTAGTAAGGTTTGGGTTCATGATTTGAACCAAGGTTGTCTTGGCCACTGTCTGCACTCTTAACCAATATGCTATATGCTACGTGATGGATGTTTGACAAGAGGGAATGATAAGGCCTAGGGTACTCTCCCTAAAGGCATTCAAATTTAGAAAAAGTAAGCTGTTAGTGAAGAAAATGTGTCTGAGGTCTGGATTAGGATCATGGGCCACAGGTTGTAATCTCTGACATAACTAGTTGCTCCCAACAGAAATCCATAAGAAAAAAAGTTAAGGATTAATCATTAGATCATGGATATTCCAATTTATAAACTTTTAGCTATATCTGTGTGAAGAAATAGTTCCATTACTATCATGGTAAGAGGAAGCAAGGATTTTGCTCCCAACAGGAGCAACTTTTTCTATTTGGTAGATGAAAAAGCTGAATAAATCTGGAGCTCTGAGTTTTTGGTACCCTGTGTACCAGTCAATGATAACAGAGAGCCTGATATTTCAAATCCTTCAGAAAGCTGCTCTGGGATGAGTGGGCAAGCAGACTAGAAACCTATGTGTTCTTCACTTGTTAGGTTCCGTCACTCACTGTTGCAACACAAGCTCCTGTTCTTAACATTTTCTGTGCTCTGGTATTTTCATAATAGGTTCATGATATTTGAAAAGTCATGTCATTTTTAAGATGTTGCCTTCATGAACAACGTTTTAAATAAGGAGTATTCCTATTATTCATGAATTCTTTCACGCTTTATTTTTTTTTTTCCCCAGATCAGGTTTCACGGTTGCTGAAATTGAGCCAATGGGAGTCTTTCAGTTCTCCCCTAGTTCAAGAAATGTCACTGTGTCAGAGGACATACAGATGACCAGATTACATGTACAAAGACTGTTTGGGTTCCACAGTGATCTTATTAAAGTTTTCTATCAAACAACGGCAGGAAGTGCAAAGCCATTGGAAGACTTTGAGCCTGTTCAAAATGGGGAACTACTTTTTAAAAAATTCCAGGCTGAGGTTGATTTTGAAATAACCATTATTAATGATCAGCTTCCTGAGATAGAAGAAATTTTTTATATCAATCTAACTTCAGTAGAAATTAGGGGGCTAAAAACGTTCGATGTTAGCTGGAAACCACGACTGAATCTGGATTTTAGTGTTGCAGTGATCACAATATTGGATAATGATGGCCTGGTAGAAGTGGATGATTCTCTCTCCAAGACAACTGTGGTGGGAGCCACAGCTCTCATTCCTATAGAAACTGACTCTACTACACACCCTGACAGAACTAAGATAACTGCCATTCCACAGCCAACCGAAATGGTTTCCGTTGCTCCTGAGGCAACTGGTACATCTGCCATGCCTGAGAAACTTGTCACCCTTCCCGGTACATCCACTATGTCTGAGAAGCCTTCTGTAGACACTGTAACTGCTGATGTTTCTATTCATGGAACATTTAGTCTTGGGCCACCTATTATTTACATTGAAGAGGAGATGGAGAATGGCACATTCAATATTGCCAAAGTTCTTATCCGAAGAACTGGTGGATTTACTGGCAATGTCAGTGTAACAGTTAAAACCTTTGGGGAAAGACGTGCTCAGGAAGAGCCAGATGCATGGCCCTTTCATGGTGTCTATGGAAGTTCCAACTTAACATGGGCAATTGAGGAAGAAGACTTTCAAGAACAAACTCTTACCCTTACATTTCTAGATGGAGAAAGAGAAAAAAACATATCAGTTCAAATTTTGGATGATGATGAGCCTGAAGGACAGGAATTCTTCTATATATTTCTCACAGATCCTCAAGGAGGAGCGAAGATTGTGCAAGAGAAAGATGATACTGGCTTTGCAGCTTTTGCCATGGTCATTATTACAGGTATGTATTTGAAGTGATAGAGATAAAAATATGCTTTTTTTGTGATGTAGAATTTGGAGTAAGATCAGTGTAGCTGAAGTGTAATCAAAAGAGGGCAAATTATTTGAATCACTCATACAAATTCATTAACACATTCTTTTCTTCCTTTAACATGGATTTATGACAAGAACTAATGATTTTGTGTTGAGGATCCAGCTAGAATTTAATGGATTGTAAATGTTACTTAGCCCAGAGCCAGATGTATAATCTATAAATCCATACTTATCCAATAAAGGAAAACCTTAAAAATATTCAAGTCCAGTTTTTCTTCTGCAAAATACTTAATGGAATCATTCAGACACATGCTAATTTGTTCTATTTTGAAATGCTATTCTAAATTTTCTAACCATTTTCAATAAATTCAAAGATCCCATTGTCAGAAAATTCTTTGTAATCATTATGAAATAGATTAAAGCTGTTTCCTTCTCTTCTGCTTCTGACCCAATGAAGTTTATATATCCACTGTACTATTTTATTACAATTTATATATTGCATAGTTTAAAAATTCAATTATTTAAGAGCTCCTCATACATATTATCTTACATTAATAATTTGAAGTTTTCCTCTGAAATCATATGGTATTTCCATAAGTGATAAGGCTCAGCTTATCAATATGTTACATTAATTAGGTACTGAAAGACCATCTTATGATTTTGATATACTCTTCTATATAAGCACTCATGAGTTCTACACAGTGGTTTAGAGTTTCAGATGACATTGTAAACAGCATGAGGCCCATGGTTTTGTCCCAGATTAGCCATTAATTGGGAGACCTTGAAAAAGTCATTTAGTGTCTATGCTTTATTTTCCTTTCATGAAATGAAAGTTTTAGAATAAACATCTTTGTAATCGACATTTAGGATTCAATGGTTTCTAGAATTTTAACTTTAATTTAGGCAATCAATATAATTTTGCAATATTTTAGCATCCTATTTATATTATTTTCTAACTTTATGTCAGTTGGAATTCATGTCATTTATTCTTACAGTTCATTTAAAGAGTTTTCAATTCTAATTCTATTCTACAAATTTATTAATTCTGATTCACATTGACTTATTGTAGTCTACATGTTTCCATTGAAATAATTTTATCCCTCAACAGCCCCCTCTCATCCCATGACATAGATCATTATATTATTTGAATATGACCAAGGTGTCAGTCAAAATATTTAGCAATTAGTTTGGCTCAGGCACAGACCAATCAAGATGGTGCTGGACACTCCTTGTGGTGTCATGATTGGTCAGTAACTCCACTGGTTACTGGCTCATGAGGTGATCTTTTGGTCCTTGCCAGGATAGTGGCAGAGAGTACTTTAGAGTCTTGGGACAGCAGCTATGTAAGAAATGGAATGGAAGTATATTTTTATATTTTATCAGTATGGCATATCAATACTTGTCTATACATCAGTTTCTAAGTATAACTCACCAGGCAAATATCCACTCAGCTGACTGCTGTGAGGTCCTCACTAGACCCTCTAATGTTTATCTTCTCTATTTAAGGTGATCCCTGTATAAGGAGCTCTGGTAGCATAGTGCCTAAAGCACTTGACTGCTAACCAGAAGGCTGGTGGTTCAAACCCACCAGCCACTCTTCGGGAGGAAGGTTGGGCAATCTACTTCTGTAGTGATACCGCCTCAGAAACCCAAGGAGGGGTCGCTATGAGTCAGGTCTGACTCGACAGCACATAACAGCAACAACAACAGTGGGTTCGATGCTCAAAGCATTTGGTGGCTAACTTAAAAAAAAAAAAAAAAAAAAGTGTTGGTAGTTTGAAACCACCACTCACTCCATAGGAGAAAGATGAAGGAGTATATGCTTCCATAAAGATTTACAGCCTTGAAAACACTATGGGGCAGTTCTCTGTCCTGTAGTGTTGCTGTGATTCAGAATTGACTCAATAGCAGTAGATTTGTTTTTTTGGATATAAAGTGAATTGATCAATATGGCAAATGATATCACTCTACCATACCCAAGTCTTAATGTCACATGATACAATTTACCTGATGACATCACCAGGGACATTTGCACTGTCTTAATACCCTAAGAGAAGTGGCAATCTGCTTCCATGAAGACTAAACAAAAAACAGAACAAAACAAAACAGAAACCATGAAGATTACAACCTTGAAATTGCTGTGGAGAAATTCTCCTCTATCCCATGGGGTCACTATGAGTTGGAATTGACTTCATGGCTATGGGCTTAGTGTTTTTTTGGTTTGTTTGTTTGTTTAGTTTTTGGCTTAATATGCTAAGTAAAGAACTTCCCATTACTCTGCCTGTGAATGCGCCCCTTATCTTCGCTCTACCTTTTTTTTTTCTTTCCGTAACATAATAGTTAATCATCATTAATGATTCAGATTTCTCTTATCTTAACTAATCTTCATAATGTTTTCCCATTTAGATTTTAGAAGAAAACTTCAAAATAAATCAGGGAAGAAATAGTTTATTTACTTTTAGTTTTGATCACTTCCATATTAGAAGTCTTGAATTATCTTCTAGAAATTTGACATCCAATTTATTATTGTGGATGTGGAAAGGGAAGTATTATTTTATTTAGAACCATACTAGTTGCTGTTGCACCAGTGGAAAGCATGAAGGGTCTACTTGTCAGAAGCGTATATTCTTCTTGTAGAGTTCACATTTCCACCAAGATGACTAGAAAACAATTGCTGCTGAAAAGAAAGAGTTGACTTCAGGTGCTAAGTTGACTACTGTGATTAATTGGTCACAGTGATTAATTGGTGAGGGTGAGGGTGGGCCACTTGGTTAAGACAAAACACAATGTGAGACATTAGGAAAAGTGTGCTTCGTCACATGCATGTCCCTAATCGACTGGTGCCACAGGAACTCACACTTTACACCTGAGAAATAGGCCCAGCGCTAGTGACTACTGGTTAAGTGGCACAGTTAAGTGATTTTCTCTTTCTTAACTTAGGAACCTCAGGAATCAGATTTCAGGGTAATTAAAGTAGTTTTTAAGAGTGATTCCTTTATGGTCATTGCCTCATTTTCTTCATATCATAGTGCCTTTAACCTTAAGTGTTGCTCAGGGGAGTTTCTGAACATAGTAAATGGGAGCTCTGGTAGCATAGTGCCTAAGGCGCTTGACTGCTAACCAGAAGGCTGGCGGTTCAAACCCACCAGCCACTCCTCGGAAGGAAGATGGGACAAGCTACTTCTGTAGTGATACTGCTTCAGAAACCCAAGGAGGGGTCGCTGTGAGTCGAGTCCGACTTGACGGCACATAACAACAACAACATAGTAGTAAATACCACAGTTACTGCTTTTGTGGGACTTATATTCTATGAGGAAATACAGACTATAAAATATAAGTATATATCAAATGTCAAGTACCAAATTCAACCTCTCATCAGAGAAAGATGACTATGTGTGTGACAGGTAGGCAGTAGAAATTGAAGTTTTCTTTCTTCTGGTCTTCTGTGCTCAAGGTGTTAAGACCTGTTGCCATCATGTACATGCTGACTTATGGTGACCCCATGCATTACAGAGTAGAATTGAGCTCTGTGGGGTTTTCTTGTAATATATATGGACAAAGATCATCAGGTCTTTCTTCTGAGGCTCCACTGAGTGGGTTTGAACCACCAACTTTAAAAAAAAAAATTCTTGTGTTTTGGGTGCAGATTTACAAAGGAGATTTGTTTTACTCTCAACAGTTCATGCACATTTGGTTTCATGGCCCTGATTATAATCCCAACAATAAAAAGCTCTCCTCCTATCTTCTCCCTGTGACTACCCCTTCCCTTTAACCTTCTTATCTAAGCACTCCTGTCTGTCCAGTTTTCCCTCTACATGAATGCTGCCCCTGTGGTATCCCATGGCTGCTTGCTCTAAGGAGTGCATCTCCCTAGGGTAGGTGGGTACATCTCCCTGGGATAGATGTTCTATTTGTATGTCTTTCTACTATTTGGCTGAGAGCTAATCCATGGAAGTGAGCCCAGTTCCAGGCCTGAAGGATAACCTGGGGCCATAGTCTCGGGGGTTCCACTAATCTTTATCCGACCAGTAATTCTGGTCATTTTTGTGTTTTTGAATTTTGTTCCACGTTTTTCTTCCCACTCTATTCAGTAGCTCCAATTTTTATCCCTTTGTGAGTAGTTGGCATCGCCCAGACGCCATCTAGTTCTGGTCTCAGGGTGATACAGGCTGAGGTTCTCATGGTCCATTAGTGCCTTGGACTGTTTCCAAGTGTCTTTGATTTTCTGCACTCTTCTTTTCTGGCTGAAGAGAGACCAGTGGTTGCCACTTAGATAGCTGCTTGGAAGCTTTTAAGGCTGCAGTCACTACTTACTGAAGTAAGATGCAAAACAATATTTTTGTATACTATGTAATGCCAGTTGCGTTTGATGTCCCCCACAACCATAGTCCCCAGCCTACAGGCCTAGTGACCCGCTTCCTCAAGGTGCTTATTTGTGGCTAAGAAATTATCTTAACTTTGCCTCCTGTTACTCCATATGGACATTTTTAAAACACATGCAAATTCTTAGGTAGGGACCTCTTAAAGTGTTAGTTCACTTAAATGTTATCATTTTTATTCTAGTTTATTTTCAGTAAAGATCTTTAAGAATTGTTGCTCCCCATCTACTCATTTATTAATTTCTCACCTTCCCACCATCTGGAGAGTTTAATGTTGCATTGGAGATCTTTTACATTCTTAAATGTACTCTCCATTTTTTCATTAAGGGAGTGATCTTCAGAATGGCATTTTAGGATTCAGTGAGGAGTCCCAGAGTGGACTAGAACTGACTGAAGGAGCTGATAAGAGAAGACTGAATCTTATTGTCATAAGGCAGCCAAACAGGTATGTATATACATTTAGAAGACATACCATTCTGTGTACCCACTCAGTATCTAATTAGAGTTCAAGATGCTAGAGGTAGGATGAAAAGTTGACAGAAGAAAGCATAGGTGCTTGAACAATTTCTCTTAGAAAGATCAGCACAAGGCCAATCCTCGTGAGCCAGAGGTTAAAGATGTCCCAAATGTCCAAACTGCTGTGCCACTCCATCATTTCAGACACTGATTCCTCCCCTCAATAATATCCCTCCTGTTTTAGGATTTTGTATTTTGTTGTAATGTCTCACAGAAGTCACAGACACTGAAGGGATTGTCTCATGAAGTGGTGGTGGAGGCTGGGAGGCTGGCAGGCTGGCAAGTCCCATGTCTGTAAGTGGGTCTGGAGGATCCTCCCAATTCTCAGGATTTGATGAACCTAAATCAGCAGATCAGGTGATGGCTGCTGTACCAAATCCAGGGGTCAGATGATGATGAGCAAAAATGCAGAACCAGAGCAAGAGAGAGAGAGAGAGAACTTT
>NW_006921692.1:2300214-2307159 GCF_000298275.1 Orycteropus afer afer | reverse complement strand
AGGTTGAGGGGCTTTTACCCAGCCCCTAGAGGCTGGCACTTTGAACTTGGACTTAAAGCCTCCAAATTGTAAGAATAAACTCCTGTTTGTTCAAGCCATCCCATTTGTGGTATATTCCTGTCAGAGTGGCACTAGGTAACCAGAACAGAAGCTAAGGGTGGTGATTTGAGTTACCCCTTCCAGCAAGGTGGGACTCAAGATATACCCCACCTGTTTTGGTTATTTTGTGCTCCTTCAACAGAAATACCCAAAGTGGATGATTTTAAAAATCAGGAGTTTAATAGCAGCTACACTGTTGCTCATGGCATATTTCACCACTGAGTTGATTCCCAGTCATTATAGGCAATAACTGCTACCAGCTGCCCAGCCAAGTTGACACACAACCTTAACTACCACACCACCCTAAACAGGCATGGATATTAGGATTTACAATACATCACAGAATGGAGGACAGAAGGGCCACATCAAGCAGTGCACGACAAGTGGAATGTAATATGTCAGAGTTCAGATGCTTTAGTTCTTAAATTGTGATTTAACCCACTTGATTTATGATCATGACTTAGGACTGCCTTGTACATTGTGTACTTCATAAATTACCATCTGAATGTAAGACGTATTATGATGTAGGTCATTGTGTCATTGTATTTACTATTCTCTATAATCAATCATTCTGCATACACAAACATTTTGCTGCAAAGGGAACTTAGAATACTAAAATTTTATTTGTAACTTAATATTTTATAGTGCAGGCATACCTTTTTTTATTGCACTCCACTTTATTGTGCTTCACAGATACTGCATTTTTTTTTTTTTTAATAATTTGAAGGTTTGTGGTGACCCTGCATTGAACAAGTCTGTGGCACCATGTTTCGAACAGCTTATATTCACTTTATGTCTCTGTGTCACATTTTGGTAATTCTAACAATATTTCAAGCTTTTTCAAAATGCTATTGCATACTCAATGGACTACAGTATAGTATAAACATGACTTTTACATGGAGTGGGAAACCAAAATATTCACATGGCTTGCTTTTTTTTTTTTGTGATACTTGCTTTATTGCAGTGGTCTGGAACTGAACCTTCACTATCTTTGAGGTATGCCTGTACCTAGCTTCTGAATGCTCATCACATACATGTACTCAGGTATGCATACGAGTACATATAGATAATACATTTCCGTTTTGGACCTAAATATTTGGAGAAAATATAGGTTATTTTTTGCTCTTTGTTGTTGTTGTTCAATGCTGTCAAGTCATCTTTGACTCATAGTGACCCTCTGCAGAGCAGAACAAAATACTTCCTGGTCCTGTTCCAGCCTCATGATCCTTGCTCTACCTGAGCCCATTGTTGCAGCCACTGTGTCAGTCCATCTTGTTGAGGGCCTTCCCTTTTTCATTGACCCTCCACCTTATCAAGCATTATATACTTCTCCAGGGGATAGATCCTTCTGACAACATGACGAAAGTAGGTGAGATGAAGTCTGGCCATTCTTGCTTCCAAGGAGCTTTCTGGCTGCAGTTCTTCCAGGGCAGATTTGTTAGTCCTTCTAGCAGACCATGATACTCTTAGCATCCTTTGCCAACACCACAACTCAAAAACATCAACATTTCTTCTGTCTTCCTTATTCACTGTCCAGCTCTTACATGCATAAGAGGTGAATGAAAATACCATGGCTTGGGTGAAATGCACCTTAATCTTCAAGGTGACATCTTCGCTCTTCATCACTTGAAAGCGATTTTTTGAGGATCTGTCCAATGCATTACGTTGTCTTATGTCTTGACTGGTGCTTTCATTGGTGTTAATTGTAGAACCAAGTAATATGAAGTCCTTGAGAACTTCAATTTTTTCTCCATCGTGAAGCCATTTATTGGACCAGTTGTGAGGATTTTTGTTTTCTTTATATTGAGGTGTAATCCATACTACAGAGTGTAGTCTTTCATCTTCATTAGTAAGTGCTTCAAGTCATCCTCACTTTCAGCAAGCAAAGTTGTGTCATCTGCGTATCACAGGTTGTTAGTGACTCTTTCTCCAATCCTGATACCACGTTCTGCATATAGTCCAGCTTCTTGGATTATTTGCTCAGCATACAGGTTGAATAACTACGGTGAAGGGATACAACCTTGACACACTCCCTTCTTGATCTTGAACCATGCAGAATCCCCTTGTTCTGTTTGAATGACAGCCTCCTTATCTGTGTATAGGTTCCTCATGAGTACAATCAAGTGTTCTAGAATTCTCATTCTTCTCAATGTTATCCATAATTTGTTATGATCTACACAATCAAATGCTTTTGCATAGTCAATAAAGCATAAGTAAACATCTTTCTGGTATTCTTTGCTTTCAGCTAAGATCCATCTGACATCAGCAATGATATCTCTCATTCCACATCCTCTTCTGAATCCCGTTTGCCTTTCTGGACGCTCTCTGCCACTATACTGCTGCAATTGTTTTTGAATTATCTTCAGTAAGATTTTACTTGCATGTGATATTAATGATATCCAATAATTTCCACATTCTGTGGACTCACCTTTCTTTGAAATAAGTACAAATATGGATCTCTTCCTGTCAGTTGGCCAGGTAGCTGTCTTCCAAATCTCTTGGAATAGCTGAGTGAGTGCCTCCAGCAGGGCATCCATTTGTTGAAATATCTCAATGGGTATTCCGTCAATTCCTGGAGCCTTATTTTTTGCCAGTTCCTTCAGTGTATCTTCAATCTCTTCCTTCATGCCATTGGTTTTTGATCATATGCCCCCTCCTGAAATGGATGAACATTGACCAATTCTTTCTGGTACAATGACTCTCTGTGTATTTCTTCCATCTTCTTTTGATGTTTCCTGCATCATTCAGTATTTTGCCCATAGAATCTTTCAGTATTGCAACTCGAGGCTTGAAGTTTTTCTTCTGTTCTTTCAGCTTGAGAAATGCCAAGCGTTTTCTTCTCTTTTGGTTTTCTAACTCCTGGTCTTTGCATATTTCATTTTAATAATTGACTTTGTCTTCTCGAGCTGCTCTTTGAAGTCTTCTGTTCAGCTCTTTTATCTTGTCATTTCTTCCATTTGCTTTAGCTACTCTCTGTTCAAGGGCAAATTTCATAGTCTCTTCTGACATCTATTTTGGCTTTTCTTCCTTTCCTGTCTTTTAATGACCCTTTGCTTTCTTCATGGATGATATTCTTGATATCATCCCACAGTTCCTCTGGTTTTCAGTCATTGGTGTTCAGTTTTTCAAATCTGTTCTTTAAATGGTTTCTAAATTCACAAGGGATATTATCAAGGTCATATTTTGGCTCTCATGGACTTGTTTTAATTGTCTTCTACTTGATTGTACATTAGTAATTGATGGTCTGTTCCACAGTCAGCTCCTGGCCTTGTTTTGGCCAAAGATATTGAACTTCTCCATCGCCACTTGCCACAGATGTAGTGAGTCCGATTCCTGTGTATTTCATCTGGTGAAGTCAGTTTGCAATGAATAAGTCATTGGTCTTGCAAAATTCTATCATGGGATCTCCAGCATTATTTCTATCACCAAGGCCATATTTTCCATTTGCTGATAACTCTTCTTTGTCAACTTTTGCATTCCAATTACCAGTGATAATTAACACATCTTGATTGCATGTTCGGTCAATTTCAGACTGCAGAAGTTGGGAGAAATCTTTAATTTCCTCATCTTTGGCTATGGTAGTTGGTGCATAGATTTGAATAATAGTGATATTAACTGCTCTTCCTTTTAGGGCTATGGATATTATCCTATCACTGACAGTGTTGTACTTCAGGACATATATTGAAGCAGTCTTTGTGACAATGAATGCCACACTGTTGTTGTTGTTGTTGTGTGCCATTGAGTTGGACTCAACTCATAGTGACCCCTCCTTGGGTTGCTGAGGCAGTATCACTACAGAAGTAGATTGCCCAACCTTCCTTCCGAGGAGTTGTGCACTATTCCTCTTCAATTTCTCATTCCTGGCATAGTAGATCACTAATGCCTAGGATATCGCTCTTTATTTGTTCCATTTCATTTTTGACAGCTTCTAATTTTCCTAGATTCATACTTCATACATTCTGTGTTCCAGTAATTAATGGATGTTTGCATCTGTTTCTACTCATTTTGAGTCAGGCCATATCTACCAGAGGTCCCGGAAGCTTTACTCTATCCATATCATTAAGCTCATCTCTACCCTGAGGAGTTGACCCTTCCTCAGTCAAATTTTGAGTGCCTTTCAATCTGATGGGGTCGGCACTATATTGGACAATGTTTCAAGGCTATTCATAAAGTTTTCCAGTGATATATCAGACAGTGTTTCACTGCTATTCATAAGGTTTCCACTGGCCAAATATTTGAGAAGTGAATGGCCTCTTTCTTCTTCCGACTGTGTCATAGCCCAGAAGCTCTGCTGAAACCTGTCCACTGTGGGTAACCATGCTGGCATTTTGCAACAGTGGTGGTGTAGTCTCCAGCCTCACAGCAACACGGAAGCCACCATAGGATGACAAACTGAAAGACAAGTTCATCTCCCTTAGTTGTTCCTAACCCCTTTGCACCTGCCCACCTCAGGCTCCGGCCTTAAAATAGAACTGCCCCCAAGTGAAAAGCAGCCCTTGAGCCCCAGGACTGCCTACCTCAGGCCCTGGCCTTAAAATAGACATACCCCCAAGTGAAAAGGAGTCCTGAGCACCAGAACCGCCTCCCTTGGGCCCAGCCTTAAAATAGAGCTCTTTATCTTGACAATAATAAGCATTTTTACTACTGGTGGTTTCCTTTATAAGAATTCTTACTAAAAGATGATGAGTATTTACTTCAAAGCAAGAGTTCCCTATAATTTTTACTTTAAAATTTTTGATACACAGAAGGCTGGAAATACATATTACTCAAGTCCACAATTGTGAATCAGAGTGGTTCAATAAGTACTTACTTGTTATCAAATAGTGTAAGATGAAAGCATGACACAGAAATGCCTTCATTTTCTTACCTCTAATAAGAAGAATTGGTCATTTTCATCATTATCTATGGTAAGGTTAGTGTTATCTTTTGGATGAAGAACTCATAGCGACTCCCATTGAGTTTCTGAGGTAGTAAATCTTTATGAAAGTAGATTGCCCCATCTTCATTCCATGGAGTGGCTGATAGGTTTGAATCACCAACCTCCTGATTAGCAGTCAAATGCCTTAGGCACTATGCCACCAGAGCTCCTTTAATACTTCAGTAAGTACTTATTTATTATCAAATAGTGTAAGGTGAAAGCATGCCATGGTAATGCCTTAATTTTTTTTACCTGTAATGAGAACAATTAGTCATTTTCATCATGATCTATGGTAAGGTAAGTGTTATCTTTTGGATGAAGATGTACAATCAGACAGAGTAAGCACACAATATGTTACTGAAGTTGTATGGGCTTGATTTACTTATAGGGCCTTTGAAGATGTCAGGGTCTTTTGGCGAGTCTCATTTAACAAAACTGCTACTGTGCTTCAGAAAGATGGTGTGAACTTGATTGATGAACTTCTGTCCACATCAGGGGCCACGACCTGTATAACTGGTCAAACAAAATGCTTCATCGCCATTGAGCGGAAACCAGAGAAGGTAAGAAATGAGGAGATACATTCTCGTCAGCTTCTAATTATATTCCTTTTCAATTAGTCACTTGAAAACCATTCATTGAAACTTACACATTGTTTATGTGGAGATTCTTTGTGTCTTTCCTTGCCACAGTGTCTGTATCTCTTTGCTGGGCAATAGGCTTGGATTTAGAATTTACTACATTATGGATGTTTTTAAATAAGTCTGCTGGCCTTTTCCTAGTTTTGTTTCTTGTTATTTTCAAGAGTCCCCATGATCCAGCTGTTCATTGTGCAAATGACCTTGAGTCATCTTCAGCCAGATATGTTGATCTCTGATTGCTTGAATGCTTAGAATTTTACCTGTTTCATATCCATAAATTTGAAGATTTTCACATTCCCTATTCATATACAGGTGGGGAGTTCAGGTTTTAATCTACCAGAGAGATGAGAATATGTTTGTCGAGGCTTTGGGTAAATTTCTATTGGTACACATTGCACAGAACACACAGGAAAAAAGGTATTCCCCTCTCTGTCCAGGGGAACCCCTTTTATTCAAATGGTATTTGTAGTAGTTCAGTTTATGTGTCAACTTGGCTGGGCCTGGTTGAGTGGCTGGGCAGCTGGTGGTAGTTAATCCCCATGAGGAGACTGGCAATCAGCTCCATGGTGGGATCTACCACAAGTAACTGGGTAGGTACCTTTGAGTATGTGGTCTACTTCCTGTATTTAAGGAAGAAGCTTGAGAATGGTCTCTAGCCTTTGGCACCCTTGGACCCTGCATGTAGCCATGTCATTGCTCAGCAGTCTGTTATGCTCTGCCGACCTTGGGACTTACAGTGGACTTAAGTTAATGGCCTGCCGTGTGGATTGGTAACATCAGGACTGTGCCTTTTGACTTGTCCAACCTTGGGGCTTCTCAGCTTCAGCAGCCCACAACTGCCTGAGTGAAAAAATGCCTCTAGTTCCAGTGGGCTGGGAGCAGGAGGCAGAGCTGGACCCCAAGGTTGAGGTCCCTCAGCCCCTAGCGCCTGGCATTTTGAACTTGTACTTAAAACCTCCAAATTGTAAGAATAAACACCTGTTTGTTAAGGCCATCCCATTTATGGTATATATTTCTTGTCAGAGTGGCAGTAGGTGACCAGAACAGAATAAGGTACCGAGAGAGTGGGGTACTTCTCTGACAAATACCTAAAATGTGGAAACAGGAGTGGAGTGCATCCTTGACCTGAGACCCTGGCATAGAGACCTCGGCAGACAGCAGGACAGATGGCATGAGACCAGCATGAAAGATGGCAAGAGCAGAGCCCAGAGACTGGCATAAGAGACAGCAGGAGCAGAGATGAGAGAACCGGCATGAGACAGTGACAGCCTTACCAGCCCATGGAGGAGA
>NW_006921692.1:2294335-2299919 GCF_000298275.1 Orycteropus afer afer | reverse complement strand
GATGGGGCAATCTACTTCCATAGTGATACTGCCTCAGAAACCCAAGGAGGGGTCGCTATGAGTTGGGGCCGACTCGATGGCACGTAACAACAACAACAACAACAAGGTTACAGTAATAGACATATTTACATACCTTCCTAGGATAAGAATAATTTTACTAGTTCCCTAAAAGGTGAATTCTTGTTTCAGATCACTTGAGGTTATATGCCCTGGATTATCAGAACTTCATTGTTTGCTGGGGCTAGGGTCCTAGTACTTCTTACAAGCTCTTTCAAGGAGAACTGCTGGTTATCTGGTTAAAAAAGCAAAAACAAACCTACTGCCATTGAGTCAATCTCAACTCATAGCGACCCCCAATGGGTTTCTGAGGCAATAAATATTTATGGAAGTAGATTGTCCCATCTTCCTTCCATGGAGTGGCTGCTGGGATTGAACTGCCAAACTTCTGGCTAGTAGTCAAATGCCTTAGGTGCTATGCCACCAGAGCTCCTTGGTTATCTGGTTAGGACAACTTTTATGACGAAGCTTCCTTTGTTAGGCCAATATTTTTTTATTGCAACACAATGTAATTTCCCTAGAATAATTTTTTATTTAAATTTTACAGTGCCAGCTCACTACCTTATCACTATTAAACACTGAGCTGATCTATTAAGATCATTGGGAATATATGTATACTTTGTACTATCTTTTTATACTCAGGAAGGCAATGTAGAGGCTTCATTTCCTAGGGTATCCAGCCTGTGCCTATAGTGAACATCTTTAGCCCATTCATTCTGTCACATTGGAACAGACACAAAACAGAACCAAGTTTTAATTTGTGTGGAAGCACCAGCACTATTTAACTGCTGGACTTGCTTTCTACCTCAGGTCTATGTGTTTCACAGGTGCTAATCATTTATTCTTTTTCTTGGTTTTATTCTTTTTCCAGGAATATGTGTCTCACTCAAAATTCTTTGTATTGACTGCTTCCTAATTATACAGGTAGAGAAAAAGCTTATAATTGCTTATAATTGAACACATGCTTAATAAAAGAAACATGGTTTGATATGCTAGCACTGCACTACACATTAATATTAATAAAATATTAAATACATTCTATTACATTTACACTTATTTTGAACTATAACTACATTTTTATGTTACAATAACTTTTTACCTTTAAATATCATTATGGATTCAAGTTCAACTAATTCTAATTACTTACTAAATGATTTTTTTTTTTTTTTGGATGCTCAAGTAGTCATGTTATTGCCACTGAGGGTCCTGCTAAGCTGGTATTTTTTCCTTTTCAATATTTCTTTTTAAATGTTTGGAAGCAGTTTTACATTATGGCTGTAATTTATGTTCTAAAACTATCCTGATTTTTATCTCAAATATGATTTTTGGTGAATTAGAATATTGCACAGGTCTCACTGGACATAAAATATCCATCTCATAGATATTAACCTTATAGATGTTAACCTTATAACCGTAAGAAAAGTCTTTGACATCAAGGTCAATTAATTATTATTTTTTATTGTGATTTGTGTACAGATGTACAAAGTGATTTGTTTTACCCTCAACAGTTCATATGCATTTTGTTTCATGGCACCAATTACAGTCCCAACAATAAACAGCTTTCCCCCTATCTCGTCCCTGTGACTTCCCCTGTCCTGTGTCTTTTTTACCTATTCATTCCTGTCTCTCTAGTTTTCCCCTTATGCAAATGCTGCCCCTCTAGTCTCTCATGGTTGACTCTTCAAAGTGGTGCATCTCCCTTGGGCAGATATTCTGCTTGTAGTCCTTTCCATTGTTTGGCTGAGAGCTAATCTAAGGAAGTGAGTCCAATTCCAGGCTCAAAGAATAACCTAGAGCCACAATCTCAGGGGTTTTACCAGGAGCATAGTGCCTAAAGCACATGACTGCTAACCAAAAGGCTGGTGGTTCAAACCCACCAGCCACTCCTCAGAAGGAAGATTGGGCAATCTACTTCCATAGTGATACTGCCTTAGAAACCTAAGGAAGGGGTCGCTATGAGTCGGATCTGACTCAAATGCACATAACAACAACAACACCTGACAAGTAATTCTGGTCTGGTTTTGAATTTTGTTCCACATTTTGCCTCCCACTCTATCCAGGATCTCTAATTTTGATCCCCTTCTAAGTGGTTGGCATTGATAGGCAGGCACCCTCTAGTTATTCTGGTCTCAGGGTTTTGAAGGCTGAAGTTCCAGTGGGCCATTAGTTCCTGGCACTAATTGTTTCCATATATCCTTGATTTTCTTCCCTCTTCTTTGCTCCAGACAAAGAGAGACCAACAGTTGCATTTTATATGCCCACTCGAAAGCTTTTAAGACCTCAGTCATTACTCACAAAAGTAGGATGTAGAACAATATTTTTCTGTACTATGTTGTGCTTATTGAGCTTGATGTTCCCCAAAACCATGGTCCCAAGCCTGTAGGCCTGGCAACTCACTCCCTCAAGGTGCTTGGTCATCCCCTGTTAGTTTTATAATGTATATGGATATTTTTGTAGCACAGATAAACATGTAGGACTATCATCAGCCAAATCTGTCTGTGGTCCTGGGTATATTCCCATTCGCCTACGAGCACCTGATCTTCTCACCTGTCTGCCTATGTATCCACCCGTAGACTAGTGTTTGTTCTTACTGATAATGCAGCATTGTGTTTTGCCTCTTTGGACTGTACTCTTGTGTACCTCTCTATATCATTTTTTCCTCTATTGTTATTGTGCTGGTCACACATTTGTGTTAAATTGCATTTCCCTTCATCTAAATTAACATGTCTCTTAATTAGGAATTTTCCTTTCTTTTCCCTCCCATCCTGATAACCAACAGTGTAAATTTCCTTCCTTATGTAAACCTTTCCTTGACTTTCTGTAATACCCGATCGTACAATATTTGTCCTTCTGTGATTGATTTATTTCACTCAGCATACTATCCTCCAAGTTCATTCATGTCATGAGATGATTTGCAGATTTATCATTATTCTTTAATGTTACATAGTATTCCATTGTGTGTATGTAGTTTGCTTATCCACTCATATGTTGATGGACACTTCAGTTGTTTTTATCTCTTTGCTGTAGTGAATAGTGCTGCCAGGAACATGGTATTGTTGTTGTTATGTGCCGTCGAGTCGGCTCCGACTCACAGTGACCCTATGTACAAAAGAACGAAACAACCCAGTCCTGCACCAGCTTCACAATCCTTGCTATACCTGAGCCCATCATTTCATCCACTGTGTCAATCAATGCATCTCATTGAGAGCCTTCCTATTTTTCCCTGACCTGCTGCTTTACCAAGCATGATATCCTTCTCCAGGGAATGGTCCCTATGACAACATAACCAAAGTAGGTAAGATGAAGTCTGGCCATTCTCATTTCCAAAGAGCATTCTGGCTGCACTTCTTCCAGGAAGAGTTGTTTGTTTTTCTGGCAGTCCATGGTACTTTCCATATTCTTCGCCAGCATCACAACTCAAAAGCATCAACTCTTGTTCAGTCTTCCTCATTCGTTGTCCAGCTTTCACATGCCTATGAGGTGATTGAAAACACCATGGCTTGAGTTACATGTATTTTAGTCTTTATTATTTTTTATTGTGATTTGTTACAGATGTACAAAGTGATTTGTAAGACATCTTTGCTCTTCAGCACTTTAAAGAGGTCTTTTGCAGCAGATTTGCACAGTGCAATACAGTGTCTGATTTCTTGATTTCTGCTTCCATTGGTGTTGATTGTGGAACCAAGTAAAAGAAAATCTTTGACAGTTTTAATCTTCTCTTCATTTATTGTGATGCTGCTTATTGGTCCAGTGTGAGGATTTTCATTTTTTTTTTTTTAATGTTGAGGTGTAATCCATATTGCAGACTATAGTCTTTAATATTCATCAGTAAGTGCTTCAACTCATCTTCACTTTCAGCAAGGAAACTTGTGTCACTTGCATATTGTAAGTTGTTGATGACTCTTCCTCTAATCCTGATGCTATGTTCTTCTTCATATAGCCCATTTCTCTGATTATCTGCTCAGCATACAGATCAAATAAGTGTGGTGAAAGGATACAACCCTGACACACTCCTTTCCTGATTTTAAACCGTGCACTATCCCCTTGTTCTATTTGAATAAGAGCCTCCTGGTCTATGTACAAGTTCATCATGAGCACAATGAAGTGTTCTTGGATTCCCATTCTTCTCAATGTTATCCATAATTTGTTACGATCTAGACAGTTGATTACCTTTGCATAGTCAATAAAACACAAGTAAACATCTTTCTGGTATTCTTTGCTTTGAGTTAAGATCCATCTGACAACATCAGTGCTATCTCTCATTCCACATTCTCTTCTGAACCCAGCTTGTATTTCTGGAAGTTCTCTGTCAATATACTGCTGTAACCATTTTTGAATTATCTTCAGCAAGATTTTACTTGCATGTGATATTAATGATATTTTTTGATAATTTCCACATTCTGTGGGATCACCTTTCTTGAAATGGGGGCAAATATGGATCTCTTCCAGTCACTTGGCTTGGTAGCTGTCTTCCAAATTTCTTGACATAGATGAGTGAGTGCCTCCAGTGTGGTATCCATTTGTGAAACATCTCAATGGGTATTCTGTTAATTCCTGGAGTCTTGTTTTTTTTTTTGCCAGTTCCTTCAGTGTAGCTTTAATCTCTTCTTTTATACCATTGGTGTTTGATCATATATATCCCCCCTCCTGAAATGGATGAACATCGACCAATGCATTCTAGTATAGTGACTCTCCGTGTATTCCTTCCATTTTCTTTTGGTGTTTCCTACATCATTCAATATTTTGCCCACAGAATATTTCAGTATTGCAACCTGAGGCTTAGAGTTTTTCTTCAGTTCTTTCAGCTTGAAAAATGCCAAGTGTGTTCTTCCCTTTTGGTTTTCTAACTCCTGGTCTTTGCATATTTCATTATAATAATTGACTTTGTCTTCTTGAGCTACTCTTTGAAGTC
Organism: Orycteropus afer afer; assembly: GCF_000298275.1. NCBI lineage: Eukaryota > Metazoa > Chordata > Mammalia > Tubulidentata > Orycteropodidae > Orycteropus > Orycteropus afer. Next base: position 2,294,950 of record NW_006921692.1, on the reverse strand, counting down.
TTCTGTTCACCTCTATTATCTTGTCATTTCTTCCATTTGCTTTAACTACTCTCCATTCAAGAGCAAGTTTCACAGTCTCTTCTGACAGCTATTTTAGCTTTTTCTTCCTTTCCTGTCTTTTTAATGACCTTTTGCTTTTTTCATGGATGATGTTCTTGATGTCATCCCAGAATTCTTCTGGTTTTTGGTCATTGATGTTCAGTGTGTCAAATCTATCTTTAGGTGGTCACTAAATTCAGGAGTTATATAATCAAAGTCATATCTTGGCTCTTGTGGACTTGTTTTAATTGCCTTCAGCTTCAACTTGAAGTTGCATATGAGCTGTTGATAGTCTTTTCCACAGTCAGTTCCTGGCCTCATTTTGGCTGTAGATATTGAGCTTCTCCATCACCTCTTTCCACAGATGTAGTTGATCTCATTTTTGTGTGTTCCATCTGGCAAGGTCCATGGTGTGGCCAACATTTATGTTGTTGCAAAAAAAGTATTTGTAATGAATAAGTTGTTGGTCTTGCAAAATTCTATCATGTGATCTACAATGTCATTTCTATCATGAAGGCCATATCTTCCAACTATTGATGATTCTTCTTTGTTTCCATTTTTTTTTTTTTTTTTTTT
>NW_006921692.1:2285805-2289600 GCF_000298275.1 Orycteropus afer afer | reverse complement strand
TGCTTGGTAGGGTGGAGGGTCAACGAAAGAGGGGGAGGCCTTCAACGAGATGGATTGACACAGTGGCTGCGATGATGGGCTCAAGTATAGCAGGGATCGTGGAGCTGGCACGGGATCAGGCAGTGTTTCATTCTGCTGTGCATGGGGTCGCTATGAGTCAGAAATGACTCGATGGCACCTAACAACAACAACATTGTCTTCTCGCTTGCATGGTTTCTGCCGAGAAATCTGAGATTATTGTTATTGGTTGTCCCTTGTAGGTAACTTTTTATTTTTCCTGTGCTACTTTTAGGATTCTTTCTTTGTCTTTGGTTTTGGTGAGTTGGATGATGATAAGTCTTGGTGATTTTCTTTTGGGTCTATCCCATTTGGGCTTTGTTGGACTTCCTGAATGGATATATTCTCATCTTTCATCCCACCAGGAAAATTCTCTTCCAACGAATCTTTGACAATTTTTTCTGTGGTATTATTGTCTCTTCCTGTTAGGGAATTCCAATTACCTGTCGGTTATTCCTTTTGACTGTGTCCCACATGAACCTTAGGCTTTCTTCATTTTGTTTTGATCTTTTTTCTGATTGTTCCCTTTCCAAGAAGTGTTCAGGTATTTGCCTTTAATCTCACTAATTCTGTCTTTCATTGATTCAGTTCTACTCCTTTGCCTGTTCAATGTGTTATCTATTTCTGAAAATTTATTATTAATCTTTGGGATTTCTGTGTGCAGATTTTGAATCATTTCTAATTTTTCATTTACTTTGTCATTTTGTTCTTATATTGTCTTTCAAAACTGTTCTAGGGTTTTCTTTGTATTTTCCTCAATTTTTAAATGTTTTCCTTGATCTGTCTCTCAATCCGTTGAAGGTACTAAATATAATTATTTTGAATTCCTTATCAGGTAGTTCCAATACTGTGTCTTCCTCAGGGGTGTGTTTTCGGTCTGTATTCTGGTCCCTTGTTTCTCCTGCTTTATCTTGCTTCTTTGTGTGGACTGTGATACTCTGTCATCTCCCAGAGACATTGTGAGTTTTTGTGTTTGTATTAATTGGTGATTGTATGCTGGAGTGAATCGCCCACAGTTTTCATTTTCTTTGTTTTGTTTGTATGTTATCTACCTAAGCAGGATACTGTGCTGTGCTGCTCTGTTTGCTAGTTATCAGCACTTATACACTCACCACCTGTCTCCTTTTCCATTGTCTGCTTCTCGTATGTCCCTCCCGTCCTTGGCAAATGGAGCCCACTCTTAGGTCCCTGGAATCCAAATGAGAATTATGTCACTTTAAAATCCAAAATGGCCACCACTTGTAAATACTCAAAATGACTGCATCCTTGGTCACTTTAAATATCCAAAATGGCCACCGTGTGTAAACAGTCAAAAATGGCTGCACCCTCTGGACAGCCGAAAGTCCATAGCTCAGGTTGTCTCCCTCCTTGCTGTTTCCCTTCCTAGACATAGACCACCAGCACAGTCGTCCCTGCAGCCTTTGGTGACCAGAGCTGATCTTTAGGTCAATTCTCAGGTCCCAAAACCAGTTGGAAATATTCAGGTTGTCAGTCTTTTCAGAGAAGCTGACAGTCCACTGCTCCAACCATCCCCATACTCACTGTTTTCATTCAAGTTTTTCCACTAGTTGGACCTAATCCACTTCTGTATACTTCCTTTCAAAGGTCAGGGCTCCAGGATTATTTTCTGTATCTCTGTTAATCGGTTTCTCTTTTCTTTGTTGAAGAGGGTCTGTGGAGCTTTTCTGCCTATTTCACCATCTTATTGAAAATCCTGTTTCCAACTTTTGTACTCCAATCACCAGTAATAACCAACATATCTTGATTGCATGTTTGGTCAATTTCAGACTGCAGAAGTTGATAAAAATCCTCAATTTCCTCATCTTTCGCTTCGATGGTTGGTGCATAAATTTGAATATTAGTAGTATTTACTGGTCTTCCTTGTAGGCATATGAATAGTTTCCTATCACTGACAGCATTGTATTTTGGAATAGATCTTGAAACATTCTTTGTGATGATGAATGCCACGCCATTCCCCTTCAATTTGTCATCCCCGGCATAGTAGATAACATGATTATCTAATTCAAAATGGCCCTAAACAGTCCATTTCAACTCGTTAATGCCGAGCATATCAATCTTTATGCATTCCATTTCATTTTTGACAACTTTTAATTTTCCTAGATTTCATACTTTGTACATTCTACGTTCTGACCATTAATGGATGTTTGCAGCTGTTTCTTCCCCTTTTTATTTGTGCCATGTTAGCAAACAGAGATCCCCAAAACTTTAATCCATCCACACAGTTAAGGTCAACTGTACTTTGAGGAGGCAACTCTTCTCCAGTCATATTTTGAATTCATTCTGTCCTCAGGGGCTCATCTTCTGGCACTATATCAGACAGTATTTCAGGGTTATTCATAAAGTTTTCTAGTACTATGTCAGATGGTGTTTCACTGCTATTCATAATGTTTTCACTGGCCAATTCTTTGAGAAGTGGATGACTCCTTCCTTCTTCCAAGCCTGTCTTAGTCTGAAAGCTCTGCTGAAATGTGTCCATCATGGGTGACCCTGCTTGTATTTGCATAGCCTCTAGCCTCACAGTGACACAAAAACCACTACAGTACATCAAACAGACCGATAAGTGGTGGGCAGAGAACATAGGTGTGCATATATTTATTTATTTATTCAGGCCCTGGATCTCACCTCTTTAGGATATATTCCCAGTAGTGGAATTGCTGGATTAAGTGGTGTTTCTGTTTCCATCTTTTTAAGGAAGTGCTATGCTGTTTTCCCCAATGGCTGTAACATTTTACAGTTCTGTTCCAATCTCTCTGCACCCTCACCAGAATAAGTTATTTTCTGCCTTGTTGAACTTTTCTATTACTGCTGGAGTGAGATGATATCTTGTCGTTGTTTTGATTTGCATCACTCTAATGGCTACTGATCATTATATTTCCTCATGTTTTTGTTGGCTGCCCAAATATCTTCTTTAGTGCAGAGTCTGTTCATGTCTTTTGCCCATTTTTTGTATTGGATTGTTTGTTGTTTTGATGGTGAGGTGTTGAAGTTTTCTATCAATTTTAGAGATAATTTCTTTGTCAGATATATTGTAGCCAAATATATTTTTTTCCTAATGTATAGGTTATCTTTTGATGTACATAAGAGGTCTTTCGATGTACATAAGAATTTAATTTTTAAAAGGTCCCATTCATTTAGTTTCTTTTATGCTGCTTATGAATTTTGTCTTATGCTTGGTAGTCTATTTTGCCATTAATTAGAGCCTCTAAGTTTTCCCCTGTTTTATCTTTGATGAACTTTATGGTTCTGGGTTTTATATTTAGGTCATTGATCTTTCTTGTTTCATTTTTCTGCAAATAGATATCATATTTTGCCAGCTGCATTTGTTAAAATATTTCTCCCATATTTAATGGGCTTCAGCCCTTTTTCAAAGATCAGCTTCCCATAAATGGATGGATTTCTTTCTGGATCCTCAATTCTGTTGCACTGATCTATTTGTCTGTCATTATACTAATACCATGCTATTTTGACTACTGTGGTGGTATAGTAGGTTTTGAGATCTGGGAGTGTGAGGCCTCCAATTTGTTTTTCTTCTTCAATAGTGCTTTGTTTATCCAAGATCTCTTTCCTTTCCATATAAACTTGTTGTTGTTGTTGTTGTTATTATGTGCCGTGGAGTGGGCCCCGACTCATAGCGACCCCTCCTTGGGTTTCCGAGGCAGTATCACTACGGAAGTAGGATTGCCCAACCTTCCTTCCGAGGAGTGGCTGGTGGGTTTG
>NW_006921692.1:2275916-2285705 GCF_000298275.1 Orycteropus afer afer | reverse complement strand
ATAGAATTTGGGGTCAGAATTGCATTGAATATATAGATTGCTTTGGGTAATATTACGTTTTCACAATATTCAGTCTTCCTATCCAAGGTCAGTTAATTCTCGTACAGCTATTTGAATAAAAGCCTTTATTAGCTTTTGCTAATTTGATTCTTTTAGAGTTAGACTCTGTCTTAAGAGATGAAAATGATAGTTTTCACAGAGTGGAAATACTTTGTTGATGACAACAGCAAAGCAAAGTAGTTAAAGATTCTGAACTATGGAGAAGTTATGCTGTAATGCTATCATTTCAGAGAGTACTTCTGACCTAACTAGAGAATAGACTCACTGGTAGTTACACATGAAATGGGATCTGGTGAGATCTCCAATCTGGCTTAAGAGTCTAGAGAGACTCAGATTTGATCAGTGAGTCTTGGTTTCCCAATATACTTCAGACATATTGCTTCAGTAGATGACTTCTTTGTAAGACTGGAAGATTCCTTTTGTCTCTAGTCTAATCATGAGTTGATATACATTTGCATACTGTCCAATTTTAGATCACTCTTTACTGAGTTCATAACATATTCTTTTGACTATAAGTGGTAGTAAGTAATGCTCTAATCATCATCACAATGAGAAGGAATATTTTACTGGAAAATAAAGACAAGAATCTTTATTGTACTGAAATCCTTAGTTAAAAGAAACTTTTGTGAATTCAAGTTAATTAGCCATTAGGTAACAATAGCTTTTAAAATGGTTACCCATACTCCCCTGTGTTTTATTTATTGATTTGTTAAATTTTGGTTTCTCAAAAGTGGGAAGAGTACAGTTATCTTTGTATTTCAGTATTTATTGGCAGTTCATCAGCAAAACTAAGAACTGATATATGCTATTAGGAAAGCTACCCATATTTCTTTAGACAACAAAAGGAAATTAAAGTTAATTTACTCTGTGACTAAGATACGACTTACTCTTAGATAGTACTAAAGAGTTTGTTGTATTGTTTTATGACTTGATGATTACCATTAAAATGATCACAAAACAAGTGATGAATAAGGCCCTTACTGATTGATAATGATGATGTGTTATATTAAACAATGAAGTACAGAGTTGAAAAATGCATCAACTTTGCTTCTTAGGGTTATGCAGGGAGACTAACAATAATGCTAACACTTTTAGATTTTTGTGTAAGAATGAATCATTAGTGAAAACAGGTGATTGACAGTATGTTGTAATGTTGAATTCAGGCTTTAGAAAACAAAATCTTAATATTGTTAGGAAAGAACCAAGGTAACTCATGAGCAAACTATATCCAGTAGATTAAATTTAAACTTGATCCTTAATGTTGGGAAATTTGGAAAAATATGTAAATTGCAGAATTGTCTATTATAAGTATTTGGTAATATTTACGTTAAACCCATGAAAAATATGAGAAATAAAATAAAACCTAACAAAGCTGAAGCTCCATTTTCCCCCTCTTTACAGCGTGATTCCCTCATTCCTCTGACCCCACCGCAATACCTCTCCAAAACCAAAACCAAACTCACTGCCGTCCTAGGCAAATTGCTATCATGATGTTTCTTTAACCTTAATACAAGTATGTATCCATTAACAATATGTAGCATACATGGTATCATTTATAGCTATGGTATCATACTGTACATACCATTATGCAATTTGATTTTTTTTCACTGATCATGTTTCTAAGATTCCTCTATATTGGGAATTATTGAACTAGTTCATTCCTTTTAACTACTAAATAGTATTTTATTGTATATGTGTATACATATTTTATCTTTTTTCATACTGAAGTACACATAGACTATCTCTTTACATTGATTTTCTAATGAGAAGCTCACCCAAAGAAAGTAATGTGTTTCTTAGGGAAAGAGTGAAAAAATAAATTCTTTGGTAATCTAACATAAGAATTTAATTTTATAATTTTACAGACTGTATTTATAGTGTGTATTTATTCATGTTATTTATATGAATGATATAATTTGTTAATATCACAATACCAAAAATAAGAAATAGTAATCATCCTTTCTCTTCCCTTCCTTTTTCTAATTGTTAGGTACCTCAAGTTGAAATGTATTTCTTTGTGGAGCTTTATGAAGTAACTTCTGGAGCTGCAATAAATAACAGTGCTAGATTTGCTCAGATTAAAATATTAAAGGGTGTCGAACCTCAAAGCCTCGTATATTTTTCTGTTGGTTCTCGGCTGGCAGTGGCTCATAAGAAGTCTACTTTAATCACTTTGCAGGTGGGCAGAGATTCTGGGCCAGCGCTACTGATATCTGTTAACTACAGTACCCAGGTAAGCATGGAAAATATATTAATATGGGTGAAAGTTTTCTCATTTAACAGTAGCAGGTGTCATGAAATAGAATAAATGATACACTGTTTCTGACAATACTATTGTAGTTCACATTGCGTTAATTTGTATTGAGTTTATCCTTTAAACAGCTCAATTCTTTATTGATAACACTTAGATCATATGTTAAACTATAGGCTGTTCCATTTTTCTTTTCTTTGACAGTTAATAATACAATATAATTTATCTTACATAAGTCTGTTATGGAAAATTTCTAGAGAATTCAAATTACTTTATAATATAATTGTGTAAGACTAGAAACAAAAAGTTTCTCCTTATGGTTTATATATTTACTTCTTCACAATTTCCAAAACTCCCTGATAGGTATACCAAAAAAACAAAATGAAACTTACTGTCGTGGAGTCAGATCCAGCTCATACATGCTATCATTTATATCCGTCCTTGGGTTTCAGAGGTGGTATCATTATGGAAGTAGATTGCCCCATCTTCCTTCTGAGGAGCAGTTGGTAGATTTGAACTGCCAGCCATCTGGTTAGCAATCAAATGCCTTAGGCGCTAAGCCACCAGAGCTCCTGCTGATAGGTATAGTTCTTCAGAACTATGGATTCATTATTTCTCACTGCCCATTGTTTCATAATCTATCCTATTAGGCAACATTTTGTTTTGGTACCTAACTTTGACCTATTAAAGCACAAAAATTGTATCTGCTCAACTTGAAGCATGGTTGTAGGGATGGAAGCTTGCCTGCCTTAGTGCTCTCTCTTTTTTTCCTTGAATCATACAACTCCATGGAACTCAACATTTGAAAACCTCCATCTGGTAAATGCTGTCATTTCTCCTTTTGTTAGTTTGCTAGGGCTGCCATCACAAAGTACCACAAATGGGGTGGCTTAAAATGATAGAAATGCATTATATCATTGTTCTGGAGGCTGGAAGTCCAAAATCATGTTTGCTGAGTTGATTCCTTCTGAAGTCTTTGAGGGAGAATACCTCTTTCCTAATTTCTAGGCATGGCCAGTGATCCTTGGTGTTCCTTGGCTTGTAGCTGGAACATAACTTCATCTTTTTTCTTCATCTTTGCATGACCATTTTCCCTCTGTCTTCTACTCTTTTATAAAGAGACCAATCCTATTGGATTAAGACCTATCCTACTCCAGTCTGATCACTTGTTAAATAATATCTTCAAAGACCTTGTTACTAAACAAAGTCACATTCCTAAGTAATGGGGGTTAGGATTTCAGGATTTCAAGAACTTTTGGAGAGATATAATCTAGTCCCTAACACATGGTTTCAAGATTCCAACCCTCGTGACTCTCATGCCTCAGTATTACAAAGTTTTGTTATAAAGTGCTGTTTATTAAGTGCCTGGTTACATGACTAATATGGGGTGGCTCAAACAAGTAGAACATTCTATGTATAAAATGTAACATACATATGACAAATAAACTCACTGCTGTCGAGTTGGATCTGACCCATAGCAATCCCTCCTTGAGTTTCTGAGGTGGTATCACTACAGAAGTAGATTGCCCAATCTTCCCTCCGAGGAGTGGCTGGTGGGTTTGAACCACCAGCCTTCTGGTTAGCAGTCAAATGCCTTAGGCCCTATGCCACCAGAGCTCCTAATATAACAAATCCCACAGAGCAACTAGTGTGTTCAAACCATCAATATTTTGACTAGCAACTGAGTGCTTAACCACTGTACCACCAGAGCTTGTGCTTGTGTTATATAACACTCTAGAAATTAACTTCATTCTAAAAGGCCATGAAATGGTATGGATACAGAGAAATATTTTGATTCATAGCAGGGAGATTTTAGTGTTTTTCTTTTGAACGTTTAAAATAGGAAATGAGCAAGAAAAAAAAAAGTGCTTCATTCTTCCTTTTCTTCCATGAAATATATATCATCATGTATTCAGTATTTTGAAGAGTGAAAGAAGGGCAACTAGAGAAGAAAAGATAGTAAAGAGATTTGAGCCACATTGGTTTATACACTGGTTCATATTCTCAGATGAAAGAGAATTGAGGTTTTCAAAAAAAAGAAAAAAACTGAATGTCAATATCTCTCTATTATTCATTTAAATTATTCTATTCACAAGTTCCTTGCAAAACACATACTGTCGCTAGCATGTAACTCATTAAAGGGCACTTATTTATAATCAGTATGTTGTTGTTGTTATGTGCCATCAAGTCAGACCTGACTCATAGCCACCCCTCCTTGGGTTTCCAAGGCAGTATTACTATGGAAGGAGATTGCCCAACCTTCCTTCTGAGCAGTGGCTGGTGGGTTTGAACCACCAGCCTTCTAGTTAGCAGTCATGTGCCTTAGGTATTATGCTACCAGAGCTCCTATGATACTGATTTTCATAAATATCCAGTTTGACATTTCAATCTGCAGTTATAAACTTAGCAAAGAGTATTCCTGCCAGTGGCTTAAATAGCAAATAACACTTTAACTTTTTTTTTTTTTTCCCCACATAGATTTATTCCTTTCTTAACAACTGAGCAGTTCCTTAAAAGATGTTTTTAATATTTTATCCAACATTTTATCCATTTCAATCAGAGCATGTTCAGGCTATTTAGTGTACCCAGATATTACACTGATTGTTTCTTAAACTCCAACAAAGTTTTTGTTCTGCCATCGCACTGAAAATGCTCTGAAAAGCCAAACTCTTCATTGCTCTTCAGTTTTTGACACAATTAATTACTTCCTCCTTCATGAATTATTCAAATATTTTCTGGGCTTCTGGAATATACTTTTTTCTTACTTTTTTTGCCAACTTCTTCCTGTCACCTTTGTTGGCTCTTCGTAACCAGTAAGTATTCATCCATCAAGATTCAGTCCCTAGGCAAGATCATGCAGACCTAGTCCTTAAATATAATCTATCAACTGATGACTCCCAAATTTTTATCCCTAGCCTTACCTCTTCCCTGAACCAGCCCCATATTTTACTACTTCTACATGACGTCTTTACTTGAACGTCTCAAAGGCATCTCAGATTAAACATGTATGATATGATAAATAACTCTTGATTTCTGCCCTTAATGGTATTTACCCTAGGTTTATGCCATTCATCTAATTATCAGGTAAATTGCTAATCATCAAGATCAATCTTTTCTTCTTCTACACCCAACATTGAACTGTTCAGAAAAACATGGAATTCTTCAGATGTTACATTCGAAACATAGCAACAATTTCTTTGCACTCATTCACTATTCCTACCTAACATTACTTCTTGTGTACAGTAGTGCAAAAAGCCACCTGTCTTCTCTCCTTTCTTCCACACTCACCTCTTGCTACAACCTAACTATAAACAAATAGCCAGAACACTAAAGAAAATATAAAACAAAATGTGCCAATCTCCTTCTCAAATGTTGCAGTATCTTCCTGTCACACTTAGAATAATGACCTACACGGTCTGTCTCCCTAATATTTTCCTCAGATCCTTACATGGTCTATTCCCTTACTTCACTGAGGTTTCTGCTCAAATATCACCTCAAGACCTTCCATGACTCACCTTCTCTAAAACATGCCCTTCCTATCACTCTGTATCCCGTTACCCAGTTATATTTCTTCTTAGGACTCACCTTCATGTAAGATTATATTATTAATTTCATAACCTTTACTTTGTCTATTTCCTCCACTAGAATAGGTATTCTGGTGTTACCAGCTGCATCCCTAAATGCGACCTATTTGTTGACTCAGTAGTAAATAAAAACACATTCCTTTGATTCTACCCTATGTCCTCATGATTCGGTTTCCAAAATAATTTTAATAACCATAATTTGAAGAATGAAGAGGTACATATGTCCAGGAAGAGCCCTGGTGGGTACAGTGGGTAAAACATTGGACTGCTAACCAGAAAGTTGGTGTTTCGAACCCAACGGCTGTTTTGCTTGAGAAAGATGAGGCCATCTCTTTCAATAAAGATTACAGCCTTGTAAACCCTATGGAAAATTTTGTTTCCTATAGGGTCTCTATGAGTCAGAAACAACTCAAAGGTAGTGGATTTTTGTTAATATGTTCAGAACCTTATTCCTTAGACTATTTTCATGCAGCAGCAGCAGTGCACTGCTGTGGAGTGAGAGCCGACTCATAGCGACCCCTCCTTGGGTTTCCGAGGTGGTATCACTACGGAAGTAGATTACCTAACTTTCCTTCTGAGGAGTGGCTGGTGGGTTTGAAGCACCAGCCTTCTGGTTAGCAGTCAAATGCCTTAGGCACTATGCTACCAGAAATATTTCCATATCTAAGTGTAAATAACAAGAGGCCAGTTTCTTTGGCTTTCTCCTCTTTTCTCTCTGCCTTCTCCCTACTCCCTCTTTACTCTCCCCCCCAAAACATTTCTAGGCGTGAATAAAAATGTAAATATCTTTTTCTTGATATTTGTATTTTGCAGAATGTGTTACTTAAAATTGTGCCCTCTCAATTTTGAGTGTATTCACACTTGGAGAAATTCTGTAAGAGGAAATAGTGATACTTGTTTTCTAATTCCCTTTCTCTGTCTGTTTTCTGACCTGGAATCCCTGTTTCTCTCAGAGGCTTCTGTCTTTCCTAACCTTATCACTGTATGATCCATATTTTTCTCTCTACCTTAGAAGATTAGAAAAACTAAAACCTCCATAGTTTAGCAGTAGTGTTGGTATTGTGCATCATTTTGCATTAAGTTGTTGTTGTTGTTATGTGCCATCGAGTCGGACCTGACTCATTGCGACCCCTCCTTGGATTTCTGAGGCAGTATCACTATGGAAGTAGATTGCCCCATTTTCCTTCTGAGAAGTGGCTGGTGGGTTTGAACCACCAACCTTCTGGTTAGCAGTCAAGTGCCTTAGGCACTACGCTACCAGAGCTCCTATTTTGCATAAGAGAAATCAAATTTGTTTACATAATAAGAAAATGTTTAGAACAAGGTCATAGGTGTTATAATGTCATTTATATGGTGGTGTTTAATTTCTAGGAGTTGAGGAGTGCTGAAACAATTGGCCGTACACTCATATCTCCAGCTATTTCTGGGAAGGATTTTGTGAGAACTGAAGGCACGTTGGTGTTTGAACCTGGCCAGAGAAACACTGTAGTGGACATCATCCTAACCCCAGAGACAGCATCTTTAAATCCATTTCCTAAACGCTTCCAGATTGTGCTTTTTGACCCAAAAGGTGGGGCCAGAATCGATAAACTATATGGGACTGCCAACATCACTCTTGTCTCTGACTCAGATTCTCAGGCCATCTGGGGTCTTGCAGACCAACTGCACCAGCCTTTGGATAGTGATATTCTCAACAGAGTGCTCCACAACATTAATATGAAAGTGGCTACGGAGAACACAGATGAACAGCTCAGCGCCATCATGCATTTAATGGACAGGGTAAGAAGTCTTTAGAAACAGTTGGTGTCAGTTATTGCTAAATTATAATGAAATTATGATACAGTTAAGTTTCTGAACACAAGAATGAAATTCATAAGATCTGAGAGTCTACTTGGTTTTAGATGTGATTGATGTCTGTTTGGAGAACTCAGTCTTAAGCTGGTGTTGCTGTGCTCAGTACAGCAGTGACAGCCCAGTCTGAAAAGAGGCAGGAGATGCCAGAAACTGCAGGTTCCTTCTGATTCTTTAGGAAGTGGCTGATTACCTTTGGGGACTGTGTCTTAGTTTTTGGATCCCATAAAAAGAGGAGTTGAACTAGGTTATCTGTATGGTTCATCCAGTTAAAGTGTCGAGGCAAAGAAGCTGTTGCTCTCTTTTGTTCATTGCTTCTCTCTGTTGTTCATTACTACTTCTGGGCAGGAAACACTTTCACAGAAGTGGAGGACAAAGGGCTATCTAGATGATTTCAGGTGTTCAAGTTGGCATGGAGATGGACCAACTCGCCCTCACATTTAATATCTTTATTAATTTCCACCTGTGCAAGTGATGGAATAAAATGGGAATATAATATTCTAAGAACTACAAGTGAAAACAGATATCTAAAAAGAAAAATTGCTAAAGGAAAGACTCCTATAGAGGTTTATGATCAGCTTTTTTATCAAGATATGACTTATCAGCATATTTATATTCAAGTATAAAAAGCTTTATGTATGCAGAAACTTATAAATACTGTATTTTTAATATGTTATTCTGTGTAATCACATTGATTCCAACTCACCAACCCTATAGGTTTGTCTTCTTGAGCTATCCTTTGAAATTTGTTCGGCACTTTCAGTTCATAATTTTTTCCTTTCACTTTAGCTATTCTGCATTCAAGGACAAGTTTGAGAGTCTCTTCTGACATCCATTTTGGTCTTTTCTTTCTTTCCTGTCTTTTTAGTAATGTTTTGCTATCTTCATATATAATATCCTTTATGTCATCGCACAGGTTGTCTGGTCTTCAGTCATTAGTGTTCAGCATGTCAAATCTTTTCTTTCTTTCTTTTTTTTTTTTTTTTTGATGCATAACATGTTTATTTATTGGGGCCTACCATTGATAGCATACAGGACATCTTCCAGATGCAAATGGTGCAGGGAGCCACTGCAAGGGGAGAACTCACTGTCATAGAGTGGATTCTGACTCATAGTGACCCCCATTGGGTTTCCAAGGCTGTAAATCTTTACACTAGCTTGCCTCTCTTCCTTCCAGGGAGTGGCTGGTGGGTTTGAACTACTGATCTTCTGGTTAGCAGCCAAATGCCTTAGCTACTATGCCGCTAGAAGGGGAAGAGGGAGGAAAAGAGGGGGAAGAGGAGAAAGTTGGTGAACTTAAGCATCTGCAGGTGATGTTCTTCTGCAGCAAGGTGGGAAGTCTCTGGGTCTAAGAGTTATGAAGAACATGATCTTTGTAACTACATGTTTTATCTTAATGTGGGCTAGCAGATGTTGAGTGGTTTCCCAAGGTATGTAAACCAGACAGGCTTTGTTGTTGTTAGGTGCCCTGGAGTTGGTTCTGACTCTAATGACCTTATGTACAACAGAATGAAATGCTGCCTGGTCCTGGGCCATCCTAACAATTACTGCTATACTGGAGCCCATCATTGCAGTTGCTGTATCAATCCATCTTTTTGAGGTCTTCCCCTTTTTTGCTGATCCTCTACTTTACCAAGCATGATATCCTTCTGCAGTGACTAGCTCCTTCTGATAACATAATCAAAATATGAGAAATGAAGTCTGGCCATTCTGGCTTCCAAGGAGCATTCTGGATGTACTTCTTTCAAGACATATTTTTTCTTTGTTCTGGTAGTCCATGGAATATTCAATATTCTTCACCAACACCATGTCCAGATACATCAATTCTTTTTTGGTCTTCCTTATTCATTATCCAGCTTTCACATATATATGAGGCGATTGAAAATACCAGGGCTTCTGTCAGGCAGAATTAGTTAGTATTCAAAGTAACATCTTTGCTCTTTAACACTTTTAAGAGGTCTTTTGCAGCAGATTTGCCCAGTGCAATAAGTAGTTTGCTTTCCTTTTTTTTTTCAATTGTGATTTGGGTGAAGATTTACAGAG
>NW_006921692.1:2264943-2271947 GCF_000298275.1 Orycteropus afer afer | reverse complement strand
TGTCTCCTTTTTTTGGTATTTTCACACAAATTCTTCTGCTAGTTGGGATTTAGTCCACTTCTGTATCCTTCCCTTCAAGGCTCAGGGGTCCAGGATTATCTTCTGTGTCTGTGTTAATTGGTTTCCCTTTTCTTTGTTGAAGGGAGTCTGTACAGTCTTTCTGCCTAGTCCTCCATCTTGCCGGCCATCTCCTCAAATCTTTTCTTAAGATGGTCTCTAATCTAAATTCAAGTGGGGTATACTCAATGTCGTATTTTCACTCTCTTGGACTTGTTTTAATTTTGATTTGCAAGTATTATGATGGCTGTGGTATAGTGAATTACATGGTATGGCTTTTCTAGCCATAGTCTTTGTATCTACCCCTTTGCCATGAGTAGCTGATTGTTAAACTGGTGTATTTCTGTTGGAGCAGCACAAAGCAATCCTCTGGGAAGTTCTCTCTCTCTCTCAGGTGTATAGAATTCTGATGTTGGAATTGGTTGGTTTTGGCCAGTCTGCCAGGCTCAAAAGTAACCCTCCTAGAAGCAGAAGGAATCTCTCATTGCCAGCTGAGAGATGTGCTGCTGACAGAGACACATTTGCTGAGAGAGAAAGATGTGAGAGACATGAGCTGCTGAGAGAGAGATGTTCTACTGAGAGAGACTGCTGGCTGCAAGAGACTGAGCATATTCCTGAACTTGAATTGCAGCCTTTTGCTTCCCTAATAAACCCCATAATCTGTGAGTTCTGTGTGTCTACTGCAGTGAATTATCGAACCCAGCAGAGTAGTGGTGGGTACTGTGGGAGGAACAGTTGGTGTCAAGGTTAGTAAGAAGGCTGGAGGGTGGCAACATGTCTGGTTTCATAGGAGCAGGACTTAGTCTGCTGATGGTGATTCTGTCCTCTTGTGTAGTTAGAGGAAATCAGAAGATGCTGCCTCCCTGCCTCTTTAGCAGTTGGTGTCAGAAACAGTGGGATTCATTGCAGTGGCTCCAGACTCACAGAAGGATGGAACTTTGTAAAAGAAAGAAGGGAAATGAAACTTTGGATTCCTTGATGGTTACTTTGGTTGGTTTTACCTATTAAAGGAGATAATTGATCCAGAAGCTAGGGCCAGCCAAAGGCCCAAGGCCATGTTTATAGAATGGGAAGGTAATCAACGTGAAGAGATGAAACTGGAATATTTTAAATAGAATTATGTATTTTGGATTAAGTGTTTATCTAAATGTAATATGGGTATTGAGTATTCTCTTACCTGCTCATACATTAGAAATGATTATAGGGTATGGATAACAAAGAAAAAACAAACCAAACCCACTGCCATTGAGTTGTATCCAACTCATAGCGACCCCTTCTTGGGTTTCCAAGGCAGTATCACTACAGAAGTAGATTGCCCAACTTTCCTTCTGGGGAGTGGCTGGTAGGTTGAAATCGTTAGCCTTCTGGTTAGCAGTCAAATGCCTTAGACACTATGCTACCAGAGCTCCTGTATGGATAACAGAGAACAGGTAATACTTGATTGGATGTGTTAAGAGGGGAAATAGAATTTGCCCAAAAGAAACACAGGCTTTTGTTTCAAACCCTATGTGTAGAATATAGGGGGCTTAGGTAGAAAACCTGAGCCCCGCCCAGAACCTGCTGAGTGAGGGAATTTGCATTTGAAAAGACCAACCCAGAACTACTTAGAGAATAGAAGATTTTCAGAAAGGACCTGAAGAGGATGGATGGATGGATGGATGGATGGATGGATGGATAGATAGATAGATAGATAGATAAATAAATAAGAAAGAAAGAAGGAAGGAAGGGAGGGAGGGAGGGAGGGAGGAAGGAAGGAAGGAAGGAAGGAAGGAAGGAAGGAAGGAAGGAAGGAAGGAAAGAAGGAAGGAAAGAAGGAAAGTAAGTAAGTTTGGCTTTTTGAATTTCCAGCAAGCAGTTAGGCTTTGGGTACATCAAGGCAGGAAAGTCATGGTCCATGAGAGAAACTTCTTCCAGGACTGGAAGTTAGAGGAAGCCAGTGAGTAGTAGGCTTGTATGTTGCTCGCTTTTGACCACCTGGGTCCACTTGAGTGGAAATGGGGGAAGTGCAGCAATGAGGAAATGAGCTGAGTTTGGTACTCTTTGACCTAGGCCATGGATGCTGGGGATGAGAGGAAGGGCTGGATGGTCTGAAGTGAAGGGAAGAGTGTAAGTTCCAAACTTGGCAGATGGAACCCATGACCTAGCTGGGATGGCTAGGGCTGAGCTGAGCAGAACCTGACCAAATGAAGAGCCAGATGCTTGATACTGAGCTAGTGTTAAGTTGCTACAATTTAATGGCTTGTACTAGGTTGAACTTTGCTTGTTTATTGATGCAGATGCCCAAAGTTTCCAAGCAGAACAGAGATTATTCAGTGAGCAAGGACCATGCTTGTCTCCTCACGGTACTGGTTTGATAGGGATGGGCAAATTAGAAATTGGCTATTTTTAAAGGGGGGAAATAAAGGCATGAAGTGGCTGGCTTATATGCTTTCATGGGTGTGGTTATTCTCAAACTGATGGTGAAGGGGATGTTAATTTTTGAAGTATAAAAGGGATAATGGCTAGAAAAGTCAGGGAGTGGCCTGCAGTAGTAAATTACATGGTATGGCTTTTCTAGCTATAGTCTTTGTAACTCCTCCTTTTCCAAGAGTAGCCGACTGTTAAAGTTATCCACCTGGTGTATTTCTGTTGGAGCAGCATGAAACAATCTTCTGGAAATTTCATTCTCTCTCTCAGGTGTATAGAATTGATATTGGGATTGGTTGGTTTTGGCTACTCTGCCAGGCTCAAAAGGAGCCCTTCTTGAGGCAGAAGGAATCTCTCACTGCCGGCTGAGTGAAGTGCTGCTGAGAGAGTCACACTTGCTGAGAGAGAGAGAGATGTGAGAGACATGTACCATGGAGAGCGAGAGAGAGATGAGAGACATGCACTGCTGAGAGAGAGATGTTCTACTGAGAGAGACTGCCAGCTGCTGAGTGAGACGGCTGGCTGCGAGAGACTGAGCATGTTCCTGAACTTGAATTGTAGCCTTTTGCTTCCCTAATAAACCCCATAATCTGTGAGTTCTGTGTGTCCACTGCAGTGAATTATCAAACCCAGCAGAGAGGTGGTGGGTGCCATAGGAGGAACGGTTGGTGTCAAGATTAGTAAGAAAGCTGGAGGATGGTGGCATGTCTGGTCTCATAGTAGCAGGCATTGGGCTGCTAGTGGTGATTCTGTCCCCTTGCATAGTTAGTGGAGGTCAGAAGATGCCGCCTCTCTGTCCATTTAGCAGAGGCACACTCAAAATGCCTTATTTATGTTTGGATGATTCAAATGTTATTCTAAAAATGAGCAACTGCTTTAAATGACTCACTATAAAGATCATTTGGATAAAATCATGTTGTGGGTTGGGGCAAATTTTTACTATGGCATAATATTCTTAACCCCTAATTTGCCTTGGCATGTTGTTGTTGTTAGGTGCTGTCAAGTTGTCTCTGACTCATAGCAACCCTTTGTATGACAGAAGAAAACACTGCCCAGTCCTATGCCAACTCCACAATCCTTGCTATACCTGAGCCCATCATTGTAGCTACTGTGTCAATCCATTTTGATGAGGGCCTTCCCCTTTTTCATTGACCCTCTACTTTGCTAAGCATGATCTCCTTCTCCAGGGAATGGTCCCTTCTTACAACATGACCAAAGTAGGTGAGACAATGTCTGGCCATTCTCGCTTCCAAGGAACATTCTTGCAGCACTTTGTCCAGGACAGATTTGTTAGTTCTTTTAGCATTCTTTGCCAACACCACAACTCAAAAGCATTGACTGTTCTTTGGTCTTTCTTATTCATTGTCCAGCTGTCACCTCGTAGGAGGTAATTGAAAATACCACGGCTTGTGTCAGGCACACCTTAGTATTCAAGGAGATATCTTTGCTTTTCAGCACTTGAAAGAGGTCTTTTGCAGTAGATTTGACCAATGCAGTACATCATCTGAAGTCATGACTGTTGCCTCCATTGGTGTTAATTATGGAAGCAAGTAATATGAAGTCTTTGACAACTTCAGTTTTCTCTCCGTTTATCATGATACTGCTTATTAGTCCACTTGTGAGGATTTTTGTTTTCTTTATATTGAGGTACAATCCATGCTGCAGACTGTAATCTTCAGTCTTCATCTTCAAATCATCCTCACTTCAGCAAGCAAAGTTGTGTCATCAGCGTATCACAGGTTGTTAATGCTTCTTCCTCCAATCCTGATGACTCGTTCTTAATATAGTCCAGCTTCTCTGATTATTTGCTCAGCATACAAGTTGAATAAGTTTGGTGAAAGATAAAACTCTGATGCACTCCCTTCTTGATTTTAAACCATGCACTGTTCCCTTGTTCTGTTTGAATAACAGCCTCCTGGTCTATATACAAGTTCCTCATGAGTACAAATAAGTGTTCTGGAATTCCCATTCTTCTCAGTGTTATCCATAATTTGTTATGAGCCACACAATTGAATGCTTTTGCATAGTCAATAAAACACAAGTAAACACCTTTCTGGAATTCTTTTCTTGAATCTTGGAATTCAGCCAAGATCCATCTGACATCAGCAATGATATCACTCATTCCATGTCTTCTCCTGAATCCAGCTTGCATTTCTGGAAGTTCCCTGTCAATATACTGCTGCAAACATTTTTGAAATATTTTCAGTAACATTTACTTGTGTACAATATTAGTGATATTCAATAATTTCCACATTTTGTAGGATCTCCTTTCTTTGGAGTGAGTACAAATACGGATCTCTTCCAGTCAGTTGGCCAGGTAGCTGCCTTTCAAATCTCTTGGCGTAGCTAAGTGAGTGCCTCCAGTGTGGCATCTGTTTGTTGAAACATCTCAATGTGTATTCCATCAATTCCTGGAGCCCTGTTTTCCACCCCTTTCTTCAGTGCAGCTTCAACTTCTTTCAACGTAATTGGTTCTGGATCATATGCCACCTCCTGAAATGGATGAACATCAATCAATTCTTTTTGGTACAGTGACTCTGTGTATTCCTTCCATTTTCTTTTGATGTTTCCTGCATCATTTAATATTTTGCCATAGAATCTTTCAATATTGCAACTCCAGGCTTAAATTTTTTCTTCAGTTCTTTCAGCTTGAGAAATGCTGAGCATGTTCTTCCATTTTGGCTTTCCAACTCCATGTCTTTGCACATTTCATGATAATAATTTACTTTGTCTTCTCAAGCTGCCCTTTGAAATCTTTGTTCAGCTCTTTTATCTTGTCATTTCTTCCATTTGCTTTAGCCACTTTCATTCAAGGGCAAGTTTCAGAGTCTCTTCTGACATCCATTTTGGTCTTTTCTTCCTTTCCTGTCTTTTTAATGACCCTTTGTTTTCTTTGTGGATGGTGTTCTTGATGTCATCCCACAATTCTTCTGGTTTTCAATCACTGGTGTTTAGTACATCAAATCTCTTCTTTAGATGGTCTCTAAATTCAGGAGGGATATATTCAAGGTCATATTTTAGCTCTTATGGGCTTGTTTTTATTGTCTTCAACTACAAGGTGAACTTGCATATGAGCAGTTGATGGTCTGTTTCACAATCAGCTCCTGGCCTTGTTTTGGCTGAAGATATTGAGCTTTTCCATTGCCTCTTTCCACAGATGTAGTCAGTCTCATTCCTGTTTACTCCTCTGGTGAAGTGCATGTGTATAGACACCATTTATGTTGTTGAAAAAAGGTATTTGCAATGACTAAGTCATTGGTCTTGCAAAATTATATCATGCAATCTCCAATGTAATTTCTGTCACCAAAGCCAAATTTTGCAACTACCAGTGATTCTTCTTTGTTTCCAACTTTTGCATTCCAGTCACCAGTGTTAATCAACACATCTTGATTGCATATTTGGCCAATTTCAGACTGCAGAAGTTGGTAAAAATCTTCAATTTCCTCATCTTTGGCCTTGGTATTTGGTGCAAATTTTAATAATAGTGGTATTAACCAGCATTCCTTGTAGGCATATGGATATTATCCTATCACTGACAGTATTGTACTTCAGGATAGATCTTGAAACATTCTTCATGATGATGAATGCCACACTATTCCTCTTCAATTTGTCATCCGTGGCATAGTAGATCATATGGTTGTCTGGTTCAAAATGGCCAAAACCAGTCCATTCCAGCTCAGTACTATCTAGGATATCAATCTTTATGCATTCCATTTCATTCTGATAACTTCTAATTTCCTAGATTCATATTTCATACATTCCATGTTCTGATTATTAATGCATGTTTGCAGCTGCTTTTTTTTTTTTTTCTCATTTTGAGTCATGCCACATCAGCAAATGGGGGTCCCGAATGCTCTACTTTATCTGTATCATTAAGTAGGGCTCTATTCTGATAAGACAGCTCTTTCCCAGTCATATCTTGAATGCCTTCTGATCTTGGGCTCATCTTCCAGCAGTGTATCGGACAATGTTTCAGGGCTATTCATAAAGTTGTCCGGTGGTATATCAGACTGTGTTTCACTGCTATTCATAAGTTTTCACTGGTCAATTCTTTGAGAAGTGGATGGCCTCGTTATTCTTCTGAGTCTGTCTCAGTCTGGAAGCTCCACTGAAGCCCATCCCCCATACATGACCCTGTTGGCATTTGAAACACTGATGGCACAGCCTCCAGCCTCACGGCAACATGTAAGCCACCATATACATCAAACTGACAGACAAGTTTGTCCCTCTTAGCTTCCTGCCTGGGAGTCCTCCGCTTACCTGAGGGACATGGCACAATGAAAATTATTTAAAAAGGTGCCAGATGCCTTATTTATAGTAGTAGCCTTTTAAGACCCTACCAGATTTGAATGGTAATTTTAAATTTTGTCAGTTTTGGTTTCAGGATTATTGAAGCTTGGTAAAACAGAATCTGGAAGCTTTTTTTTTTTTTTTTTTTAAAGTCTTTTTTTCTTTATTTTTTTATTAGCATTTGGGTGAAGATTTACAGAGTAAATTCACTTGTCATACAGCAGTTCACATATACTTTGTCTCATGTCATT
>NW_006921692.1:2254848-2260291 GCF_000298275.1 Orycteropus afer afer | reverse complement strand
GCAAATTCTTCTGCTAGTTGGGGTTTAGTCCAATTCTGCATCCTTCCCTTCAAGGCTCAGGGGTCCAAGATTATCTTCTGTGTCTGTGTTAATCGGTTTCTGTTTTCTTTGTTAAAGAAGGTCTGTGCAATCCTTCTGCCTAGTCTGCCATCTTGCCCAGAATCTGGAAGCTTTGCCTCTACATCTGTGTTCTGGAACATTTGAACGAGCTCAGGGATTATTTCTTCTGTGAAAGTTTCATAGCTTCGGCACCCCCCCACCAAAGAACCCCCTCCCCAATCTTGACAACTTTTTAAATTTTAATTTTTTTCCCCCATAGTTAATCCAGACTTGGTACTTGCTCATAAGCCAGTTTTGATGACTTTTGTGTCTTTTTGTTGTTGTTTATGTAAAATAACCTAAAACAAAAACAAAAACAAAAAAAACCCACCAACTTACTGGGATCAAGTCCGTTCTACCCCATAGTGACCCCTGTTGGGTTTCTGTTGTAGTAAATTTTTTTGGAGGTAGATTGCCCCATCTTTCTTTTGCAGATTGGCTGGTGGGCTTGAACGACCAACCTTCTGAGTAGCAGACAAATGCCTTAAGCACTATGTCACCAGAGCTCCAAATAACCTTTTAGAGCTAGACTATTTATTATCCTATACTTTTTTTTAACATTATGTATATTATATATCAAGGCTTATTGTTTTATTTTTGACTTATTTTGTATTCATGCCATAGATGACTTAGATTTAGCTCTGTATTGTTCTGGTTTGTTTTGTATTTCATGGTTGCAATAATTTCGACTGACTTGCCGTGCAGTTGTGTTGTTATTTGAGGATGAGCAAGTGGGGAATGTTGAGAGTCAGTGCAGGATGGCTGTCATGAGCCCTTCCTGGCTTCACATTTACCAGCTCTGTGTTCTTAGACATATTAGTAGCTTTCTTTCTGCCTCAATTTCTTTATACAGAAACAAAACAAAGATAATAATAGAACCTTCCTCACAGAACTGTTGTGAGAATTAGAGAAGCTAATGTAAAATGCTAAGAACAGTGCCCAGATAAACCAAGTGTTAGTTTTTTTCTGTTTGTTTTTATTTGTTTCATTAGTGAATTCATTACTAACAGAAACTTTCTATTGGCCTTGAATATGAATGAAAGGTTGGATAGCTCTACACTAAAGTGAAACTGATTGCCATCAAATTGATGCCAACTCAGAGTGGTCTTATAGGACAGAATAGAACTGCCCCCATTAGGTTTCCACAGCTGTAAATCTTTACAGAAGTAGATTGACTCATCTTTCTCCCACAGAGTGGCTGGTGCGTTTGAACTGGCGACCTTTTGGTTAGAAGCCTTATGCTTTAACCCCTGCACCACCAGAGAATTCTTCAATCCTTAAAACTCTGTACATTTTGCATTGCTGGCTTCTGGCCTTTCATTTTCAGAAAAGTGTGATATCAAATAGAATTTTCATTTCTCTATTAGTATTTTTTTTCCCCCTTTTCTGGTTGATTTTTTTTTTAAACTCTTGGAATAATATTCAAGATTTTCCATTTTCTTAATTTTCTTTGATAATGAGGATGTTTCTGAATTTATTGACAGAGTTTTTTGGCTTATCAAAGAGATGTCTTTTCATTTTTTAACTTCTAAGAGCTCTTTTATATACTTATTGTATCTTTTAGATTTGTCCTACTTGTCTGATGTATTTTCTGTGGGTTCTGGAATATTTTCTTGATCTTGTTTTCCATTTAACTTACTCTTTTTGCTTGTTTCCATGTCTAATGCGTTCTTTACTGCCCCCATTGTAATTTTTATTGGTTATGTTTTTATTCTGTGCCTTTTATCATATTTTACCTGTGGATTATTTTCTATTCCTCCTTACTGTCTTTGAGATAGCTACCCTTATAAATTCAGATCTTGAATCCTGCTCTGAGCCTGGTGCTGTGTTAAATTATAAAGTTACAAAATAATGTGGGGAACAGAACTTACTTTCTCAGTGAACTCTTCTAGTAGGGGAAGCAGACAAACCATTTCAAGGTTGTCATAACTTCATTGCAAAGGTACAAGTGAGTTATGAAGAGAGTGATCAAGTATGATGGTGAGTGGGGCACAGTGTAGGAATCACATAGAGTGATGACTAATTTTGACTTTTAAGAATTGATTAAGGCTTCTCAGATATGTAGCAATTAAGTGGAATATCAAATTAGTGGCTTCACATTCATGACTAGTCAGACAATAAATATACAATCTCCATTATTCTGGCAAGGAAGACAAGTAAATTATCGAGACTTTTTCCACCTATAGCCTAGTCCTCCAAACAGCAAATAATTCAGTTCATTTAAAGTAGGAAGCATCATACTTATTGATAAAGATGAGAGTGTGAAGAGCTCTTAGATATTGTTGGGTGCGAAAAGGATTTTCTCATTTGATTCTTTAAAATTTAGTAATATGTGATGACTTCGCCGAAAATAAGTAGTCAAGAATAATCTTGCTCCTATTATTGACAAATATCCTTGATGATTTTAATTTTTTTAGATGTGGATCAAAAGAATAAGAATCCTTGGGACATATATGTATAATTATTAACACTATGTATATTATATTTCAAGGCTTATTATTTTACATTTGACTTATTTTGTATTCATGCCATAGATGATTTAGATTTAACTCTATACATTGTTATATGTTGTTATATGCCGTCGAGTCGGCCCCGACTCATAGCGACCCCTCCTTGGGTTTCCGAGGCAGTATCACTACGGAAGTAGGATTGCCCAACCTTCCTTCCGAGGAGTGGCTGGTGGGTTTGAACCGCCAGCCTTCTGGTTAGCAGTCAAGTGCCTTAGCCACTATGTTACCAGAGCTCCCTATATACCTATAAATGAGATTAATTTTCACTTATGTTAATTTTTATGGTTAAAATTAAGTGATCCATGTTAGCATCCTGGGCTGTATCTAATGATCAAATAGGAAATATTTTTGTGATTATATCTTTCTCTTATAAATGATTATTTATGCTTTTCAAATGTAAATGTTAATAACCATTAACAAAGAACACATATCATATATACCATGTATATAACTTAAGACATTTATTTCTGAAGGTGATATATTTTCATTTGAATTTTTTCCAGATAACTTTTGAAGGAAAAAATCAAGCATTCAGTATTAAAAGACAAAATATCTTCTATGAAATTCTTTGTGCTCTTATTAATCCAAAGCGCAAGGATACTAGAGGATTCAGTCACTTTACTGAAGTGACTGAGAATTTTGCCTTTTCTCTGCTGACTGATGTTACCTGTGGATCTGCTGGTGAAAAGTAAGTATCTTTTAACATATTATCGGTTCCTTATATTTATGTAGGAGCTCTGGTAGCAAACACAGTTAACAGTTTTGTGAAATGCAAATTGACATTTAGATGTAAGTAAGAATTATACAATAAGTGCATTGTACCGGTTGGACAAATGAAATTAACGATTTGAAGAAAACTACATCATGAAACAATTTTATACCATCAGCAGCATATTCTTATTTTGCAATATCTTTTAAAAATAAAACCTTATCCTTTACTCTCTTTTATGTGATAATTAGAAGATACATTCTGAATAAAGGAAAAAGAAAGAAGATTCCAAACTTTATGAGTATTTAATTTACTGTTAATTTTACTTTAACTTTGAGTATGGTTTAGTTTCATCCATTTGGAGCCAGCTCTCAGAACCTGGTTGATTTTCAGATGAGTTATTTAATGACTGGAGTTTCATGGCTGAAAGCTAACAAATAGTTCATTATTACTATGTAATTAATTTTCTAAATATGTGTTAATATTCTTCACATGCTGTGTTAGGCTGAGTTCTCTAGAGAAGCAAAACCAGTAAAGCTTATATAGAGAGAGAGAAAGAGAAAATTATCTTAGGAAAATGGTTCACACACTTATAAAACCAAAAAACAGAAAAACCAAACTCACTGACATTGAGTCAGATCTGACTCATAGCGACCGCTCCGTGGGTTTTTGAGGCGGTATCCCTACAGAGGAGTGGCTGGTGGGATTGAACCACCAGCCTTCTGGTTAGCAGTCAAATGCCTTAGGCACTATGCCACCAGAGCTCCCAGAAGCTTGGAAGTCCCAAGTTCTTGGATCAAATGTCAAGCTAGAGGCTTTTCCTGACTCATGCAGTTGCAGGGGCTGAGGAGCTCAAGGTTGGCAGGCAGTATACCAGCTGTTGACTCTAACGAATGATGAATCCAAGATCTCCAGGCCGAATGGTGGATTGTCCACTCATGGACAGTTGTAGGCAGCACAACAGGATCCCGATCCACAGAAGAGTGTCTCTTTTTCCCAGGATGTCCATAAATATATTGGAAGCAGGCCACACCCCTAGGGAAACTGCCTTTCAATGGATTGGCTGCTCAAAATATATACATCTGATCTCATCATGGGAATAACCCACATCACAACTGCTTAAACCACTCCAAATTGTGGTCCAACCAAGTTGACACACAACTCCAACTATCAAAGTCCACCCTTGTCAACTTGGCAGTTGTATACATCTCCTTAACCATATATAATCTCTAAATAAGGACAATTATAAAGTCATATTTGCACCTAACATGATACACTAACACACATACAACCAAAATGCATTAACCCTATAACATTTCATATTTCTTAACAGAAGGAAACAAAAAATATTTCATCTATATATACAATGAAGAAATATAATAATTACAGTCCACGTTTCTGAAACTGGTCATGTGGTCGTGGCTGATATCAGAACTACTTTCTCCCATGGCATCTACCTCAAACAATGACCCAGCAGGAACGGTTGGGTCAATCCCATCAAATGGAGGTGGAAGGGATGATGGTTTCATAGTAATCTCTTCATACTGGAGGGATTCAACAGAATTTACAGGCCCAGTATCATCTTCCTGACTGTCTGCCCATATGTCCCCATTCCAAGTTTCAGGATCTAATTTTTTCCCAAGGAATGTCCTCACTTTAACTTCAGAAATGATTCTGGGTTGGCAATTCAATTGGCGTTGTGATTCAGCCACCCTTACAATAAGACTCTGGATTTGGTTTTCGGCAATATCAGCTCTGTTACTAGAAGAAATCATGCTTTCTTTCAGAGCTCAAATGGAAATATTGAGGTCTTTTATGTGGTGCTTGAGCTGTGACTTAGCAGCCCTGAACTCATCTTGCTCTTTCACCCCTTTGTCTAGTGTAAGTAGGACCAACCAAACAGCTTCCTTATACTACTCATGCTGACAAAATTGCAGAAAAGTATCAAATATGTGATCACCTAGACCCTTACTTCTCAAAAATATTTGATCTATCAGTGGTGTTATATTGCATATTAATGTTGCCACCTCATGTCACTGATTTGCAGGGCCCTCTTTATTAATGGGAGCTCTGGTAGCGTAGTGCCTAATGCACTTGACTGCTAACCAGAAGGCTGGTGGTTCAA
>NW_006921692.1:2248684-2254328 GCF_000298275.1 Orycteropus afer afer | reverse complement strand
GCCGACTCGACGGCACATAACAACAACAACAACATATATATATATAGAGGGAGAGAGAGAGAGAGAGAGAGAGAGAGAGAGAGAAATTTATCTTAGGAAAATGGCTCACACACTTATAGAAGCTGGCAAGTTCTAAGTTCTTGGATCAAATGTTAGGTTGGAGGCTTTTCCCGACTCATGCAGCTGCAAGGGCTGAGGAGATCAAGGTTGGCAGACTGTTGACTCCAGCAGATGATGAATCCAACATCATCAGGCAGAATGGTGGATTGTTTGCTTATGAACAGTTGTAGGCAGCACAACAGGATCCTAATCCACAGAAAAGTGTCTCTTTTTCCCAGGATGTCCATAAATATACAGGAAGCAGGTCACATCCCTAGGGAAACTCCCTTTCAACCAATTGCTGCTCAAAACATATACCTCTGATCTCATGATGGGAATAACCCACATCACAACTAGTTTAACCACTCAGAATTGTGGTCCAGCCAAGTTGACTCATAGCTCCAACTATCACAGATGCCATGGTGTTACAAATTATATTCATAAGGTACAATGGATCATTGTAGAACAGCTACTTAAAAATGTTTTGTTTTTTATTTGATTGAACATAAAAGTTATTGAGAATGGAACATGGTTGTAAGTTGAAATTTACCACCAATTCTCACAGAATTTCTTACATTACTTGAAAAACAATGGCTGTTATTTAGTGGGAAGTGTCTTCTTTGTTGTTGTTGTTGTTAGGTGCTGTTGAATGAGCTCTGACTCATGGCAACCCTATGGACAACAGAGTGAAACACTGAACAGTCCTGTGTCAGCCTCACAATCCTTGCTATACCTGAGCCCATTGTTGCAGCCACTGTGTCAATCCATCTCATTGAGGGTCTTTCCCTTTTCTGTTGACCCTCCACATTACCAAGCATGATATCCTTCTCCAGGAAATGGTCCCTTTTGACATTACTAAAGTAGGTGAGACAAAGTCTGGCTGTTCTCACTTCTAAGGAACGTTCTGGCTGCTTCTTCCAGGACAGATTTGTAGTTCTTCTGGTAATCCATGGTACTTTGACTATTCTTCACTAACACCAAGTTGGTTAAGTGTCTGCTTAAGAGTGTTTTATAAATCTCTATTAAGTTAATTGTTTATTCTTTTAATGAAAACTACCATCAGCGTTCATTGAAGTAATTAAAATTCAGAGACATTTAAAAAATTGAGTATAATAATTTGAATAATATTTTTATTTAGGGAGTCCTTTATGAACTTTTTTTTCTTTTTAAATTTTATTGTGACTTGCGTGATTATAGAGAAAATGAGTTTTCCATTCAATTCATACATATTTTGTTTTATGCCACTGATTGCAATCCCCACAATGTAACATCACTCATCCCACTTCCTACCTGTGTTTTCTGTTTTAATTCCTCCTTATTTTCTATAATTCTCTGCCTTCTGAACTTTGTCCTTGAGCAAATGCTACCCTTTGATCTCAAATAATTGATCATTCTAAGGACTGCATACCTCCCTGGTATTATTGTTCACCTTATAGACCTGTTGATTATTTAGCTGAAAGATGAGCTATGGAGGTGAGTTCAGTTCCAGGCTTGAAGGGTAAGTCTCAGGTGTTCCACAAGTTTCTAGCCTACAGGTAAGCATGGTATTTTTTATAATTCTGAGTTTTGTTCTACATTTTTCTCCCACTTTGTCCAGGAACTTCTAACTTTCAAAGTGCTTGGTAGTGGTAGCTGGGCACCATCTAGTTGTTCTGGTCTCAGGTCATGAAGGCTGAGGTCCACATAGTGTATTATTTTTTGGACTAATTGTTTCCATGTGTCTTGGATTTTCTTCACTCTTTGTTGCTTTGAGTGGGGAAAGACCAATAGTTGCACCTTAGATGGCTGCTCACAAGTTTTAAGACTCTAGTGGATACTCCTCAAAGTAGGATGTAGAACACTTTCTTTGTGCACTGTGTTGTGTCAGTTGATCTTGATGTCCCTGAGACTGTGACCGTGAATGCTGATGGCCAGAGATTCATTTCTTGATGGTGTTTGGTTATGGCTAAGAAATTTTCATAACTTTGCCCCTGTATGCTCTATTACATTCATGGATATATTTGCAACATATGTAAATACATGTGTAGAGATATCCTCTGTCCAAAATATATTCCTGCTTGTAGTGCCTTTCACCTGTCACACTTGTTCAGCTCATATGTCTATATATGTTATGTACAATGTTACTGTACAGTGAACAAGGAAGACTGAAGAAGAGTTGATGCTTTTGAGTGTGGTGTTGGTGAAGAATACTGAAAGTACCATAGACTGCCAAAAGAATGAACAAATCTTCCCGGAAGAAGTGCAGCCAGAATGCTCCTTGGAACAAGAATGGCCAGACTTCACTGCCTGCCTTCTGGTTAGCAGTCAAATGTCTTGGACACTATGCCACCAGAGCTCCCTCAATGGGTTTTAGCCTTTTTCAAAGATCAACTGTCCATGAGTAGTTTATTTCTGGGTTCTCAGTTTTGTTCCATTGTTCAAACTACTACTAGCTGTCATTGTACCAATACCAAGGTGTTTTGATTACTGTGGCTATGTAGTAAGCTTTGAAATAAAGAAGTGTGAGTTTTCCTACTTTGTTCTTCTTTAGTAGTGTTTTGCTTCTCCAGGGTCTCCTTCCTTTCCATATAAAGTTGGTGATTACTTTTCCATCTCTTTAAAGAAGAATGATGGAATCTGGATCAGTATTAATTATATCTGTAGATTGCTTTAGGTAATACTGACATTCACAATGTTAAGTCTTCATATCCATGAACATGGTATATTCTTTCATTTATTTGGGTCTCTTTATTGTAGTAGTGTTTTGTAGTTTTCTTTGTATATGTGTTTTGAATTTCTGATTAGACTTATTACTAAATATTTTATCTTTTGTGTGGCTATAATAAATGGTGTTGTTTTTCTGATTTTCTTTTCAGAGTTCTCTTTGTTGGTGTAAAGGAATCTGACTGATTTTTGTATATTAGTCTTGTACCCTGCTACTTTGCTGAATCTTTGGGTTCATTCCAGTAATATTCTTGCTGAGCCTCTGAGATTTTCTGTTTATAGGATCTATTTCTATTTATATGATCAAATCATATGCAAACAGAGATAGTTTTACTTCTTTGCCAGTTTGGATGCCTTTATTTCCCTTTCTTGCTTTATTGCTTTGGCTGAGAATTCTAATGTAATATTGAATAGCAGTGGTGACTAAGGGTATCCTTATCTGGTTCCTGTATGCAAGATAAATCCTTTTAGTCTCTATTGAGACTAATATTGTCTGTTGGTTTTGTATATATACCCTTATTTATGTTGAGGAGTTTCTCTTCTATTCCTATTTTGTTGAGTGTTTTTATTAGGAATGGGTGTTGGATTTTATCAAATGCCTTTTCTGCATCTGTTGATATGATATGTAGTTCTTTTCCTTGTTTTATTTATGTGGTAGATTATGCTGATTGTTTTTTAAATGTTGAAGCATCTTTGATTACCTCATATAAATAATCCTACTTGTTCATAATGTTTTTCTTTTGTATATTGTTAGATTTTGTTGCCTAGGATTTTGTTGATTATTTTACATCTCTGTTCGTTATTGGTCTATAATTTTCTTTTTTAGTGGTATCATTACCTGGGTATGATATCTGGTTATCAAGGTTATGCTTTCTTTAAAGAATGGTTTTCGGGAGTATCTCATCCTTTTCTATGTTCTAGAATAGTTTGAGTAGAATTCATGTCAGCCCTTCTCTGAATGTTGGGAAGAATTCTCCAGTGAAACTATCTGGGCTAGGATTTATTTTTGTTGGAAGTTTTTTTCTTTTTTATTTAATGAGTTTTTTTTTTCTTTTGTTATCATTCTGTTCAATTTTCTACCTCAGTCTGTGTTAGTTTGGATGGGTAGTATGTTTCTAGAAATTTGTCCAATTCTAGGTTTCCAATTTTTCTAGTACATAGTTCTCCGTAGTATTCTGTTATTATTCTTTTTGTTTCAGTTGGTTCTATTGGAATGTCACCCATGCCATTTCTTATTTGTATTATTTGCATTTTCTCCTTCTTTTCCTTTGTTAGAATTGCCAGTAGTTGATTTTATTAATCCTTTCACAGAATCAACTTCTAGATTTTTTTTTATTCTTTTGTTTTTCTTTTTTCGTTTCATTATTTCTTGTCTAATCTTTATTATTTCCTTTCTTCTTATGACTGTAGGTCTTTTTTTGCTGCTCTTTTCTCTAATTGTTGGAGTTGTTATATTAAAGTTTTGATTTTGGTTCTTTTATCTTTTTTGATGTGTGTGTGTGTGTGTATTGTTATAAAACACTCTGTGAACACTAATTTTTCTCTGTTCCAATGGTTTTGGTATGCTGAGTTTTCATTCTAAAGAACAACAACAAAGAAAAAAAAAAACAAACTCACTGCCGTCGAGTTGGTTTAGACTCACAGCGACCCCTCCTTGGGTTTCTGAGGTGGTATCTCTAAGGAAGTAGATCACCCAATCTTCCTTCTGAGGAGTGGCTTCTGGTTATCAGTCAAATGCCTAAACCAAAAAAACCCAAACTCACTGCCGTCAAATTGGATCTGACTCATAGTGACCCCTCCTTGGGTTTCCAAGGTAGTATCACTACAGAAGTAGGTTGCCCAACCTTCCTTCTGAGGAGTGGCTGGTGGGTTTGGACTGCCAGTCTTCTGGTCAGCAGTCAAATGCCTTAGGCATTTAATTTCTCTTTTTATTTCTTCTATTACCTGGTAGTTTCTAAACAGGATGTCATTCAGTTTCCAAGTATTTAATTTTTTTTCTTTGTACTTCATATTGTTGATTTCTTATTTTATAGCATTGTGATCTGAGAAGATTCTTTGTAGTATTTAGGTGTTTAAAAAATTTTATTGAGGCTTGCTTTGTGGCCTAACATAGTCTGTTCTGCATAATGTTCCATATGTGCTGAAAAGAATGTGTATTGTGCTGTTGTCCATGAGACCAAGTTAGTTGATTATGTTGTTTAGCTCCTGTGTGTCTTTATTGAGTTTCTTCTAGTTGTTCTATCCTTCATTGAAAGTGGGATATTAGAGTCTCCTACTGTTATTGTAGGGAGCTCTGGTGGCATAGTGCCTAAAGCATTTGACTGCTAACCAGAAGGCTGGTGGTTCAAACCCACCAGCCACTCCTCAGAAGGAAGACTGGGCAATCTTCCTTCTGAGGAGATACCGCCTCAGAAACCCACGGAGGGATTGCTGAGTCAGATCCAACTCAATGGTAGTGAGTTTGGTTTGGTTTGGTACTGTTATTGTGGAATTTTTTATTGATCTTTTCAGTTCTATTAAAGTTTATGTATTTTTTGGGTGTTTCATTGGGTACATAGATATTTATCATGGTTATATGCTCTTGTTGGTTTGATCTTTTAACCATTATACAATGTCCTTCCTTGTGTCTTATGCTAGTTTTGCATTAAAGTCTATTTTATCAAAAATTGATATTGCTATGCCTGCTCTTTTTTGATTGCCATTTGTTTGATATATGCTTTTCCATCCTTTGATTTTTAGCTGATTGTGCTCTTTGTGTCTAAGGCGTGTCTCCTATAGGCACTATTGTTGTTTTGTGGTTCTGCTGAATTTTTTATTCCATGTAATTTTCTGTGCTGAGTTC
>NW_006921692.1:2207011-2248584 GCF_000298275.1 Orycteropus afer afer | reverse complement strand
CTTTGTTGCTGTTGTTTTAGTGTTTACTAAATCTTCATGTTTTTCCTCTTTTTGTGTTTGAAGAATAATGTTATTTACTTTTTAAAGGTTACTCTGCAATTTATTATTTTCTTTCCAAGTTTAAAATAATCCATTCTTTCTTGAAATTTTCTTGAGTTTCCATTTGGAAGTTCTGTAACTACACTATTTAATACCTCTTTTTGCTTTTTATTGTCTTCATTTACAAACTAATAACTCTAGTTACCTATTTTTCAGTCTTATTGGTTTGTTTTCTTTGGATACACACACACACACACACACACACACACACACATATATATATATATATTGATTTCTGGGTGATGTCGTCATGTGTGTTCATCTCAGGTTATTGTGTGCCATTCTTAATTCACTGTCCAAAGACCTCCTTTAGTATTTCTTGCAAGATTTGTCTGGTTTCTATAAATTCCCATTTATCTGGAAATGACCTAATTTGCTGTCATATTTAAGTGATAATTTGTCTGGGTATACAGTTCTTGGTTGGCAGATATTTTGCTTTAGAGTTTATATATTTGTGATCTCATTGCCTTCTTGCCTGCATAGTTTTTGCCAAGAAATCAGATCTTAGTCTTCCTCGTTCTCTTTTGTAGGTAACTTTTGGTTTTTCTTCCAAGCTGCTTTAAGGGTCTTTCTTTCTTTTGGGTTTTGTAAAGTTTTATGATTATGGTATGTCTTGGAGATGTTTTTTGAGATTTGTTAAGCTCTTGAATGCATATCATCTCACTTTCATAATATTAGACAAGGTTTTTTTCCAATAAATCTTTGATAATTTTCACTGTGCTCCCCCCCCTTCCTGTTCTATAATTCTGATCACAAATAAATGATTCCTCTTGTTTGTGTTCCACATGATTTTTAGGTTTTTTTTTTACATCTTTTTCCTTTTGTTCCTCTAACAGATTAGTATGGAAAGATTTGTCTTCACTTTCATTGATTCTTTCTTCCGCTGATTCAGTTCTGCTCCTTTGCCCTTCCAATGTGTTATCTGTTTCTGAAGTCTGAGTATTTATCTTCTTGATTTCGGTTAGCTGTTTTTGTATGGTTTCTAATTTTCTATGTTTTGTCACTATATTCTTACACTGTTTTTCTGAATTCTTCTGGAGTTTAATCTATTTTCCTTCATATTTCTTTCAACACATTGAAGATACCTAAATGTAATTCTTTTGAGTTCCTTATCAGGTAGTTCCAATTCTACTTCTACCTCCAAAAGTTTTTCTGGGTCTGTAATTTAGTGACTTGTTTGAGCCACCTGTCATATCTTGTGTGAACTGAGGTTGCTGTTGTCTCTGACACATTGCTGTTGTTACATGTTAGGTGCCATCGAATGCTCAAAGTGACATCTTTGCTCTTTAACACTTTAAAGAGGTATTTTGTAGTACATTTTCCCAATGCAATATATCACCTGAATTCTTGCCTACTGTTTCCATTGGTGTTGATTGTGGATCCCAGTGAAATGAAATCCCTGAAAACTTCAGACTTTCTCCATTTATCTTGATGTTGCTTATTGGTCCAGTGGTGAGGATTTTTGTTTTCTTTATGTTGAGGTGTAATCAGTAATGAAGGCCGTAGTTTTTTGTCTTCATAAGTAAGTTCTTCAAGTCATTTTCATTTTCTTCAAGCAAGGTTGTGTCATCTGCATATAAAAGGTGTTAATGAATATTCTTTTAATATTGGTGCCACATTCTTCTTCTGCAGGGGATTCCAGGATGTGTGGATGTAGCTGGATGGTGTGGATGTGGTTGTTGTCTCCCACCAGATGGAACAAACAACAACAAAAAGAAAAGAATATAAAAAGAAAACCTGAGAGAGAGAGAGAGAAAGAGAGAGAGAGGGAGAGGGAGGGAGGGAGGGAGAAGGAAAAAGACAAGAGGAAAAAAGGAAAAAAAAGAAAAATCAAAGCAAAAACCCATTGGTAATGAGTTGATTTCAACTCATAGCAACCCTAAAAAAAACAAAAACAAAAAACTCACTGCTGTCAAGTTGATCCTGCCTCATAATGACCCCTCTTTGAGTTTCTGAGGCAATAGCCCTATAGAAATAGATTGACCATTCTTCCTTCCAAAGAGTGGCTGGTGGGCATCATGCTGAAGACATTTGACTGCTAACCAGAAGCCTGGCATTTCAAATACATCAGCTACTCCTCAGAAGGAAGATTCAGCAACGTACTTCCATAGAGTTAGCACCTTGGAAACTCAAGGAGGGGTCACTATGAGTTGGGAATGACTCAGTGTCAGTGAGTATAGCAACCCTAAGGGACAAAATAGAACTGGCCAGAAGGTTTCCAAGGCTGTAAATTTTCATGGAAGAAAACTGCCTCATCTTTATCCTGTGGAGTGGCTAGTGACCTTTTGAATTGTAGGCAATTGCTTTAACCACTATACCACCAGAACTCCCAAACAAAAACTAAGTAGTGGGAAAAAAGAGAAAAAGAAAAATAGTGGGGAAAATAAAAGTAAAAGGAAAATGAGAGAAGGGATGAGAAAAACAAAAGAAGGAAAATGAGAAAAAGAAAAATCAAATACAAGAGAAGAAAAAGGGGAAAAAAATGATGAAAGGAGGTGGTTAAGGTGCCTTGTCAGCACTCTTGCTAGCAGAGCAGGCCACTGGGGGTATAGTTTCTGATCTAGGATATTGCTTCTGGTGGCATAGGGGGTGGCTGGGTGCAGTTCTGGTGCACTGGACAGTGCTGCCAGCCTAGGAGGTAGTTGTGGGTGGGGCACCTGGTCCAAGGCAGAGTTTCTACTGGCCTAGAGGCAGCCAGGGACAGGGAGCCCACTTTGGGGCATTGTTTTTGCCAGCCTAGGAGGCAGCTGTTTTGGGGGTGCCTGATGTGCAAGGATGTGCCTCCAAATGCAAGGGTGGCACGCAATCCATGATGTTGCACCTCTCACCTCAGGCTGTGCAGGGGTAGCATAGAGAGTTGTGTTACCAGCTGCTGTGTTGGTGGGAGTGAGGAATGGACACACTTCTGGTCACTGGGAAGATGAGGAATAAGGGAATGATCATAACTTTCTGGTAACCAGAAAGATGCTGGTATAGTCCTGGGCAAGCAGAGCTGATTGTCAGGTTTCTACATCAAGCAGAAATCTGCTTGCCAAAATTCAGAATGTCCATGCTAAATCAGGTCAGTTTACACTTCACTTGCTCCATATATCTCCTTGTTCACTGTTTTTGTTTGGTTTCTTATTCTGGTATTTGATTTACTTCTTTATCCTTTCCTTTGAAACTCAGGGTTCCAAGATTATCATCTGTGTATCTGTTTCATTTGATTTCTCATGTTTATGTTGCAGAATCTTCATAGCTTGTCTGCCTAGTCTTCCATCTTGCTGAAAGTCCCCCTGTATGAACTCTTGACACACTAATTAATAATGGTTAGATTTGTAATGGGGATCTGGTGGTGTAGTGCCTAAGGCATTTGACTTATAACCAGAAGGCTGGCAGTTCAAACCCACCAGCCACTCCTTGGAAGGAAGATTGGGCAATCTACTTCCTATTTATAGATGAGAAAACTGAGGCTAGGGACCTTCACAATTTGCCATGGGGCACATAATTAGTTCACAGTGAGGCCAAGGCTCAATCCAGGCTGACTTGACTTGACAGCCTTGCTGTTCACCATGCCATGTGGTCAGAAGATTCTTCACCCACTTTCACTGTAACACAACCTACACCCTCAACTCCATGACTAACACATTTTGCACTTTCATCCCACGTCAGTGCCAGGGAGTGGCTTGTGGTTAATTTGCCCAGCCAACTTTTGATCCTGATGAGTGAGTCCTAGGGATTAAGATTTCCTCAAGGAAGAACATCAGCAAAGTGTCAGAAAATCCCTGCATACTTTTTTGTAGGTTCCTTCTTTAGTCTTCACCACTTCCCCTAAATGTCCATCTGATATCAAAGATTGGCATTGCAGACCCTCATGAACTTTTATAAATGTCTCAGTGTTATCTCCAGAAGCCTATGAAATAGATAAATTATTTAATTTTAGCAACTTTGCACTAAAGCCATTGTATACATATGTATGTATGGATATCTAGATTGATAATTGCTTGAACAATTTCTCTCAGAAAGATCAGCACAAGGCCAGTCCCCATGAGGCAGAGGTTAAAGATGTCCCAAATGTCCAAACTACTGTACCACTCCATGATTTCAGACATTAACTTCCTCCTCCTCCTCTCAGTAATTTCCCCAGTCTTAGGGTTCTGTATTTCGCTGTAACGCCTCACAGAACTCACAGACACCCAAGGGTTCGTCTCACATGGTAGTTGTGGAGGCTGGCAGGCTGGCGAGTCCCAGGTCCATGAGTAGGTCTGGAGGATCCTCCCAATTCTCGGGATTTGGTGACCCTCGATCAGCAGATCAGATGATGGCTGCTGTCCCAAATCCAGGGGTGAGATGAGAATGAGCCAAGACACAAAACCAGAGCAAGAGGAGAGCGAATCTTCCCAGGAGATTCGTAGGTATACCCTCAAGGAAGCTAAGGGTGGTGATTTGAATTGTACCCTCCAGCAAAGCAGGACTCAAGATACATTCCACCTGTGTTGCCCCAACAGCAATAACCTAAATCCCGTCACAGAATCAATTGCCAGTCATTATAGGGAATAACTACTACCAGCTGCCCAGCCAAGTTGATACCTGACCTTAACTACCACACCACTCCAAATAAGCATGGATAATGTGATTTACAAAACATCACAGAATGGAGGACAATGGGTAGAATGGCCACATCAAGCAATTCACTGCATTAGTCAAGAAACATCCCTAATTCTTTTCCCTCTTGAACCATGTTCAACTATGTTGATCAATGAAATCAAACAGTATATAGCTTTACATCCCTCTAATCTCATTCATTTCTGTATATTTCTCTTCATTTTTTCAGGATAAACAAGATATTAAGGTTGTCTTAGATGGGAACCATCTATCCTGCTGTGAATGTTAGTTCACATATCTGTGCTCCTAAAGGCCTGATGAAAGCTTAATAGTATAAGCTGCATAAAATGTGGCCTTGTCTATCTCCTTGCCCAGTATATCTCTAGGCCTAAAATTGTGTCTGGTATATAGCAGATTTTCAATGTTGTTGTTGTTGTTATGTGCCATCGAGTTGGACCCAAGTCATAGCAACCCCTCCTTGGGTTTCCAAGGTGGTATCACTACAGAAATAGATTGACCAGCCTACCTTCCGAGGAGTGGCTGGCAGGTTTGAACCGGCAGCCTTCTGGTTAGCAGTCAAGTGCCTTAGGTACTACACTACCAGTATGGCATAAATGAGTGAATAAAATGAATGAATTGTTCAATATGATCTCTCATAAGCTTCCTCTCTATTCTTTTGAGTTGTCCAGAAAGAGGAAACAACATGTGCAATGGCAGCTAGACAAGAAATAACATGATGTGTTTGATGAGATCATGAATTCCGTAATGTTTGAACATAAGAGTATGGGATAATAGAATGTTGGGGAAGCAAAAGAGATGGACAAAGTCCTAAAGGGCTGATATTCTATATTTTAGAGATTTGTCTTAAACAGTTTTAAGATTTTTGCCTTAGAATTATCAAGAAAAGCTTTTAAGCTAGATGAATGTGTGTGTTTGTGTGTGTATGTGTGTGTGTGAACAAAAGAATCAGACTTAGGATTTTGAAGAAATCATTTCGAGAAAGGACAGTTAATGATTAGAGAATAGAGTAAAGCAAGAAACAGGAAGACAAAATACGGGATAATTTTTCAGGTACGAGAAAATAAGGGCTGAGACTGAGGAAGGATAGTAGAAAATTGAGAGGGTGGCACCTTCAGATTAATGAGGTTGTTGTCGTTATGTGCCACGGACTCGGCCCCGACTCATAGTGACCCCTCCTTGGGTTTCCAAGGCGGTATCACTACAGAAGTAGGATTACCCAACCTTCCTTCTGAGGAGTGTCTCATGGGTTTGAACCGCCAGCCTTCTGGTTAGCAGTCGAGTGCCTAAGGAGGTGGTAGCATTAACATATTAGTGACAAACTGAACATCACAAATAAAAGAAATCAAGACTAGTTTCAAAAAACTTCTAAAGATATCTATCATTCTATATACATTATTTATATAATGTATTAAGCAATATTCAAGGCCACCTGCTGAGGGTGAAGGATTGGGAGTTGAGCAGGGAGATAAGAA
The DNA here is from genome assembly GCF_000298275.1 of Orycteropus afer afer. NCBI lineage: Eukaryota > Metazoa > Chordata > Mammalia > Tubulidentata > Orycteropodidae > Orycteropus > Orycteropus afer. The sequence goes on along the minus strand of NW_006921692.1, from coordinate 2,242,408 downwards.
GAATTCTAGGATGTAGAAAAATCACTTGTAATCATGGGGCAGGGAGCTCCTTGGAGAGGGAGTTAGCTATGTAAAAATAATGTCAATTGAGATTGAGAGCTAGCTTGGGTTAGTCACCAGAGATCTGTAGTGGTGCCAGTCTACATGTTAATTTTTTTTCCCCCCTTTCACTTCAGTTGAGTTGGAAGGAAGATTGTGAGACTGGTCAAAGTAAATGTAGTTGAATGGCATGGATAGAGGAGGTTAAGGTTTCAGAGAGAATGTGGTTGTCAGTAAGAGGGCCAGGAGTTGGCACACTTCTATTGAGGGTGGTGGTGGTCTCGGTTTTCCAAAGTAGTGGAATCCATGATGTCATTGACTAGGCTAACTCTCAGTAGAGTCTAGAGAGCAGAGATGGGGCTGTGTAGCCACATGGCTAAAGTTCACTAGTCTCATCCATATGGAGCCTAGTTTTGGGGTCTGTAGTGGTATCTTTTAGGCTAGGAGTCACCAGTGAATATGTGGGAAACTGGGTGGGAAGATTAAGAACTGAGCTTTTGACAGACTGATGTGGAGATGCCAATACAGATTGAGATGTCTTAATAGGAAGCTTGAGTACAGGGGCCTAGCGCCCATGATGAATGGCTGGATTAAAGATAGACACTTTTAGGCACCAATTCAAATGTGGTAGTTAAAATTGTGGAAAGAACTTTTTAGAGATGGTGTATAGTTAGAGGAGAAAGAAGTTAGCTCTTACCCTTTCCTTTCCTTTCTCAAATCTTCCATTTAAAAGTCTCTGCTCCATTTTCCAGGAGAGGGATCTTGACAAGGTATCATTTAGATCCATGGCCTTTGTTTAATACATAATTCTTAACCTAGTAATACATTTTCAGACAGGTTTCAGAGACCAAACATTATTTTAGGGTCAGGATTAGGGCTTTTTTTTTTTTTCCCCTTGTATCTTCTCAAACACACTGGGTCCACAGACAATTTACATAAGATTTTATGTGGGTCTGGTAAAATACATAGATTCCTAGACCCATACGTCCCTCCCTGACAATGTTTCTGTTTTAGTAAGTCTGGGATGTTACTTATCTAGAAATCACAGGATCTTGTGCGTAGGAGATCTTCAAAACACAACTGTTAAATGAGTAAAGATCACTCACTGTTCAGGGCTGTTTCTTATGTTTTTATTAGCAATGCTCTGGTGAGTTAGAAATGAGTGAAGTAGACTCTTAATGAAAACATGCTCTAGAAATGCAAGGTTTATACTATTGTTAAACAAAGCAGAGGGTTTCAGTTTAGTGGACATGCCATTTCCTCAGCTAGTCTGACCAATGCTGATGTGGCCAATGCAGAAATGCACATTTTATCATCATAGATTGTATATGATATCTGTGAAACAGCTTTAAAAGATCCATGTATATGGTCACAAGGGGTATCAAGCAAGAGGATGCAGAAAGTTCTATGCAAAAATCATAGAACTGAAAATACATCCTTTCCACTCCTTCTGGTTTATAGTGTCACTGTTATATGTAAAGAAGAGAGCACTGGTTCAATGCATTTTAATAAGTATAATTGGATATACATGAGCATATTGCATATAATTTTAGCATAGCTTTTGCTTTTCTGTTTTAGAAGTAAAGTCATCCTTGACAGTTGTCCATATTTGTCAATACTGGCTCTTCACTGGTATCCTCAGCAAATCAATGGGCACAAGTTTGAAGGAAAGGAAGGTGATTATATTCGAATTCCTGAGAGGTTATTGGATGTCCCGGATGCAGAAATAATGGCTGGGAAAAGTACATGTAAATTAGTCCAGTTCACAGAGTATAGCAGTCAGCAGTGGTTTATAACTGAAAACAATCTACCTGCCTTGAAAAATAAGGTAATCTGTCATTTGAAGAATTATGTGGTTGGAATCTTATTTTTCCCTCAGCAGATATGCCTCAGAATGTATCTGGATGATCTGTGCTACTCATGGTGAACTAATTATGAAAATTTTTCTTTCTTTATGAGCTATTGGTAGGATTTTTACTTTCAAAAATAGTTGGATATATTTCCTTCATGGTTTTTTTTTTGAGTAAAAAAAAAAAAAATATATATATATATATATATATAAAGTGGGAAAAATGAAAACAAATATAGTTTTCACTAATATAAAATCATATTATATACCTCATTTAAAAAACAATTGATCTGTGTGAAAATTTACAGAGCAAATTGATTTTCCATTCAACAATTCATACATATTTTGTGACATTCATTGCAATCTATATGACTCACTCCTAATGGGGTCAGTCAATTATAGTGAGAATGGTCAGATGAAGACTACTGAATAACTGAACTGGAAGTAAAATGTCTGTTATAGAAAAGAAGAAGCCTTGTATTCATAAGTAAGCTAACTAGTAATAGTGGGTGGTAAGCACGTGACTAGAAAAATCAAACAATGTTCAGAATGGGAGAATTCAGTCATGACATTAATTAGAAAATATTAAATTTTCTGTTCCTTGTGGCATATAGGTATTATCATTGAGTGTGAAAGGTCAAAGTTCACAACCCTTGCCTGACAACAATGAGGTTCTCTACAGGATTTATACTGCTGAGCCTAGAATTGTTCCACACACATCCCTGTGTCTCCTTTGGAATCAGGCTGCTACAAGGTATTTATTAATATATTTCAAAAATCAGGATTTGTTTTTTCTCCATTCCGCTATCACTGAGCCCAGTTTTCTATACTGAGCAGTGATGGTAGTCTTAGATGAGATGCTCATCTTACTGCCATCAAATCGATTCCAACTCATAGCTACCCCTGTTGGATTTTCAAGGTTATAAATCTTTACAGAAGCAGACTGCCTTATCTTTCTTCTGTGGAGTGACTGGTAAGTTTGAACCACTAACCTTGTGGTTAGCAGCCAAATGCCTAGTCTAAAGAAAAATTTCTACCATTAATACCAGGAAACAGCACAGAAAATGGTCTTAGCATTGTTCAGGTGGCAAATGCTGTAGAACAGTTTAAATATGTAACACATTATAATCATTGCCAATTTCACAGGAGGTAGCATGAGTTCTACTCAATTCAAATAACCCTCCTGGAGTTATCAATTAATTTTTTGAGCAGGAAAGGAAATTTTCCTTTCTATCCCTTCCAGCTAGACTGTTTCTGGAGCTAATACTCTAGGTTTAAAAGTATCGCTAGGATTTATAATTCTTGACCATATACAAGGAGCTCTGGTGGTGTAGTATCTAAGACATTTGACTACTAACAAGAAAGTTGGTGGTTCAAACTCACCAGCCACTCCTCAGAACGAAGAATGGGCAATCTACTTCTGTAGTGATATCACCTCAGAAACCCAAGGAAGGGTCACTATGAGTCGGATCTGACTCAACGGCAATGAGTTTTGTTTTGTTTTTTTGGTCCATATATAGAGGGATTGAAGTTTCGGGATTAAAGCCATGTACGTAACAGTAGGAAGAAGAGAGTGAGCTTTTCTTTGACTCTTCTTCCCTAAGACCCCCAAGTTTCATAACAGTTATTATAATCAGAATTCAGTCAGTACTGCAGGGTCAGGCGATGCTGGCTGAGAAGGTCTAAGTTCTAGGTTCAGACATTAGATTCTGTTTACTACTGAATTTCTACTGCACAAACTAAAATTCTAAATAAGTCTAACAGTTTACTTGAATAACCAATTGCCTTCCAGAATACCAAAATTCTGAATAGTCTTCTACTTTCTTTGTGGGGGAAAATAATTGAAATTCCCTGTGTTTAATTATAGATCTTAAACCTAATATATTATGTGCTGTTGAATCGGACTCAACTCATAGTGACCCCTCCTTTGGTTTCTGAGGCAGTATCACTTTGGAAGTAGATTGCCCAATCTTCCTTCCGAGGAGTAGCTGGTGGGTTTGAACCACTAGCCTTCTGGTTAGCAGTCAAGTGCCTTAGGCACTATGCTACCAGAGCTCCTAAACCTAATATATAGATAATCTCTAATCCTCCAGATATTATTAATAATAAATATTTCAAGGAATTGTGAAAAATGAGGATGGATCAACTGTGTGGATCATTAGGAATTTTTTAATGATAGAGAAGTATGCCTTCTATTGAAAACCTTGGTGTGCATTTGCTTTAGATTAGAAAGACAGTGGTACTGCTCTGTTGAGAGGACTGGCTTCTTCCTTACCTGAAAGGCTCTTGAAGGTTTGGTTGGTATTTAGACTACTTCTTAAGGCATCTTGTGGAATCTGTTGTGTCATGTCCTGGACAAGATGTTCCCTCCAGTGTTTCTTCTTGAAAATGTGGTCTGCTTAAACTTGGGTAAAGTTCAGCAAGTTATTTTTTTCTTTGCAGGCCATTTCAATACCTTAAGCGCTGATGTAAAGAGAATAGTGACTATTGTTGTTTTTTTCCTAGCTGGTTGTCTGACAATCAGTTTTGCAAGATGGTTGAGGACACTTCAGACTACGTGCAATGTGCCTGTTCACACATGTCTGTGTATGCTGTTTACGCCCAGACTGACAGCTTATCTTCATACAATGAAGCCTTTTTCTCTTCTGGATTTATATGTATCTCAGGTCAGTTGCAGTATTTTTGAGTCAATAATATTAAATATTTAAAATGGAAAAGTCTGTTTTGCCATAGTCCTTTCATATATGCAAGGCACAAACTTACTGTAATTCTACAGCATTGGGAGAAAATAAATTTTCTTACTCATTAATTCACACTATCAGTATTTATGGAGGCCCAACTTTGTGCTGAGGACACAATGAAGAACAAGATATACTTTTAGCATATAAGGAGAATAAAATACAGTGTGGGATAAAAGGTACATAATAGGAAAGGACATATTTCACACTGCTGTAGTTTAGAGAGCAGGTTCTGAAGTGAGAAGGTCGGTACTATGTGAGAAAGTACATACAAAACATTTTGTATTTTCACTTAAAGAAAACCTACCTATGAGTTGATTTATAATATATAACTTAGGAGCTCTAAGTATGCCAACCACTATGTTAAAAAATAAACTATTTCTTTCTCCTTCCATACCCAAGTCCCATTTCTGACAGTAAACAGGAACTTTCATTGTATTAGTGTCGATCAAGTTATTTACCTACAACTGAACAACAGAATTATTTTCACTGTATGGTTGTGAGTCTGAGAATTCCATAAAATCTATTTTTGTCTAGTACCAACCATCCATACTTTTTTCTTTGAACAATGTGCTATGCCAAGAAATAGGTATAGGATAATGGCTAAAAATGTGAACTCTGCAGCCAGACTGCCTGGGTTCAAATCCTGGCTCTGCTATTGGCTAGTTGTGGGACCTGAAGCAAATTACATTATTTCTCTGAACCTTGCTTTTCTCACTTGTAAAATATGATTTATAATTATATCTACATAATAAGGTGACAAGGGTACTAATTCAGAAACTTCTGACATTCTGTTTTAATGATATTTTTGTCTCTTAATTGTGATTATCATTGAATGCATGTGTATTACATAGTGTGCAAACAGACCTCAAATTTATCATTAATTATTAGAATGTTTTTCTGGACTGAAGCAAATAATTAATTACTGTTCTTTGTTCTGGTGATTATAATCTTTCCAATATAGTTATAAAGTTTTACATTTTTCTTAATGTATCTTAATCCTGAATGTATACTTAGATTCAATATCACAATTAGTAATTTCTTATTCTTAATAATATCTTCCATAAAGGATATTTTCTGCTCAGCAGATTCTTCTAGGCCCATACACTCCCAAAATCAGATGAAAACATCTTATTTTACTTTATTGCTAGTATATTTAAGGAGCACAGAAATTCCATAGAATGATAAAACAAAACCAAGAGGTGCAAGGCTGAAACAAAAAGTAGACGTAGTTTCTGTAGACTTCAATCCAAGTGCTGCTATGACCCACAAAAATCACTTCTTACAAATACTGAACATCAATACAATGAGTTTTAAAAACTAAAGAGGGAATGTTAACCTAATTTTATAGAAAACTGTCAGTACTGATAGAGTTCCCTGGGAGAATTATTAACAAACACATATTTGCTGGTACTCACTCTAGAAAAAATACTTAGATTTGCCCATGTGAGAATCACTACCTAAATGTCAGTGTCTACTTTTATTATTTTGATTTGAGGTTATATTAATATGATTGTCCCTCCATCTGTCATAACATATGATTACTTACATGGCATGTTCTGTAGATTAGGAAACAGGCATTTATAAGGCCTTTGTGCTTTATTTCATCTTCAGGGGAGAATAAATGCTCATTCCTCTGATGGGCCCCTAGAAACCTAAAAAGATAATTTTATGTGTTACATGCAGGTCCTACAATTTAAGTGAAGCCATTTCAAATATTACTGTGAAATTTTAACAATCTGACTAGCTCTTTCCATGAAATGTTGTAACATGTAATTAGAATGTAAATTTAAGGGGGGAAAAAAGGAAAAAAAAAAGAAAACAGGCTAGAATCACAATGCATCTGTACCAGTTCTGGTTTGGAATTCTGGTTACTATACTAGGACCAAAAAAAAAAAAAAAACCTCACCACTGTCGAGTCAATTCAACTCAAAGCAACCCCTCCTTGGGTCTCCAAGTTTCCAAAGTGGTAACTCTACAGAAGTAGATTGCCCAATCTTCCTTTGTAGTACTAGGGCAGAACAACTGAAATTAAAAAAAAAATGTGAAATGAGGATACAGACCAAAATGTTTAGCAATCTGCAGATCAGAAAGATGGATGATGAGGGTTTATACCTGTGATTTTAAAATCTTAAGCCAGTAAATTAAACTAAGGTTATCCCTTGAGGTTGAAAAGATGGAAAGAGAGGACAAGCATAGTATCTCTGTGTGTGCAGTAAGGTACAGAATTATGGTACTCACCTAAAAGATGACTTGAGGGAAATACACCTTAAAAATAACCTTAAGTGATAATACTATAAGTGTATAGTTTGCTTATTAAAGGAGCTAAATCATGTTTCAAGGTACTCATTGTTACTTAGAGGTTGATGTCAAAGAAGAGCACTCTGCCTTCCCTTATCTCTTTTGATGTTGTACTGTCAAAGATAGAATATTGAATTGGATTCATCCTGGTTTTGAAGCTGAATGCAATTTCTAGGGTCCTGGGGTTTTAAAGAGACTTTCTCATATTCCATATTCCATTTCAGTTTTAACATCAATAAAATGTGAGTTGAATCCCCTATGTTTTGAGCAGTATGAAAGCTGAGATTAGAGTTGGGCAATAGCCCTTACCTTTGTTTCATTTGTTTTGGTTTTCTTTTGGTTCTCTTATGGTTGAGAAATACTTTTAACACATTAGTCAAACTAAAACTTTTTCCTTTTAAATGGCTTATGGTTTTGTTTACTTTTTATAGATTACTAAATGTATAAATGTCAACACAATGACGATTTTACAGTACATAATAAGAAGTAATTATTTAAAAATTGCTAAATAAGGCTTACAAGATAGACAAACAAAATCCAAAGCCCTTTGAAGCATGTTTATTCTTTTGTTCAAGCTTTATTGAACTGCAAGAATACTGTAGTTGGGATTTTTATATTTTTACAGGCTGAGATTATGATAGTTTTTCCTGGAAAAATTACTTTTCAGATGTCACTGATTCATTTCAAAATTATTATTTTTAAAAAAGAGCAGAGCATAAAGGGGTTGGATTTCTCTGTCTGTGTGTATGTGTGTGTGTGTGTGTGTGTGATTTAGGATAAATCTGGCTGCAAGTAATAGAAGACAACTCAGAATATCTTAAAAAGGAGGATTTAGTTTCAAGGTTCACTACTGTAGCACCTCAGTGGTGTCATTAGAGGACCAGGATCTTTCTTTTTCTTTTTTTTTTGATTTGCTAGTCTTGATGATTTTTTTTTTTCCTCAGCTTTGTCCCTTTATTGTTTTGAAATATCTGTAGCAACTCCAAGCATTATATACACAACAATGCCCAGGCTTGCCAAAAGAAAAGCACTTACTTGGGTCTTGTTTTAAGAGCAATTAAAACTTTTCCTGAAAGCCACACAGAATATTTCCCATCACATCTCTTTCTCCAAAATTGTACACTATTATCTTTCAAGATTTACTGAACAATATAGCAAGGATCATGGAGCCTGGGACCTGGCAGTGCTTCATTCTGCTGTGCAATGGGATGCTATGAGTTGGAGACAACTTGATGGCACCTAACAACAACAACAACCTTTTATAAACTAGTCACAGTCCTGCTATCTCTGAGTTGCTTTTCTTGGAGGAGAACAGATGTAGCTGCCTTGACCTATTTCTTGCCTTTAGGATTCGAACAGGCAGGCAGAATTTTTTCCTTGCACTTTTTTCTGTCCCCTTCAGTCCAAGCTGATGGGTGTTTACTGTGGTAGTTGGTTAGACCCATCAGTAACAGGCTTAATTTCTTTAACAAAAGATTGTGTAGATGCGTCCTTGGTGAATATTTGAGGACATGAATCCTTAGTTTGCACAACAGAATTTTCCAAATCTTTATGTTCTGTTTTCATTTTGCACAATTCATTTTTAAGGACAATGCTTTCTTCCTGCATTTTATTATAAGCAGTGAGGAGAAAGTACATGGCCCCTATAAAATCTTGCTCAGAAATCTCATCAGTCAGATATCCAAGTTCATCACTTGTAAGTTCTACCTTCCATTGACATTTGAATATAGTTCAGACAAGTTCTTTGCTACTGCATGAAAAGCATCACCCTTCTTCCATTATCCAGTCATGTGTTCATCATTTTCTTTTAAAGCTTCACCCAGAGCACATTTAATGTCCATGTTTCTAGCAATGTTCTGTTGCTCATGCCATATGTATCTCTAATATGACAGAGAATTTTTCTATAGCTCTCTTCACTTCCTCCTGATCCCTCACTAGAATTGTCTTTGACATCCATAAATCTATTAACCATCTCTTCTAGGCAATCTAAGCTCTATTAGGCACCTGAAAACTCTTCCAGCCTTCACCCAGTACCCAATTTCCAAGCCACTGCCACATTGTAAGTATTTGTTACAGCAGCACCCCTACTTTTTAGTACCAAATTCTGTCTTATTTATCTAGTGCTGCTATAACAGAAATACCACAAGTGGGTAGCTTTAAAAAACATTATTGTAGTTGTTAGGTGTCATCGAGTTGACTCTGACTCATAGCGACCCTATGTCCAACAGAACAGAACACTGTCCAGTCCTGTGTCAGCCTCACAATCCTTGCTGTACCTGAGCCCATCATTGCAGCCACTGTGTCAATCCATCTTATTGAGGGCCTTCCCCTTTTCGCTGACCCTCCACCCTACCAAGCATGACATCCGTCTCCAGTGAATGATCCCTTCTGACAACATGACCAAAGTAGGTAAGATGAAGTCTGGCCATTCTCACTTCCAAAGAGCATTCTGGCTGCACTTCTTCCAGGAGTGATTTGTTAGTTCTTCTGGCAGTCCCTGGTACCTTCAGGATTCTTTGCCAACACCACAACTCAAAAGCATTAACTCTTCTTTGGTGTTTCTTATGCATTGTCCAGCTTTTACACCCATGTGAGGCAATTGAAAATACCATGGCTTGGGTTGTTGTTGGTGGTGCTGTTGAGTCAGCTCCAACTAATAATGACCATATGTACAACAGCAAGAAGCACTGACTGGTCCTGTGCCAGCCTCACAATACTTGCTGTACGTGAGCCCATCATTACAGCCACTGTGTCAATCCATCTCATTGAGGGCCTTCCTCTTTTTTGTTGACCCTCCACTTTACCAAGCATGATATCCTTCTCCAGGGAATGGTCCCTTTTGACAATATGACCAAAGCAGGTGAGACAAATTCTAGTCAATTGTCACTTCCAAGGAGCATTCAAGTTGCACTTCTTCCAGGATAGATTTGTTAGTTCTTCTGGCAGTCCATGGTACTTTTCAGTATTTTTCGCCAACACCACAACTCAAAAGCGTCAGCTCTTCTTTGGTTCCTTATTTGTTGTCCAGCTTTCACACACATATGAGGTAATTGAAAATACAATGGCTTGGGTTAGGCACACCTTAGTCTTCAAGGAGGCATCTTTGCTTTTCAGCACTTTAAAGAGGTATTTTGCAGCAGATTTGCCCAATGTAATACGTTGTCTGATTTTTTACTGTTGTTTCCATGTGTATTGATGGTGGAACCAAGAAATATGAAATCTTTGACAACTTCAATCTTTTCTCCATTTATCATGATGCTGCTTATTGGTCCAGTTGTCAAAATTTTCATGTTTTTTTTTTTTTTTTTTTTTTTTAAGTTGAAGTGTAATTCATCCTGTGGACTGCAGTCTTCAATCTTCATCAGTAAGTGCTTCAAATCATCTTCACTGTCAGCAAGGAAAGTTGTGTCATCTGCGTATCACAGGTTGTTAATGAGTCTTCCTCCAATCCTGATGCCATGCTTATCTTCATATAGTCCAGCTTCTTGGATTATTTGCTCAGCATACAGATTGAATAAGTATGGTGAAAGGATACAACCTTGACACACTCCCTTCCTGATTTTAAACCCTGCAGTATCTCCTTGTTCTATTCAAATGACAGCCTCCTGGTCTCTATATAAATACTTCATGAGCACAATGAAGTGTTCTGGAATTCCCATTCTTCTCAATGTTATCCATAATTTGTTATGATCTACACAATAGAAACTTTTGCATAGTCAATAAAACACAAGTAAACATCTTTCTGTATTCTCTGCTTTCATCCCAGATACATCTGACACCAGTAATGATATCCCTCATTCCACATCCTCTTCTGAATCCAGCTTGCATTTCTGGAAGCTCTCTGTCAATATATTGCTGCAACTATTTTTGAATTATCTTCAGCAAAATTTACTTGCATGCGATATTAATGATATTGCTCTATAATTTCCACATATAAAATCCCAATTCCACATGGGATCACCTTTCCTTGCAATGGGTAAAAACATGGATCTCTTCCAGTTAGTTGGCCAGGTAGCTGTCTTCCAAATTTCTTGGCGTAGACAAGTAAGTGCCTCCAGCGTGGCATCCGTCTGTTGAAATATCTCCATCAATACCTGGAGCCTTGTTCTTTGACAGTTCCTTCAGTGCAGCTTTGACTTCTTCCTTTAATGCCATCAAATCTTGATCATACATCACCTCCTGAAATGGATGAACATTGACCATTTCTTTTTGGTACCGTAACTCTGTGTATTCCTTCCATCTTCTCTTGATGTTTCCTATATTAGTCAATATTTTGCCCATAGAATCTTTCAATATTGCAACTCAAGGCTTGATTTTTTTTTTTTTTCCCAGTTCTTTCAGCTTGAGAAATGCCAGTTGTCTTCTACCCTTTTGGTTTTCTAACTCAAGGTCTTTGCACATTTCATTATTGACTTTGCACATCTCAAATTGACTTTGTCTTCTCGTTCTTTGAAGTCTTCTGTTCAACTCTTTTATCTTGTCATTTCTTCCATTTGCTTTAGCTGCTCTCCATTCAAGACCAAGTTTCACAGTCTCTTCTGACACCCATTTTGGTCTTTTCTTCCTTTATTGTCTTTTTAATGGCATTTTGCTTTCTTCATGGATGATGTTCTTGATGTCATCCCACAGTTCCTCTGGTTTTTGGTCATTGGTGTTCAATGCATCAAATCTTGTCTTTAAGATGGTTTCTAAATTCAAGAGTGACATAATCAATGTCATATTTTGGCTCTAGTAGATTTGTTTTGTCTTCAGCTTCAACTTGAACTTGCTTATGAGTAGTTGATGGCCTCTTCCACAGTCAGCTCCTGGCCTTGTTTTGGCTGAAGGTACTGAGATTCCCCATCACCTCTTTCCACACATGTAATCACTCTCATTCCTGTGTACTCCATCTGGAGAAATCCACATGTAAAGCCATCATTTATGCTGTTGAGAAAAGGTATTTGCAATGAATAAGTCATTGGTCTTGCAAAATTCTCTCATGCAATCTCCAGTGTCATTTCTATCACTAACGCCATTTTCCCAACTACTGGTGATTCTCCTTCATTTCCAACTTTTGCATTCCAGTCACCAGTGATAATCAGCACATCTTGATTGCATGTTTGGCCAATTTCAGACTGCATAAGTTGGTAAAAATCCTCAATTTGCTTATCTTTGGCATTGGTGGTTGGTGCATAAACTTGAATAATTGTCATATTAACTGCTCTTCCTTGTAGGTATATCAATATTATCCTATGACTGAGAGCATCGTACTTCAGGATAGATCTTGAAATATTCCTTGTGATGATGAATGTCCTGCCATTCCTCTTCAGTTTGTAATTCCTGGCATAGTAGAGCAAATGGTTGTCTGATTAAAAATGGCTAAAACCAGTCCATTTTATTTCACTAATCCTAGTGTAGAGCCTAAGGCACTGGACTGCTAACCAGAGGGGTGTTGGTTCAAACCCACCAGTAACTCCTTGGAAAGAAGATGGGGCAATCTACTTTCATAGTGATACTGCCTCGGAAACCCAAGGAAGGGTTGCTATGAGTCAGGTCTGACTTGATGGCACATAACAACAACAACAACAACAATGCCTAGGATATCGATCTTTATGTGTTCCATTTCATTTTTGACAACTTCCAATTTTCTTAGATTCATACTTTGTACATTCCATGCTTCAATTATTAATGGATGTTTGCAGCTGTTTCTTCCCATTTTGAGTTATGCCACATCAGCAAATGGAAGTCCTGAAAGCTTTACTCCATCCACATCATTAAGGTTGACTCTACTCTTAAGATGCACCAGCTGTATTTTGAGTGCCTTCTGACCTGAGGGGCTCATTTTCCAGCACTAACTCAGACAGTGTTTCAAGGGTATTCATCAAGTTTTCCAGTAACATATCAGACAGTGTTTCACCGTTATTCATAAGGTTTTCACTGGCCAATGCTTTGAGAAGTGGATGACCCCTTCCTTCTTCCGAGTTTGTCTTAGTCTGGAAGTTCTGCTGAAACCTGTGCAACATAGGTGACCCTGCTGGTATTTGAAATACCAGTGGCATATCCTCCAACATCAAAGCAACACTCAAGCCACCACAGTCTGACAAACTGACAGACAAGTGGTAGGCTTTAACAAATAGAAATTTATTTCCTCACAGTTTAGGAGGCTAGAAGTTCAGACTCATGGTGCTTGCTCTAGGGGAGGGCTTTCTTTCTCTGTTGGCTCTGGAGATTGTCTTTGTCTCTTCAACTTCAGCTTCCTGGTTCCTGGCGATGTCCATGTGTTTTCACATCTGTCTTACCCCATCTCTGCTCAGTAGCCTGCTTCTTTATTTCATATTTCAAAAAAGGTTGGCTAAAGACATACCATGCAGTAAGCCTGCTTCATTAACATAATAAAACAACCTATTCCCAATTGGGAATATAGCCACAGGCATAGATGTTAGGATTTACAACATATATTTTGTTTTTGCTTGGTGCTTTCAAGTTGGTTCTGACTCATATTGACCCTCTGTGCAACAGAAAAAAGCAGTGCCTGCTCCTGAGCCACCCTTATAGTCATTTCCATACTTGAGCCCACTATCCCAGCCACTGTACTATGATGTCAATCCCTCTCATTGAGGGTCTTCCCTTTTTTTTTGTTGATGCTCTACTTTAGCAAGCATGATATTCTTCTCCAGAAACTGGTTCCTTCTGACAACATGACCAAAGTACAAGGAACAAATCTAGCCATTCTTGCTTCTAAGGAGCATTCCAGCTGTACTCCTCCAGGATAGATTTGTTCATTCTTCTAGCAGTCTTCAGTATTCTTCATATACACCATCACTCATTTATCAATTCTTCTGTGGTCTTCTTTATTCATTGTCCTGCTCTCTCATGCATTTGAGGCTATTGAAAATACCATGGCTTGGGTCAGGCACACCTTAGCCTTCAAAGTGACATCTTTTCCCTTTAACCATTTAAAAAGGTCTTTTGCAGCAGATTTGCCCAAAGCAATATGTTGTTTTATTTCTTGACAGTTACTTCCATAGGCATTGGTTGTGGATCCAAGTAAAACAAAATCCTTGGCAGGTCCAATCTTTTCTCCATTTATCATGATGTTGCTTATTGGGCGAGTTATGAGGATTTTTGTTTTCTTTATGTGGAGATATAATTCATACTGTAGTCTCTGACCTTCATCAATAAGTGCTTCAAGTCTTCTTTGTTTTCAGCAAGCAAGGACAAAGCTTAATCAATAACAGCACTTAATGTAATTAACCAAGTATTTCTGAGCTGGTAAAATTTAACTGTACTAAATCTTTACCTGGAGTACAATGGGAGATTATCAAGTTAAAGGAAATGTTTATGAATAAATTCTTCTTGTGAACTATAAAGGAGTTGAGTCATATATATTTCTCTCTTACAACACTAATCCTCTTGCCTCATATTGTTACCATCTACTGCAGTAAACTTAAAACAAGACAGATATTTGTGATCAAGTAGATTATGATAAAAAAAAAAAAATACCATAACCCTGTTTTTACTCAATCTCTCTCTCTCTCTCTCTCTCTCTCTCTCACACACACACACACACACACACACAAATCTTCAGTAAAAGCTGATTTTGACTAGAGATGGAACTCATGTGCACACTAATGAGCTGTAAGCTTTAGCTGCAATAGTTTATAGACTACCTAAGGAAAGGTGCAAAATCAGACAGGACTCTGCAGTTTCTGAAGATACACCTTCTACCTGTGTGGGTGGATTTTGAAGGCAGCCTCAGGACCTACACACCTGTTCCAGAACACCCCATGGCAGCCTTCCTAAACATGTACTGCTCCAGATATCTTGGCCAAATTTCTGGGCCGAAAGCTTTGACTAATACAGTCTCCCCTTCCTTCTCCTCCTGTGTGAAGCTTTATTGACTGTATTAAAATCTGAAAACACAATTGAAAGCTTTTCCCAAGAGGAATTATGGAGAGATTTATGTATAGAAAATGAGTCATCAGTCCCAATGTGGGCCTTTTGGAGATATCCAGTCCACTAATGTCAACATGTAATATGTTTATAAAGTGTGTTCCGTGACTTCCAGATCAGATGAGAAGCCAAAGCCAAACAAAATAGTTAAATAAATTCAGTGTCTTCTGTTTGTCAAGGAGGTGTTAACATAACTGAATTAGGTAATGTATGTAAAGTACATGGCAAAGCAGACACACATGTCAATTGTTGTGTTTTGGTAATTCTTAGATAAAATAACCATACTGAGGAAAATAATGCAGTAAAAGGCTTAAATAAGAAAGCAAATGGTTACCAATGATCATTTTTTCCTCCTCTCTTTATGTACTGCATTTAAATTTAAAAAACAGGAAGTATTTTAAAAATATGCATACTTAGAGTTTAAAACCTAACATTAGAAACATTTGAATGAATTGCAAGATAGATGATGGATTATAGCTGAGGTTTTAATTATGCCCATAAAATAGTGTAAATTGGTGAATTCAGGTAGATTTAAAAATAAGTATGATTTTCTTTATACCAGTTAGAAATGTTCATGTTCAAGTTAAAAGTCACTGCAGGATGAAAGAACAGATATTGTTTCTGGTTTTGGCACCCAGTGCAGAAATTTGCCTTTTAAATTCCTGATTACAACTGTTGTAATTACGTAACTATTCCTACTATGTAAAAAGAGGTAATTACCGAACCTGAGTTTTGTTTGTACTATCCACAGTTTTATGCTTGAAAAATACTATTTGCCTCTGTATTTCTATTTAGCCAAATGACTTGTTCTTACAAAATTAAAATTTTGTTCTTTTCTTAAACAATACAACTTGACTAATGTAAACTTAGAATGCCAAATGCTTGGTGAAAATTATTTATCTTTTCAATTTATAATTTCTTTTGGCCAGAGAAGTGAGCATGTAGATAGTTTAAAATTAAAATTATCTTTCGGACTTAACTGATAAGTGTGAAGATTTTTTATGTCCTGCAAAATGAAGTAATTAAAATTGCAACCTAATTTTTTTTTTTTTTTTTCCAGAAATAAGCAGGCTACAGTCTTTGTGTACTTAACTGTCCCAAAGATTTTCAGCATGATACCGTTCATCTCTTCATGGATTGGAAAACCACACATGGTCTTTTTTGTTTTTACAGGTCTTTGCCTGGCTGTTCTTTCTCATATCTTCTGTGCCAGGTATTCCATGTTTGCAGCTAAACTTCTGACTCACATGATGGCAGCAAGCTTAGGTACACAGGTAGGAGAGTTCTGACATTTTCCAACTTGTCATGAGATGTTTATGTTTCTTCATCAGTGATCCTTAAACTGATTGTACTAGTAAACTTTAATCTCAACTTAGGTGAAATAAGCTTTTTTTTTTTAGCTTTGTTGTGGAAGAGGATAGCAGAAGGATAGAAGTATAAGGAAATGAGAGCATCAGGCCCAGATGTGTATTTGTGAATGTCCTTCTTCAGAAAAGTACCTAATACCATAGCTTACAAGAAAAGCTTCTTATCACAAAGCATCCCATTGTCAACTAATATATATTAAATATATTGCTAAGTATATGCTGAACTTCAACATATTTAATCTATTTTAATAAAATATTATGCTATGTTATAAATTCTTTCTATGGAGGGCTACTAAAATGATATGTATTTCACAACATCTAGATAATGTATTTTATTTTGTTTAATATTATGGGATACAGTTTGGTGGAAATACTCTTTTGAAAAATTGTTCAGGTTCATTGTAGAATAAATAATGTGATTTGCCATTCATTAACACACCATGTAAAACATACACTTTAAGGCATAGAAGACAAACCAAAAGATAAAATTAATTGCCTTTTCTGTTCATGAAGTCCTCACAGTCTAGAATAGTAGATAGACATACAAATAACTATAATGCAGTGTGGTTAAGTATGAACATAGTTTACAAACCAATCTTTAAATATAGATGAAGAAACAGTATACTTTTCTGTGAAGGGCAGGGGAGTATTCATGGAGGAGGTGATGTTTGAGCTGGGCCTTCAGTGGGTAGGAGTTTTTGTCAAGGAGAAGGAACATCTTTCTAGAAAGAAGTGTTTGCATGAGCAAAGGGGAAAAGTCATAGTCATAATCACTTCTACTTTAAGGCTTTAATTAGAGATGGTGATAATGACAATATACTATACTGAGAGAACTTTATGTTATGTAATGTTATTTGCTGGATGGGGGGAACACTGCTGGAGTGCAGACAATGTTCTGTTTCTTGATTGGGTGCTGGCTACATGGTTGTGTGTGATACATGTAAATTGACTGCACAGTTATGATTGACACACTATCTTTTAGAATGCAAAATAACATTTTATTGAACTTTGGATAGCATATTATAAAATAAAAGTGAGTGAAGAAGCTGAAATATAAAATGGAAAATTAGCTGGGACTTTGGGATTTTGCCTTTTTTGTTATAATGATGTGTAAATTTCATAACTGTATTTTTTAGGGAGCAAATTAAGAACTGATTTCTAAGCAGAGGGGACCCAGATTGCATTTTTAAACTACCTGTTACTGAAAGGAGCTTACATTGAATTTGACAAGGCCATTTACATTGCCTTGGTAACCTGTCTTAACTGTCTGATCTTGCCTTTGCTTCTTGTATGCAAGATCTTAGAAAACGCGCCTTCCATAATTAGAGTTTACTTGGCTGTATTCACCACCCACTCTGGTGAGTTTTTGGCAGCAGAATTTGTACAAGACTTAATTATAGCACTGTAGAATTACAGACAACTCCTCTGTGTCCTAGACAAATTTGCTCATGTCTAGGGATGTGTAGGAAAGACCCAGGGTTTATATGTTGGGCTATTGCCTTCTGATTCACATTTTACTTAACACTGATTTTAGAGAAAATGGTTAGTCAAATCCGTATTCTTTGGTATATTTTTAGCATATATGATGCAATGTGGTATGAAAAGTCATATGATGTATGAATTGTGGCTTGAAATAGCTACCAAATAATTACTATAGTTTATTCTTGGCAGGAATAATTGGTATGTTGTTAATAGAAAGCACTGTTTTCTGGAAATGGTTTACCTGTCGACTATGATTTTTCAAACACCTCTGAATTAAAGGGAATAATTGTCTTCCATAAAATCTTTTAGAAATGGCTTTTTAAAAATTCTTAGACCCTCGAAGAGAATAAAACTGACTGCAGTGACGTGGACCCACCCTTTCTGAATTTTAAAGTCGTGTTTATTGCTCCAGTTACAGAATCTTGCCAATGGGAGTTGTTCCAGTTTTAGCCATGGATCCTCCATCCTTGTTATGTTGAAATCCTTAGATTTATATCCTTTGATATAAATCTTTATATTTCCTCTAAGGAAGTCTTCAAAAATTGGTCATGGTCTGTGATTCTTTGGCTGAGTGAATGAAACTTCTGTAGCTGACCCCAGAGTGTTTGAGCAGTAAATACTACCAACACCAAGACCATTCTGTTTCAAATCTTTTTGCTGATGTAGGACCAAATGGAATGACTTCTATGGAGAAGGGAAGAACAGAAATGTGATAGGCCCTGACTTCCTTTTAGAACTATGTGGTATATAATAGGTTGGTGAGTCAGCAGTGAAGCCAAATGTGATCAAATTTGGCTCTACTTCTGTACTTCTAGAGTTTATTATTCATAAATGGATAGGTATAGATGATAATCCAAAGATTATTCTTGCTTTAAAAGTCAAAAGATTTTGCTTTAATCTGGCATTTGTCATGCCAGCATCTTTTAGAATCATTTACTATAACAATACAGCAGGTGGCAGTAGAAGATATTTTTTTGCAAAACTGATTGTCAATCTCCAGTGAAGATGGAGTTCAGTAGAAAACTTGAGAGATGCTTTTGGCGCCATTCTTGCCTGGGCTGCTGCATGTTAGTCTGCAACATAGCAAGTACACATTTGTGCTTTCCTATCTTTGTCTTTTTATATCCTTTACTACTAATTGAACTAAATGCATCAGTAAGATATCATCAAGAAGCTAGTATATCACTACCTTTGGATCTTTCTATCATTTATCATTTATATTTAGATTCAGGGGCTTAAAATTAGCTTTCATCATTATACTTATGCTTTGATAAATGTTAAGGGGTGTGTTACTAGTGTAGAAAGTGTATTTGGTGTCATGTCACAAAAGTTTTATATAAGAGTTATAACATTATAGCATTGCATTATCTGTGGAATTATAGATAAGATTTGTATTTTAAGTGTTATCAAAATGTATATATTTTCCTTCAATACCAAGTTAGTTTTTCTCATTCAGCTATAAGAAAATGATTAAATGGCAAGAAATTGTGGGGTAATCACTTCAAATATGAAGTGAAAATAGTAAATACATCTTCATGACATTGGGCAATATTTCTCGGAAAAAACATCTAATTATATCTCTGGGATTTTTATCTTGGAATCACATTGCCAATCCATGTGTGCCCTGATAAGCCCAGTAAACAACTAGGACAAAGGACAAGTTTACAGTTCAGGGTTCTCAGTTGTGGTGGTTCTGTCAGGAAAAGCAGTTCTAAAAATCTAAAAAAAGAACAGAAGTTTCCTCATAGCAAACATGTTGATAAGATAGAGCTACGTTTAACCTGATTAAAAATAATCAACAAGGGGAAAATACTTGTTTTTCAATCTGTTTTTTGTTTGGTTGCTTTATATGGTCTAAACACATTTTCTGAAACTGAAGAGCAGTTTAAGCTAGAAAATATTTGTGTAAATATAATTAAATTTATCAGCACATCTGTTCATTGCCTGAATTCAGGTAACACTGCAAATATTTGAAGTATTTAAGGTTTATAGTAGCCACTAAATGTGTAGGTTCCTTCCCAAGATTAGAGAGAAGTTGTCCTAAAATTCACATGTAGTCTCTGGATTTTAGCAAAAATTGAAGGAACTGAGCAAAACGTTTCCTCATTCTGCAGCATTTTGGAGTAAGTCATTTTGCAATGGCTAGTTTCCCAGGTAGGACCCTGCTCGGTCACCCTTACAAAATGATTCTGTTTTAGTCTGGGGTTTATGTCATTCTGACTCTGGGCATCTAGCATTTTTGAAAATCATTGTCTGCACATGACCTAGACCAGAAACCATGTGTAAACTCCCAAATGCCAGCTCTTTTCAGCTACTGTGGGGCTTGGTTTCTCCACAGCAGCTTGCACTGATTTGTTGAGAATGCCAACAAGAACTCATTGTGTGTTTAGGGCCTGAGAACACATATCTAATAAGAATAATTTTTATCAATTGAAGCAAAATAAGAGATTGTAAAATGTTTATTAATCAGAACAGGTTTTTCATTATTTGGAAGTTTTAGTTAATCATTTATTAACCAGAATACCCTTTGTTATTTTTACTTTTATTGCTAGAGAAAAATATTTAAGAGTTTAATAAGTACAAGGATAAGAATTGGATCTTGCTTGGAGGATTAGGAAGTTAAAAAGCCTGGAGTATCATCACTCAGTAGAACATTTACAGTGATATGTTAGTACAGATGTAAGTGGATTAGGAAAGTGTTTCCTATATTCAACAACTTCAATGTTGGTATCTAGTTCACATTCAGACACTGAATGAGTAAGTTTGAAACACTCTTTAGATCCTGAGTGTTAAGATGTTGGGTAGGCTATATTATGACCCAAGTATATCCATGATAGGAGCTCTGGTGGCATAGTGCTTAAGGTATTTGACTGCTGACCAGAAGGCTGGCAGTTCAAACCCACCAGCCACTCACTCCTCAGAGGGAAGGTTGGGCAATCTACTTCCATAGAGATACCGCCTTGGAAACCCAAGGAGGGGTCGCTATGAGTCGGATCCTTAATGGTTGTTACTGCTACTGTTCTTATTGTTATTATTATTACAGCCATACTATCAGCCTACTTCTCTTTTTATAAAAAATATTATGTTTAAGGAATTTAATTAATTAAGTGTTTACTTTCATTTGAAGTGGGTAAAATGTTTGATACTACTTACCAACATTACCATTTGCTCCTTATGGAAATAATTCTGTTGTTTCTTCTTCCTGCTTCTTTCTTTCTTTTTCCATCTGAGTTACTTAGACAAGGACAGGTCCTTTAGACGTGCAAACTACTGTATCACTCAAAGTACAGACCCTGGTTTTACTTTGGCTTTTCTCATAGCATTTCCTCCTTTGTCTAAGCTCACAATGTTGTTTTCAGCCATAAAGTAAACCATTACAAAGAAGTGATAGCCAGATCCTCCACTCCCACCCCCCAAGTTCATTCTTTCCTATAAAGAGTTTGCAAGTGTTCCTACTTCAGTGATGTTGAGCTTTTATTTTTATTTTTTGGTAAAAAAAAAAATTGAGGTACTGAACTGCACCTTTTCTTTATGTAAAGATTAATTCTGTGAAGGTGACTAAAGAGTATTCTGCACACAGATATAAATATACATTAAAGTTGAGTTTATTAAACTATTTGACTCTCGCTTTAGGTGTACTCATCAATATGGCCAAAAATAACATCACCCTCATGAGTGTGAATGCCCATACAATCATCCAATGGTGAAATTAAAACAAAACAACAGCGAAGGAACCTACTTATCCCAGATCAGGACCTTCATTCAGCCATCAACACCTCCACCTCATCTATCACAGATGCACTTTTGAGGTTGTACAGTAGGAAATACCAAACAAGATATGTATACAGAAGCATGTAAATAGCAATCTAAAACATTAGATTCATGGTAAGAACCAAGTGTACGCATAGTTTTCTTCTACTGTATAGTGCAATACTATGTTGCAAAGGCTCCACAGAGCAAATGGAATCTGACCTGGCTGCTGAAGGATGTATAAGATTTGGAATTTCAGAATGTGGCACAATCTGGCTGGGAGCATAACAAGAATAAAGGCACAGAGATCAGAATGAACGTTGTAAGATTCACTTGGGTAAGGCCTGGAGATATGTGTAAAGACATAGGTAAGTCTGGACTATAGGTGAGGTGTTACATACTGTCAACAAGCCATAGGAAGTCACTGAGTCACTGATGGAGTTACACTCCAATGTACCATGTTAAAAGAAGATTAATTTGGTAAAGACGGATTAAACGGAAGAAAGTGTTAAAACATAGGAGAAGCTAGAATTAAGGAGGTCGGTTAAGAGAGGGGAGGTGGACAGCTTTACTGTCATCTGGTTATGATGGGTTGTGAGCTTGGACAATGGCAGGAGCAATGAGAATTCAAAGGAAGGAATAAGAGCTAAAAAAAGTGCCCTAATTTACTGTGAAAGTTTTACGGTATCACTTCTCTCTTTAAGTCAATGAAAAGACTACATTGCAAATGTATTTTATAAAAATTAATATAGCACATCTAAGTACTATATGAGGCAGTCATTATGAAGTAGGTACTAATATTCCTGTTTTACAGATGAGGACACTGAGACAGAAAAAATTTAAGTAAGTTGTTCTAAGTCACGTCATAATAAGTGACAGAACCAGTATTTGGACTTAAGCAGCCAGCCAGGTTCCAGTCCTTGCTTTTCACCAGTTTGCTTTGCTGTCTCATAAATGAAGATTTAATGAGATTTACTGTATCTATCACTAAAAGAGCTTAAAAGACTTTAAGGTGACTGTGATATGAAACTGGTGGTTTCATTTGACTTAAATAGGAAAGGCTAAAAAGGTTTAAGGGATAGAAAGAGATAAGTACAACCTTGGGCATCAAGAGTTTAAAGTTTCAGTAGCAAATTAAGCTCAAGATTTAGAAGTTATTTACATAAAAGTGGAGGTCTTGACGCTGTAACAATGTTATCTAAGAGAGGTTGTATAGAAAACCTGTGAATATAGCATACCTGTGTTGTTAGGTGCCTTCAAGTCTGCTCTGACTCATAACAACCGTACGTACAGCGGAATGAAACACTGCCAGGTCTTGTGCCATCCTCGCATAGAATTCCCAAAGCTAATGGCAGGAGCTCTGGTAGCATAGTGCCTAAGACGCTTGACTGCTAACCAGAAGGCTGGCGGTTCAAACCCACCAGCCACTCCTCGGAAGGAAGGTTGGGCAATCCTATTTCTGTTATGATACTGCCTCAAAAACCCAAGGAGGGGTCACTCTGTGTCGGGGCCGACTCGATGGCACATGACAAAAACAACAACAATGGCAGTAAGGGCTTGCCAAGGCTAAACACTGGGCTGTTTTATATGTATTGCCCAATTTAGTCTTTGTGACCATCACATATTGTGGTACTGTTATCCCCATTTTAAAGATGGAAAAAGTGAGACAAGGAGAGGTTATCTGCTCTAACTCTCCTAGATAGAAAGTGAAGGAAGGAAGATTTGAACACAAGTCTTTCTGGCTACAAAACCTATATATTTCAATACTGTGTTGTATAGAATAAGAAGGATCATTAAAAAGAGTGAATTAAACATAGTGAACATTTTTGAAGCCAAAGAAGGAAAAAGTTTCCAAAGGGGAGCATTGAGAATCAGTGGGAGATTAATATCTTCAAATTTGGCAAGAACAATGTTGTTAGGAAACCTTGAAAAGAGATGATAACAATTAGACATAAAATGTTAAGGACTAAATAGGTTGGAAGAAAATGGAAGAGACATTTCAGACCATACATGTGAGAAATTTAGCAGTGAAAGGGAGGACAGTTGAGCACGAAAAGGCACCACCTCTGGTAGCTCTAATCCTAGAAGATTTGCTGAAGGGACACTGGGCCTGGGCTATGACCAAAGGGCCCTGTCTCCTCCTTGCTGCACGCTGCTCCACACCACCTTTCCATATATGACTGAAGAAGTCATACAGAAGGGTAATAAGAATTAGGAAATTTCTCATTGGTTCATGTATTTATTTATATTTTTTATTGCTTTTGATTTTTTTATTCCTAAGGCAAGTGACTCCTTGCTAATAATGAACCAAGCCTAATCATGTTATCTGGGAGATAAGCACTCTAACTCAAACTTAAGCTTGCTTTCTCCCCCCTCCCCCATTTATTGAATCCAAATTTCTGTGAGGATCTTGCATTTTTGGTGTTCATGTGAACTTGCAATCAATTATTAAGCACATTTGTAACTTGTTGTTGTTGTTATGTGCCATCAAGTCAGACCTGACTCATAGCGACCCCTCCTTGGGTTTCCAAAGCAATAGCACTACGGAAGTAGATTGCCCAACCTTCCTTCCGAGGAATGGCTGGTGGGTTTGAACCACCAGCCTTCTGGTTAGCAGTCAAGTGCCTATCAAATAGTTTTGTATTCCATTTTACAAACAAAAATATTAATCTTATGTTTTGGAGAATTTAGAATTTGATATTCAAAATAGAATGAAACTAAAATGTGGATCAGATTATTGAATTCTAGAAAAAGCAATGTATTTTATTTTTGCTTTCTTCTTTGTGTATACATTGTTCCTTTACAATCAAATTTGTCTTTTTAAAAATCTTTCAATAATAAAATCCAACTTCTTTTTTTTCTCAGCAGGCTTTCACAATTCAGCTCAATCATAGACTGTTTTCACTAAATTGAAAATAAGAGAGTGCTTAAGATACAAAAATAGTATCATGGTCACACTACTGGGAAATCCAAACTTTCCCAAGTGCTGAAGTAGCAAAGCAACAGAAAGAGTGAGTAATACTCTGAATGAGGCTACAGTGACATTATCATGTGTGCAACATGGCTTTTGTTACTAGGAAAATTTGTGAGGCAAATCCAGACTTTACCAGAAAATACCAGTTTGGAATCTTCTATTACAGCCTCAGAAACATAAACTATCCTTGACTTTTAAAGATTTGCTTTGATGTCTCTAACTAAGGAAAATCAGCATTTGAGAAAATTTTTTTGTTTGTTTTTTTGAATTTTTAATGAGTAGCTGTCAGAAATAATGGAATTACAGGAGGGGAAGCCTAGTTTTGGAATTACCAAAAATGGGGTAACATCCCTGAGTTGCACGTTTGTCCTTGGAAAAATAATAAGAATGTCTGCCTTATAGAACTGTTAGGACGTCAATCAATCATGTTTGAAAAGCATGGAAAACAAGGCCTAGCCCATAGTTGTTGTTGTTACATGCCATTGAGTCAGACCCGACTCATAGAGACCCCTCCTTGGGTTTCTGAGGCAGTATCACTATGGAAGTAGATTGCCCCATCTTCCTTCTGAGGAGTGGCTGGTGGGTTTGAACCGCCAGCCTTCTGGTTAGCAGTCAAGTGCCTTAGCCACTACACTACCAGAGCTCCCATAGTAGGTGCTGCCTAAATACTGGTGTGGCAGAGGGAGGGGAGGAAAGGGAAGAGCAGAAGGATGGTTGCTGCTGCCACACAACATGCACAGAGATGCTTTGGATACTGCTTCGAATTGAACACTTCTGAATGCCCTCTGCAGAACTACAGCTCTGTTTTCTTAAATTAGCTCGAGGGAGGTGACAAGTTTTTCAGCCCTACCCTTTCCAAATAGGTGGCACTATCAAGCCTGCAATCACACCTCTCACCCTACTGCACCATAAAGGCTTTCTGTTGGTCCACGTTATCTGTATACACTCTGATTGATTTGACTGTTTATACTTTTCCCATGAAGGACTGTATTTTTTTAAATTAATCTGAGTATTTTCTAAGCGTTTGTGTTCTTATTGCTTGTGTTGGATTGTTAGAGCCTCAAGAACTAAATATATGTAGTTGATATACCTAATATTCATGTGAAGTGAGCGTGTATATGTGAATGAATGTGTGTATGTATATTTGAAATCTGAAGTAGGCATATATTTTTTAAATACAGAGATATTTACTGGGATACTCTGTCCTGCCAGAGGCTTGATGATATGCATAATTCCCTCTAGTCCTCACAGCATTCTATGAAAAAGTTAATATTATTATTATTGCTTTTATATTACAAATGAAAAGCCTGAGACACTACAATGTGTGTCACTTGCCTCAGGTCTTCTGTCTGCCCCAGAAGCCATGCCCATATCTCCCTCAGCACCCTCAGTAAAGTGGCCTCCTAGTCCGATTGCCTAGAAGTTGATTCTGACTCATAACAATGCTGTAATGGAGGCCTCTGAAGCCCTCAGGGGGAACAGGTGGCGTCTTTCCTCCAAGAATAATAAGAGCTTCTTCACTTATTAAAATTCTTATCAAAACTTTTTGCAGTTTAAACATTTATTCTACTATTATATAACCATGATAGTTGGCCATGTGTCAGTGTCCTTTTTAACTTCTTCTGAAGTCTTACTTCCTTTTGTGAATCTTTTCAATGAGTGGCCCTCACAAAATTGATTTTTAAATTTGCGTTTGAAAGTTATGTCTCCTGAGCTTTAGCTGACTTATCCAATCGAGTATCTTATGTTTAGTTGCCTATATGCCTAGCTAGGAGCTCTGGTAGCGTAGTGCCTAAGGCTTCTGACTGCTAACCAGAACGCTGGTGGTTCAAATCCACCAGCTGCTCCTTGGAAGGAAGACTGGGAAATCTACATTCGTAGAGTTACCACCTCAGGAACTCAAGGAGGGGTTGCTGTGAGTCGGAATTGACTCCATAGCAGTGATTTTTTTTATATGCCTAGCTAAGCTTTAAGTCTCTGAGGGAAATGACTATTCTTTTTTTTCTATCATATACATGTCAAAAGATAAATAAGAGGTCTAAAATAACAAAAAAGCCATAGAAATAAAGCAGTCTTTCCAATAAGTGTGTTAGCTGTGTGCAGTCTAGAACTGCCTTCCTGAAAGAGTCTTATTTGGATACCATCTCCAAGGAACACCTAACCTACCCTGTGTTCTTGCAGGGTGGGGGAGGACTTGTTTTCAGGCACTACATTTTGGTTTTAAGGGTTATTGCCAAACTGAAATATTTGCATATCATATATCAACAACCCATACATTCTTTGCACAATTTCATCACTAGAAGTTGGCATTTGCAAGTGGTTTCATGGAGTCTGACATGGAATCTTAGCAATCCCA
Organism: Orycteropus afer afer; assembly: GCF_000298275.1. Lineage (NCBI taxonomy): Eukaryota > Metazoa > Chordata > Mammalia > Tubulidentata > Orycteropodidae > Orycteropus > Orycteropus afer. The sequence continues at coordinate 2,215,620 of NW_006921692.1, read as the reverse complement.
TAGCAATCCTAGATTTCACCTCTAAGACCTACCCCATCTTCACTTATACACTCCCCCTTTTCTTGAAATAAAAATCAAAGTTAAATGAAAGCCGACCTCTGAGTACAAATTTTCTATTTTTACATACTTTGAAATCCTTCTAGTATGGATTTAATTATTATTTTTTCAAATGTCCTAAAAAGGTAACCATATTTGGTAAGGCATTTTTTTATTGCCTTCAGAGTATATCAACATTGTATCCCTTTGTCTCAACTCAGTCTTCACCCACTATATGCTATTCTAAGCCATTTCTCTTTTATAATGTAGTGTGCTGTCAAGTTTGAATGCATAGCAAACTTATATGACAGAATAGAATTAACTACGTAGAGTTTTCTAGGCTCTGTAATCTTTTCAGAGGCAAATTACCAGGTTTGTTCTCCCATGGAGTACCTGGTGGGTTCTGACCATCAAGCTTTTGGTTAGCAGCGGAATGCTTAACCATTGTTAGACCTCCTCCTTGTCTATAAAGGCCTTCAAATTATTCTTTAAGGTTTCACTCTAAACTTATTCTGTCTCATTGTCTCCTTAGCAGTTGGGGTTATTTTTATTTTTTTATTTTTTACTTCCTTACTTACACATGTGAAGTTCCATACTGTTCTGAGTGCCCTATGTTCTAGTTAATTTCTAAGCCTGGAATTCTCTGCCCCAGTGTTTTGCTAATTCCTGTATTAGTCTATCCTTCATTCACACTCAGCTCATGTGTTTTCATTTTAAAGCAGCCTCCCTGAGTAGCCTTCCTACTACGTAATATTACATCACTGTTATATTTACTTCATATCACGTATCACTACCTGAATTATATTTTCTATTTGTCATATTCTGTCTCCTTTCCTATTCCCTGCTTTCTACACCTCCTCGAATATAAGCTCCATTAAATCAAGCATTGCCAGTCTTATTTCCTGCAGTGCTTCCAGAACCTATGAAAAACTCTTTGGCACATATAACACTTTAAATAAAATGAATAAAACAAAGAATAAGGATAAGGGGAATGGTAGTTTTCTCCTAAAGAAAATTCTTTTTATTTTAATTTTACTTTATTGATGTTGTTGAGAATATACACAGCAAAACATATACCAATTCAACTGTTTCTACATATACAATTCAGTAACGTTGATTACACTCTTTGAGTTGTACAACTATTTTCACCCTCCTTTTCTGAGTTATTCATCCCCCATTAACATATACTCACTACATCCTATACAACCAACCAACTCACTGCCCTCAAGTCAGATCCGACTCATAGCGACCCCTCCTTGAGTTTCTGAGGTAGTATCACTATGGAAGTAGATTGTCCAACCTTCCTTCTGAGGAGTGGATGGTGGGTTTGAACCACCAGCCTTCTGGTTAGCAGTCAAATGCCTTAGGCACTACTTTTCCAGTTGCTGTTGTCATGTTGATCCCATATAGATAGTTCTTAAAATAACACAGGCAGACATTCTTTACTATTTAAGCTAAATTACTATTTGGTTTGAAGAAGACTGCAGGGAATATTTTTGGTTTAAATTTTAAAGATTAACTTAGGACATTTCAGGGGTTCACCCAGCACCCTTGCCTACAGAAAGTCGAGTTCATAAAGTATTTCGAGACAAACAACAACAAAAAAGTTCCCACTCACATGACTTCACTTGCAAATTCTACCAAACATTCAGAGAAGAGCTGAAATCAATTCTAATTAAAGCTATTCCAGAACATAGAAAAGGATGGAATACTCTCAAATCCATTCCATGAAGCAAGCATAACCCTGATAACAAGCCAGGCAAAGACACCACTAAAAAAGAAAATTATAGATGAACCTAGATGGCATTATTCTGAGTGAAATTAGTCAATCACAAAAGGACAGATATGGTATAAGATCACTACTAAAAAAAGTCAAGAAAAGGTTTTCATAAAGAAAGAAACATTCTTTGATGGGTATCTGTGGTGGAAGGGAAAGGGTAACTAACTATAGGGTAGATACATAGTAACTTGTTTAAAGAAGAAGGCAATAAACAATAAGGTGGAGGTCAGCACAAAATGATTAAGGCAGAGAAAGACACTGGAAAGAACCAGAGAGTTAAAGGCAACATAGGTGAATACTATTCCATACACAATCCTGCAGTAACCATAATAATAATGATCTATGAGTGGATATGTAAATAGACATGCAAGATGACAGGTGTGAGGAGGGAAATGGGACTACACAATATATAGATATAGATATGGATATATACAGACATATATATATATCTATATATCTATATATCTATATATATATATATATATATAGGTTTGACAGAGGATATATCTACATATGTCTTTACATGTGCTGCAAATATATCCAATAACATACTAGAGCATACAGGGGGCAAAGTTATGAAAACTTCTTAGACATAACCAAATATCTTGAGGGAATGAGTCTTTGGGTCTGTGCTCATGACCAGAGGCTCAGGGGACTTCAAGGTCAATTGGCACAGTATAGTCCCCAAAGAAAATATCCTACATCCTACTTTGGTGAGTAGTGACTGAGGTCTTAAAATCTTGTGAGCAATTACCTACGATGCAGCTATTGGTCTCTCTCCATCTGGAGCAAAGAAGAGTGAAGAAAATCAAAGACACATGGAAACAACTAGTCCAAAGGAGTAATGGAGCATGCAAACCCCAGCTTTCATGAGCCTGAGACCAAAACTAGATGGTATCCAGCTACCACTATGGATCATTCTGAAAGGGCTCACAATAGAAGGTCCTGGATAGAATGGGAGAAAAATCTGGAATAGATACCAAAATCTTAAAAAAGACCAAACTCACTGGTTGGCTGGAACTGATGGAAACCCTGAGACTTAATCCTTGTTGTTGCTAGGTGCTGTCGAGTTATCTCCAACTCATAGTAACCCTATGCACAGCAGAACGAAACACTGCCTGGTCCTGTGCCAGTCTTATGATCCTTGCTATACTCAAGCCCATTGTTGCAGTCACTGTCAATCCATCTCATTGAGGGCCTTCCCCTTTTTCACTGACCCTCCACTTTACTAAGCATTATATCCTTCTCCAGGGAATGGTCCCTTCTGATGACATAACCAAAGTCACCAGAGCTCCCATGACCAAAGTAGGTGAGATGAAGTCTGGCCATTCTTGCTTCCAAGGAGCATTCTGGCTGCACTTCTTCCAGGACAGATTTGTTAGTCCTTTTAGCAGTCCATGGTACTCTTAGCATTCTTCTCCAACATCACAACTCAAAAGCATCAACTCTTCTTTGGTCTTCCTCATTCATTTGTCCAGTTCTCACATGCATAAAAGACTATTGAAAATTCCATGGCGTGGGTTAGGCATCTCTTAGTATTCAAGGAGACATCTTTGCTCTTCATCACTTGTAAGAGGTCTTTTGCAGCAGATTTGCCCAACACATTATGTTGTCTGATGTCTTGACTACTACTTCCATTAGTGTTGATTGTAAAACCAAGTAATATGAAGTCCTTGACAACTTCAATCTTTTCCTCCATTGTGAAGCTGTTTATTGGACCAATTGTGAGGATTTTTGTTTTCTTTATATTGAGATGTAATCCATATGCAGACTGTAATCTTTAAGCTTCATCAGTAAGTGCTTCAAGTTATTCTCACTTTCAGCAAGCAAAGTTGTGTCATTTGCATATCGCAGGTTGTTAATGAGTACTCCTTCAATCCTGATGCTATGTTCTTCATAAATGCAGTTTATCGATTATTTGCTCAGCATACACACTGAATAAGTATGGTGAGAGGATACAACCCCGACACATTCCCTTCTTGGTTTTAAACCATGCAGTATCTCCTTGTTCTTCTAACAACAGCGTTCTAATCTATGTACAGGTTCCTCATGAATACAAGCAAGTGTTCTGGAGTTCCCATTCTTCTCAATGTTATCCATAATTTGTTATGATCCACACAATAGAATGCTTTTGCATAGTCAATAAAACACAAGTAAACATCTTTCTGGTATTCTTTGCTTTCAGCTAAGATCCATCTGACATCAGCAATGATATCCCTTATTCTACATCCTCTTCTGAATCCAGCTTGCACTTCTGGACGCTCTCTGTCAATGTACCGCTGCAACCATTTTTGAATTATCCTCAGTAAGATTTTACTTACATGTGATATTAATGATATTATTTGATAGTTTCCACATTCTGTGGGATCATCTTTCTTTGGAATAAGTACAAATATGGATCTCTTCTAGTCCGTTGGCCAGGTAGTTGTCTTCCAAATACCTTGGCGTAGCTGAGTGAGTGACTCCAGTGAGGCATCCATTTGTTGAAACATCTCAATGGGTATTCTGTCAATTCCTAGAGCTTTGTTCTTTTCAGTGCAGCTTCAACTTCTTCTTTCAATACCATTGGTTCTTGATCATGTGCCACCTCCTGAAATGGATGAAGATCTACCAGTTCTTTTTGGTGCAGTGACTCTATATATTCCTTCCATCTTCTTTTGATGTTTCCTGCATCATTCAATGTTTTGCCCATAGAATCTTTCAGTATTGCAACTTGAGGCTTAAACTTTTTCTTCAGTTCTTTCAGCATGCTGAGTGTGTTCTTCTCTTTTGTTTTTCTAACTCCAGATCTTTGCACATTTCATTATAATAATTGCCTTTGTCTTCTTGAGCTGCTCTTTGAAATCTTTTGTTCAGCTCTTTTGTCTTGTCATTTCTTCCATTTGCTTTAGCTACTCTTTGCTCAAAGGCAAGTTTCAGAGTCTCTTCTGACATCCATTTTGGTCTTTTTTTCCTTTCTTGTCTTTTTAATCACTTCTTCCTTTCTTCATGGATGATGTCCTTGATGTCATTCCATAATTTTTCTGATTTTCTGTCATTAGTGTTCAGTGCATCAAATCTGTTCTTTAAATGGTCTCTAAATTCAGGAGGGATATATTCAAGGTCATGTTTTAGCTCTTGTGGACTTGTTTTAATTGTCTTCAACTTCAAGTTGAACTTGCATATGAGCAGCTGATGGTCTGTTCCACAGTCAGCTCTTGGCCTTGTTTTGGCTGTAGATATTGAGCTTCTCCATCGCCTCTTGTCACAGATGTAGTCAATCTGATTTCTTTGTATTCCATCTGATGAAGTCCATGTGACATTGTTGATAAAAGGTCCTTGCAATGAAGAAGTTGTTGGTCTTGCAAAATTCTGTCCTGTGATCTCCAGCATTATTTCTGTCACCAAGGCCAAATTTTCCAACTACCGGTAAATCTTCTTTGTTTCCAACTTTTGCATTCCAGTCACCAGTGATAATCAACACATCTTGATTTCATGTTTGGTCAATTTCAGTCTATAGCAGTTGGTAGAAATCTTCAATTTCTTCATCCTTGGCTTTGGTGGTTGGTGCATAGATTTGAATAATAGTAATACTAACTGGTCTTCCTTGTAGGCATATGAATATTACCCTGTCACTCATAACGTTGTACTTCAGGACAGATCTTTCAGTCATCTTTGTGATGATGAATGCCACACTGTTCCTCTTCAATTTGTCATTCCTGGCATATAGAGCATATAGTTGTCATTCAAAATGGCCACAAGCAGTCCATTTCAGCTCACTAATGAAGGCTGGGCAATCTACTCCCATATAGATACTTCCTCAGAAACACAAGGAGGGGTCGCTTTGCATCAGATCTGACACGATGGCAGTGAGGTTTTTTTTTTTTTTTTTTTGGAATGCCTAGGATATCGATCTTTATACCTTCCATTTCATTTTCAACAACTTCCAATTTTCCTACATTCATACTTCATACATTCCATGTTCCAGTTATTAATGGGTGTTTGCATCTATTTATACTCATTTTGAGTCATGCCATAGCAGCCGATGGAGGTCCCGAAAGCTTTACTCTCTCCATATCGTTAAGGTTGTCTCTACTCAAGGAGTCAGCTCTTCCCCAGTCAAATTTTGAGTGCCTTCCAAACTGATGGGCTCATTTTCTAGCACTATATAAGACAATATTTCTGGGCTATTCATAAAATTTTCCAGTAATATATTAGACAGTGATTCACTGCTATTCATTAGGTTTTCACTGGCCAATTGTTTGAGTAGCAGATGGCCTCTTCCTCCTTCTTAGTGTGTCTTAGCCCACAAACTCCACTGAAACCTGTCTGCCATTGGTAACCCTGCTGGCATTTTGCAACACTGGTGGCATAGCCTCTAGCCTTACAGCAACACTTAAGCCACCACAGGACGACTAACTGACAGACAAATTTGTCTCCCTTAGTTGTTCCTATCCACTCTGGACCTGCCTACTTTGGGCCTCAGCCTTAAAGTAGAGCCACACCCAAGTGAAAGCAACCCTGAGCCCCACACCTGCCTCAGGCCCCAGCCTTAAAATAGAGCTGTCCCCAAGTGAAACAGCCCGAGCCACATGCTCGCCTACATTGGGCACACTGCCATTGAGTCGATTCCAATTCATAGTGACCCCCACTGGGTTTCTGAGGCACTAAATCTTTACAGAAGTAGATTGCCCTATCTTACTGCTGTGGAGTGGCTGGTGGGTTTGAACCACCAATCTTCTGGTTAACAGTCAAATGCCTTAGCACTGTGCCACCAGTGTTCTTATATATATATTTATGCATATGGAGAGAGAGAAATTTATCTTTGGAAAATGGCTCACCAAGTTGTAGAGGTCAGCAAGTCTGAAATTCATGGGTCAAATATCAAGCTGGAGGCTCCTCCTGACTCACACGGCTTCGGGTCCTGACAAATTCAATGTTAGCCAGTCCCAAGGTTGACAGGCAATACGGCAGGCCTCTGGTTCAGTTCTAAGAACTGGAGATGGTGGTGAGCTAGATGCAGGATCCAGAATCAGTAGGAAGCTCAACTTAATCCTTAATCCTTAGTCACCCTTAAAGTCTGTTAACTGATCATGGCTCAACTTTCCCAGGATTCAACTTTCTGCAAAGCAATAGATAAGTCCACAAGGTAAAAAAATAACAACAAGGAGGTAAGTAGTCCTTAGAACAATAACCATTTGAGTTCAAAAGAACAACATTTACCCTTAGACAAAAGTTCAGAAGGCAGAAAGGGATTGGAAAGAAAGAGGAATGGAAATGGGGAACAAGGAGGAAGTGGGATGAATGTTCTTACATTGTGGGTATTAAAATCAAAGGCATGAAACAATGTATGTGAATTGTTGAATGGAAAACTGATTTGCTCTGTAAACTTTCACCAAAATCAAAATCAAATTTTTTTTTAAAGAGAGAGTCTGGCATCTATGAGAATTTGACAATGTATTCTACATTTTGATTCAGATTCTTCTATACAGTCTTTGATCAAAATGTTCAGTAATGATAGCCAGGCACTATCCTGTTTAAAGAAAGGTTTAGTAATCTAAAACAAGCTTATCATTTTCTTATGAAAATAAGCACTTCCTATATTCTCAATTCCTTAAAAATATCAGATTAATTTAAAGAGATCATCCACATTCTTGAAGACATATTGAAGTTGGCTACATTTTATAAACAAAATGCATTATAAATATTCATTTGTAATTTAAACATGTTCAATTCAGAATTAATTTTTCCCAAATAAAAAGATTATAAAAAGAAGATACTAAGCCATCTACCAAAATGTCACGTAACCCTTAATATTACTAGCTATTGTGGATCCTAATTGTATTTTAGAAATTTTTTCTTCATGTTAAAACATATTCTGATTTCTGATTGAGAATGTCAATAAAACACTTGCTGCTCCCACATCCTCTGGTATATGGCTTGTTTTCCTCCAAAAGTCCAAAACAAGGGCTGCAGGATAGTGGTGGGATGGTAGAGATGAGATGGAAATGAGACAAGGTTCTAGAACCCAACCTCCTGGGTTAGGCTGGATGCTTCTGCAAATGACTTGGATAGCAAATCTTAAGGTTTCTGAAGCTTGTAGAACTAGGAGAAGATAGATATTTGGCTCTAAAAGCAGGGTTAGTTATTTCTTATTAAGAAGCAAAGTTAGAAGTGAGAGAAAACCATTGCAGTATATAAAACATGTGCTCCTAAGAAATATCATTCTATATTCCATGGCAACATTTTATGGTAAGATTGAATGTAGTTGCTTAAAGTAGATAGTAACTCATTCCAATAAATAATTAATAGGTGTCTGTAGCACCAAAATAATTATTAAAAGCTATTAAAATAAGGAGGTAAGTAACAAAGCTATTGTATTTCATAGTTTGTTGGAAATGGGGCTGGAATGAAATACCACAACATACTGCAATATGTCTAGACATAACGAATAAGGAGTCCTGTCATGTTTAGGTCATGTTTATAATTATGATGAAATCACTCTTTATTTCTGAGTTTATTATTTCTGATACCTCCAAAGCCTTTTTAACCCATGAGTAGCTGAAAGCATTTGTTGGAGTACATAGTATTTTACAAACATATGGGTTAATAGGATATAAAAATGATAAAAGCCCAACTTCCCATCCTTAAAAAAGTTAAAAAAAAAAAACAAAAAAAAAACTTTATACTTAAGGAGTACAGTTTTACACCTTAGAAATCCTTGAATAGAAAGTAAAAATGTTCACAAATTTTCTTGGCTACTTTAGATCTGTCTAGAGAAATGTTCAATAAATATTTATTTTAGATGGAGAGC
>NW_006921692.1:2186648-2206716 GCF_000298275.1 Orycteropus afer afer | reverse complement strand
AGCCCTACCCACTGCCATTGAGTCGATTCTGACTCATAGTGACCCTACATAGAATAGAGTAGAACGGCCCGTAGGGTTTCCAGGGCTGTAAATCTTTACGGAAGCAGACTGCAGAGGGCTGGTGGGTTCATACTGTTGACCTTTTGGTTAACAACAATATGCTTTAAGCACTACACAACCAGGACCCGTTAGATTAATCCTAGGAAGAGATTAACTCCAGGAAATCAAACTAGTTAGATTGCAGATGTTTTAATTCAGTTCATGGTCATCATTATTGGTAATTCACTAGGTACTTGTGAGATTCCATAACAAATGGCCTTATATTGTGCCAACTGTCTATAGTTGAGCAACCTTCAACCCTAAGGATTAGGGATTGCTGTTTTGAAAACTTTATCAAGGTTAATTATTAAAGATTCCTGTGTGAATATAAACAAGATGAGGGGAAGCAAGTCTATTGACCACCTCCTGTTTCATGCTTTATTCACAATAAGAAAAAACTCTATTTTTCTGGGTAACAAAAAGAAAAGGACTTTTTCTGAATTTTTTTTTGTGGAAGCACTATTTAAATTTATCACATTGTATAAAAGTTATACATTGTTCCCTTTCAGCAAATACTTAATGTCATCTGTATTATATCAAGCTTTTTTACTAGGAACTATAGACATAAGGGAGCTCTGGTAGCATAGTGGCTAAGGCACTTGACTGCTAACCAGAAGGCTGGCGGTTCAAACCCACCAGCCACTCCTCGGAAGGAAGGTTGGGCAATCCTACTTCCATAGTGATACTGCCTCGGAAACCCAAGGAGGGGTCGCTATGAGTCGGGGCCGACTCTACGGCAAATAACAACAACAACATAGACATAAAGATAAATAACATTTATAGTCTACTAGGAAGGAGAGGAACACATAAATAAATGAATGCAATTGAATGTTATTAGGTATGATAGAATTCTGTATAGCATACAGTAGGAACAGAAAAAATAGGTAGTTATTAATTTGGTCCAAGGTGAGAGATTGGGGTCAGGAAAGTCTTTATAGAGATGAGAATGCTTAAGCTGTCTTGAAAGATGAGAAGTGGTTACTAAGTAGAATCTATATATAATTAAAATATGTTGTTGTTGTTATGTGCCGTCAACCCGACTCATAGTCACCCCTCCTTGGGTTTCCGAAGCAGTATCACTACGGAAGTACATTGCCCCATCTTCCTTCCGAGGAGTGGCTGATGGGTTTGAACCTCCACCCTTCTGGTTAGCTGTCAAGTTCCTTAGGCACTATGCTACCAGAGCTCCTAATTAAAATACAGACATTAGTAAAGGCAGAGGAATGGGCTGTGTCTGGCAGTACTAGTGATCTAGAAAGGATTGCTCTGAAATGGGTTATTCTTTGTTTAGCTCAGGGGAGTTCTGCTGGTTAAGGGTTGGTGGTTAGGATTGGAGAGCTTCTTCTGGTGCAGACCAGGAAGAAATGGAGAAGAGCTTCCAAACCCAAGTAGAGTGGATGTTTGGAGAGGTAACAGGAAACGAGAGTTTCTTATAGGTTTGACTAGAATAAGAATTTTGGTTCATGGATGAATTTTCATAACTTATAAACATTTTTCTTAGAAATGTGTTAATTGGTCTAATCTGAGATGGTTGAAGTATCAGGTTCTACACTTGTTGTTGTTGTTATGTGCCGTGGAGTTGGCTCTGACTCAGAGAGACCCCTCCTTGGATTTCCGAGGTGGTATCACTACGGAAGTAGATCCGTAGTGATCTTCCTTCCAAGGAGTGGCTGGTGGGTTTGAACTACCAGGCTCATAGTGACCCTATATAGAATAAAATCAAAGTGATTTTGAACCACCAGGCTCATAGTGATCCTATATAGAATAAAATCAAAGCAGTCAAGTGCCTTAGGCACCACGCTACCAGAACTCTTAGATTCTACACTGTTGTTGTTATGTGCTATCGAGTTGAACCCAACTCATATGGGTTTCTGAAGTGGTATCACTACGGAAGTACATTGCCCCATCTTCCTTCCGAGGAGTGGCTGGTGGGTTTGAACTGCCAGCCTTCTGGTTAGCAGTCAAGTGCCTTAGCCACTATGCTACCAGAGCTCCCTTGTTCTACACTATTGCTCATAAAAAAGTCAGAAATCTCCCTTCTGTAAGATGGCTGTAGGGATTAAATTTTTTTTTCTTTTTTAGTTCACTTGAAGAAATAGGAAAAATCTAATCAGGTATAAGGTGTATTTTCCAATGTTATTTGAAATATAGTTTACTGCAACTATATCCTAAAGACCTATAAAGGCATAAATAATCTAACTATGTATTGTGTAATTTAAATTTATATAAAAGTATTAATTCACCAGTACTTTTTATATGCCCTTTATATGACAAAATTCAGAAACTAAATATTACGAAATTATGATAATCCCAACTGCAGAACTAAAGAACCTGTATCCTGTGTATATTTTCCATGATACTACCCTTTATGAATATCCTATCAAATTCATATTCTTAAAGATACAATTCAGAGCATTGATAAATACATAAAAATACCACAGGAAACATTTGTGAGGTTTTTTAAAATGCAGTATGTGTAACTCTTTTCTAAATTATTAATAGGCTTGAGAACAACAGTGTAAGCAATTTCTCCTAAATAGAAGCAAGTCTGAGAGAATAGATTTCCGTCAGTGTTGGCTGCTGTTATGGAGAGGGGAAGCTGAATTCAAACGGTTTTGTGAGAAACTGGGAAAGAGGAAGCAATTCAGCTTCACAATCGGTGACTGATATTTGATTTACTCTCCTTGGAGTTTACAAGTGGCTGCCAAGTTACGTATAATGCACACTGCTTAATCCTTAGAGGCCTTTTTTTGTATCTGTAGTCTGCGTCATTGATGGCCATGAGAGAGCATACAGCTTGAAGAAAACATTGTTTACCACTTAAGTTTAAAATGGAATTAGAAGACTAAAATAAGCAGTTTAGAACAGTATTGGAATGTTGTTTGTATAGGTTTAAAAGACATAATGTTTCCCGAAAGAGTTTCTTAGAATCTATTCCAAAATTTTAATTAGGGTTTTATTCTGAAGGGCACCTTCATACCACTTCTTTGGGGGTAATTATAAGAAGTCAAAGCTGCATGTTTAATAAATACCTCTTTTGTTCACCATCATTTATGAGTTCTATGTGAGATTAAACAAATAAATAAACCGGAGGGTGGGGCAAGTTGAGAAAGTGAGTGGATGCTTTCATTTACTCTCCTAGCAACTAACCCACTCAACAATGAATGAAAATGACACAGTTCTGAGATCCCAGAGCTCTAGACAGCATCTGAAGTGTTGGAGAATCTAGGTGGATCCAGAAGCAGGGAAGAGTAGGAGTGAGGATGTCACAAAAGCTGGGAGAAACTACCAGCTGGCATCTGGAGCACTCACTCATCACAGTCATTTTGGGACAGGGCTGGGCAACACCCCAAATGGAGAACAAGAAAGGGAGCTAGTCTTAGGAAGCTGTAGCTGATTTTTTAAAGTGGTGCAAATTGGCTGTGGGAGCTCACATACTGAGCAGTCAGAAGGGGGTAAAGTAAGACCATGATGCTCTAGTGCTGTAGAATCTCACTGAGGCCCATGTTGACAGGCACTAGTACCAAGAGGAACTGCAAGGGCAGCAGGGCAAGGGAAATACTTCAGACAGATGGGCAACACAGAGGGAAATGGCTGGTTCCCTGCCCACAGCAGGACACTGTGGGAGAGCCTGTCAGGGATGCCCATGAGAGAAAGACATAGAGTGCCTCCCACCTTTGCTACAGGAAAATCGATCCCTATTGTTTATGTCAGTGTCTGTGACCAGCTACCCCCTGTGCATATGTTTTGAACTCCAGAGATCAAACATACAGAGCTCCTGAATCAATGCTGAAAAAAAGCCTAAGGATAAATGTACTCTGTAGGGGATCTCAGGAGGAGATATCAAGCCTGCTGCTAGTGAGTCGATTCTGACTCGCAGTGACCCTGTGGGGCAGAGTGGAGCTGCCCTGTGGGATTCCCAGGGCGGAGAGTCTTAGTGGAGGCAGACTGCTGTATCTTTACATGTAGCAGCTAGTGGATGCAGGCCATGGCCTTTTGGTTGGCAGCCAGGTGCTTGGCCACTGTGCTACCAGGGAGCCCAATCAGAAAATTTTCTCACATAAACCAGAATACAAAAGTTACGTTTAAAAAAAAATAAAAATAATAATTAGATAGCCAAGTTCAACAAAAATAGTAAAACACACTAAAGCATTAGAGAGAAGGACAAAGTAAATGCAAAGCATGAAGACTAGGAAATTTCTCTTATAGGCCAGGCTAATGAAAGGAATTGATAAGTCTTAGACTATAGAGCTAAATATTTAAAGAAAGCAAAATGCACACAAAACAACTAGTGGGGATGAGGAAACAAATGGAGGAACAAAATGAAAGCCTCAACAAGGATATTGCAAACATCAAAAAAAGAAAAGAAAAGACTACTAGAACTGAAGAATAAAGCAACTGAATTAGAAAAAGCAAGAGAACCACTCAACAATAGAGTGGAACAGACACAAGATACAATAAATGAACTAGAAGACAGAATAGCTGAACTTACCAAATCACAAAAGAAATAAGAGAAAAAAGAAAAGGAAAAAAGAAAGACAAGTGAGATAACTCAGGTGGAAATACGGGATTCAGTTATGAAATCTAACGTTAGAATTATTGGAATCTCATAGCACCATGACAAAAATAAACGCATAAAAACAATTTTCCACTAGATTTTCCCAGACCTGAAAAGAGAACCATGCCTGCAAATACAGGAAGCTTCATGGACTTCAATTAGAAGAAACAGAAGAATATCAACTCTATGCCAAAGACCCTTAAAAACCAAAGACAAGGAGAGAATCCTGAGAGCAGGAAGAGAGAAACACAGTATAATATACCATGGATCTTTCCCTGGTATAATAAAAATTATTATTTCCATGGTATAATAAAAATTAGTGCAGATTTCTGCCCAGAAACTCAGTCAATTGGCTTAACATAAAACCCAAAACTAAACCTGTGTCCATAGAGTTAATTCGGATTTACAGCAACCATATGGGACAGAAACCCATAGGGTTTCTAAGACTGTAAATCTTAAGGCAGAGCACCTTCTCTTTTTCTCATGGAGTGGCTGGTGGGTTTGAACCACCAGCATTTTGGTTAGTGGCCAAATACTTAAACTACTGTGCCACTAGAGCTCCTTTGGAATAACATAGTTCACGAAAGTCATGATCTGCATCCTAGTGAAATGAGTAGCATCTTGGGTCCTAAAAACTTGCAAGCAGCCATCTATGACAGAACTCCTGGTGTCTGTTTGCCAGGAGCAAAACAGAAGGTAACCAAAAGCTCTAAGAAGAAACAAATCTATATGAACCATAGCCTGAGATCAGAACTAGATGGTGCCTGGTTCCCACCATTGACCATTTTGACCAGGGTCCTGGATAAAATGGGAGAAGAATAAGGAGCAGAACTCAAATTCTTAAATAATAAGCCAGACAAACTGAAACAGCAGAGACCAGAGGACTCCCTGAAACTATTGCCCTGAGATACTCTTTAAACCTAGAACCTGACCTATCCCCTGAAATCACCTTTTAGTGAAATAGCAAAATGAAACACAAAATGAAGGATATTACTTATAAAATCACTTCTCTACTTAAAATCACCTGTATGATACCAAAAGGTCGACAGTTGCCCAAAAGCAAAGATGAGAAGACAAGGATACAGGGAAACTAGAGTATTGGAAGTGGAACAAACAGAATACAATTAAAGAGAATGTTGACACATTGTGATAACTGAACAATTTGTGCAGAAGTTATCAAAGGAACCTAACTTGCTGTATAAAATTTGACCAAAAATTCAATAAAATATACTTAAACAAATAAAGGAAATAAACAAACTGACTAATAATAAACTCCTAAGTAATTAAGATCATGTCTTCAAGATGATTATAGTCTAAAAAGTGCTAGCTGAGAGATTCATGCAGGTATGAAACAAAAGAAAACAAGGAGAGAGTGAAGTCAACTGCATTGTGTAGTACTGTCACATATTCTTTGTTGCACATTTCCACTTTTCGCTCATTTACAGATACTAATTTCCTTGAGGATAAGGACTCTAATTCTATTTATTTATTAAATCTCTTTTTTTTTTCCCAGACAGATGAGAACAATGAGGGGGAAAAACCTTTGACCAACTCCATATGAGTAATTCTTTACCCTATGATAAGCCTACTTCAGATTTCAAGTGGAGAATGGCTTGAGAGAAACCAAACGCCAAACTCACTGCCATTCAGTCGACTCTGACTCATAGTGACCCTGTAGGCTCTGCCCTACAGGGTTTCCAAGGCTGTTAATCTGTACAGAAGCAGACTGTGCTGTCTTTCTCCCACAGAGTAGTTAATGGGTTTGAACTGCCCACTTTTTGGTTAGCAGCCCAGTGCTATAACCACAGCACCACCAGAGCTCCTTATGGCTTGAGAAAGGTATAGTAAGGTGCAGTAGTAAGACCACTGACTCAGATATATTTTAAACAAGGCTTTTTCCCCCAGTGTGCATAGAAGAGGAAGGAAGGGGACATTTATCAGCAAAAGCTGAGTGAAGACTTCAACCTTAGTTCTATTGATTCTCCCACAGTGACATCCAAGATTCCCCCTTCCTACTATCTTTTCAGAAATTATCCATAGGAAAGAAAGGTCCTTGTACACACAAGTACACTCACTTATATACATTTGAGAAGTAGCCATGAACATATTTTAAAAACAAGAGGAGACTCAGTAAACAAGGTGAGGGATAAATCTGAAAGGTGATTTAGAAAGAAAAGGAGAAACTGTATTCATGCTGAAAAACAGGGAAAGTATGACATTGTAGGAGTAAAACAGGATGTTTTGTTCATGGAGTTTTAAAATTATTTTTGTTCATTTTTAAAATATGTGATACAAAATGATTTTGATTATAGAAGCCCTAATTCCCCCCTACCACCACCAAAGTAGAAAGGTCATTTTCTAATTCTTTGAGATTTAGCTTCATTTCTTGAAAAATTCCTTTTTTAAAAACTGCATTGCTTTGATTTTTTCATTTTACCATTTCACTTTTCCCAGATGTTATGTGTTGTTGTTGTTGTTAGTTACTTTAGAGTCAATTCTGACTCAAGGCAACCCCATGTGTGCAGGGTAGAACTGACCAAAAAAAAAAAAAAAACACCTCAATACCATCAAATCGAATCTGACTCATAGAAACCCCTCCTTGGGTTTCCAAGGTGGTATCTCTACAGAAGTAAGTTGCCCAACCTTCCTTCTGAGGAGTAGCTGGTGGGTTTGAACCGCCAGCCCTCTGGTTAGCAGTCAAATGTCTTAGACACTACTCCATGGGATTTTCAAGGCTGTGACCTTTTGGAAGCAGATTACCAAACATATCTTCTGAAGTACCCCTGGGTGGGTTTGAACAGCCAACCTTTTGGCTCATAGTTGAGCATTTAGCTGTTTGCACCACCCAGATGTTACTTAAAATATATTTGACTTTAAAAATTCAATTCAATTAAAGTAGATTTGTTAAGAAACCATTTTCAGGTTTTTCATATTTTTTCATTTTATGTTTATTCTTTGAAGGATAATAGTGTTAATAGCAATAGCCTTTTTGAGCTCCTTTGTTTTATTCTTATACTAATGAGAGTCTCACAGAATTTAATCATATCTGCCTAAGGTACCATAACCACAAAGCAGAAGGGCTAAGATATGAACTCATGTGTATCTGATTCTTTTTCAATCGCTAAACTCCACAAGTATGGGTGTTTAGGATATGTATAGCATATGTACATGAATATGTGTCATGTATAACAGTTACCTTTCTCTTTTTCTGGGATTAACTGAAAACATTAGAGAGATGAAACTAGAACAATCAGAGTTGGAGGGTGCCTATTAGTGGGAATAGCAAAGAGGATGGCGTCAATGACACCTTGTTGTTGTGGTGGTTGTTATGTGCCGTTGAGTCAGACCCGACTCATAGCGACCCCTCCTTGGGTTTCTGAGGCAGTATCACTACGGAAGTAGATTGCCCCATCTTCCTTCCGAGGAGTGGCTGGTGGGTTTGAACTGCCCACCTTCTGGTTAGGAGTCAAGTGCATTAGGCACTATGCTACCAGAGGGAAATAGATATGTTAAAGCAACCTCAGAGTAGGGCCTTGTGACTGACATGCATCAGGTGTTAGAGGAAAAGCTTAGAAAGACAGATTCAGATCCATTTACGGGTGATCTTTAAAAGCTTGGATTAGAAGTCAGAACTTTACTTTCCAGGCATTGGAGGGTTTCTATCACAGAAATGACAGGATCAGAAGGGGGGGCAAGTAAGGCCCATCATGCAGTTCCCTCCTAGGTCAGCACCATGAGTGTTATGGAATTAAACCAAAAAAACAAACCCACTCCCATCGAGTCGTTGCTGACTCATAGCAATCCTGTTGCATTTCCAAGGCTGTAAATCTTTACAGAAGTAGATTGTCTCATCTTCTTCCTGTGGAGCAGCTGGTGGGTTTGAACCACCAACCTTCTGGTTAGCAGCCAAATGCCTTACTCATTATGACACCAGAGCTCCTTATTATGGAATTGTTGTTGTTGTTATATGCCATCGAGTCGGACCCGGCTCATAGCGACCCCTCCTTGGGTTTCCGAGGCAGTATCACTACGGAAGTAGAGTGCCCCCTATTCCTTCCGAGGAGTGGCTGGTGGGTTTGAACCACCAGCCTTCTGGTTAGCAGCCAAGTGCCTTAGGCACTACACTATGCCATTTTCCTTCCGAGTATTATGGAATTAGTGACTTGCAAAAATAGGTAACTCATAACAGCAGCCACAATGCCAGTATGTCAGTGTTCTGGAGAGTATCATTAATATGTCAGAATATGGGAATAATCTCAAATTCTCTGATCTTTTATAGTCTTTTCCCTTATAAGTAAGCTTGTGCTGAACAATGGAGAGATTTTAGCAATGACCTGTTCTAATCAGCCCATGCCCTGCCCACTGGTCTATAAACTGCATGGTTTTTCTGGCATACTTAGAGTTGTGACAGCCCTGCTTCAGCTCTTTGGGGAAGGTTAAACTTTGTCTGCTTAGTGATATGTTTTTTTTTTTTTTTTCTTCCATATCTTGGTAGTATTTTGGGCTGCGTTTTAGTAAATTCAGACTGCAGAGTAAATACCAACATGAGCAGCTTCAAAAGTGCATCTCATCCTTAGTTGATAATTGATGGAATATTTTGTGTTTCTTGGATCCTACCTCAGTACTTTTCCAAGAAACTGTTGGATACCCCCTGCACAGTTGTTATTTGGTATTTCTGTCACTTTTGAAAAAAAATTAAATGATGAGTTCCAGGAAGAGTTCAGATTTACTCATTATTTCTAGCTTAATCAAGTTAAGGGGGTGGGGGGAAGAAAAAGGGGGAAAAAAAAACCAAACTAGAGCATCTGTAACAATATTGCCGGAAATTAACACCTGCTATTTTATTCTTTTTTTTTTTTTGGTAGTAAAAGGTCTAATAATTAAGCTGTTGATAATATTATTTAAGTACTCATTAAATGTGCTACCATTTAATAGGCTTGGATGATCACAAGCCTTCATTAAAAGTGTTAGCTGTTATTGGTTTTGTTATTTTTTGATCTTGTATTTTTCCATAATATTCATCTCATCGGATAACTTGTGAGAGATGTATTTTGACTAGCAAGTCACAGTCTAGGATGAAGATTGGGTCCTGTGTGTGAGGGATGCTTAGGATTTGTAATCATTTCCACCTTTCCCTGCAGTACTGATGCAAATAGTGGAAACTAAATCTGGAAAAATGATTAGAGATTGGAAAGAAGACATGTCAACTACTAAATGGTAGTGGTTGGGGGGTTTTCATCTTTTACATTTGAAAGTAAACTTTTACTAAAGGTTAAGCTAATGGAAAAACTTCCAAACTTTATGTATTGGAGAAAATTGCAGATTTCCTTATAGGTAGGTAAAGTGATTGCCTTTCCCATTAATATTTTCACTTTCCAATAGAAAGCTATTTATAGATTTTCAAGTTTAATAATTTATTTTGCTTGAGTTTAATTATTTTAAAAGAAAGACATTGCTTCTTTGTGAAATAATTCTCAGAAAACTTTTCAATGTGCCTTTGTGTGTGTCTCATTCATTTTGGAGCACAGGAAATAAAATGACAGTTTTGAGTACTCTGTTGAGAATCAGATATTTTATCTTTTTAATTTCCATTTTACAGATGTAAGACAAAATTGCCCAGTCTCTTGCCTAGTAACTGACGGAACTATAAATATAACTGACATCTGGCTCATTTCAAATTGTATTTTTTTCTCACTACACATATACATACATATATATTTTTGCTGTTGTTGTTCATTATATACTTTAATGGAAAAAAACTGTTATATTTCACATTTAAATATTTCAAGAAAACTTTGGATGTACTGCTTAACCTGCTTCCAAAAAATAATAAAAAAAAAAAAAACACTGCCATCAAGTCAGTTCTGACTCATAGCAACCCTCATCAGCATTCCAAGGCTATAAATCTTTACAGAAAAGATTGCCTCATCTTTCTTCCGTGGACCAGCTGGTAGGTTCTAACCACAACCTTTTTTTCTTTGGTTAGCAGCCAAATGCCTTAACCAATACACCAGTAGAGCTCCTTACTTAACCTTCTTAGACAAGATAAGTTGGCCAGACATTGCCACGTCTCCTGGGGTACAAAATCACTCTCAGTTGGTAACTAATACTCTAGACAGCCATTTGTTTTTTCATCAGTTTTTTTTTTTTTTTTCCCTACCCGATTTATGAGAGGTATCCAGTTGTTTTTAAGTTATAGAACAATCATCTGATTTGACTTTAGAGTGCTTATTTCAGCACGACTGGATAAGAGAATTGCCTCTAACTCATTTTGTTTCATATCATGGTCTTTTCAAGAGCTGCTAATCCATTTGTACAATATTGTTGCATCACCCTAACATCCCTGAGTCACTGACAGAGATAATGTTAGTGATATATACCAGGTCCTATGACAATTGATTCCTTCTGGTTTATCACTGTAGCTACTGTTTGTAGAGTATTTTAGTGATTTTTCTGCCTTTTTCCATTATGTCTGCCTGACAACTTTTTTCAAATAAAACTGCCTATTTCACCTTTTTTGTCATTATCTTTTATTTCCCCAATCACAAAGCATATAGCAATAATTTTCTTGATTTAGAGTGACCAACTATCTTAGTTTGCCTGGGACTATCCTGGTTTTGTCACTGCAAGTGCCACACCTCTAAAATCCCCTCAGTCCCGAGCAATTCAAGACAGTTGAAAACCCTACTTGATATTTCCTTTTATTTCATTGGCAATCAGAGCAACTTAATCCTGCCTGTATTTCTGTTCTACAGTGACATGAGGAATTTAGTGCAGGGACACTGATGTCCTATGCATTGAATATGGCCCATAGTTGTGGTATGTGTGATGTCATCATATTTCCCTTAAATTGAATGCTTGCCATAGAACCCAGGGCCCCATGATATTTTATATTTGGTTACTCCACATAGTTATTTATGTTAATTGTCTTTTACCTGGTGATCTTTGGTTTACAATGCTTAATTTCAGGAGTGCTTCTAGTTTTCTTATATGGTGAAGAAAATCCTTTACTCTCTGTAGATTTTTCATAAGGCAGATTCATAGATTTACTTGTTCAAGACTTCTTTCATCTATCATGTAATGTGAAATCAGTCTTCTGAAACAGTTTTCATTTCTTGGCAGTTTCCTGGTCCATGGTGGTTAACTCAATGCAACACAATGCAACCACTGCTGTGAAGTCAGATCTGACTCATAGCGACTCCTCCTTGGGTTTCTGAGGCAGTATCACTATGGAAGTAGATCGCCCAGCCTTGATTCCAAGGAGTGTCTGGTGGGTTAACACAGAGTCTTCGTAAAATGTCTGTCCAGAGTTTACAGGTGAAATGGATAGCAGTCTATGGGTTGTTGATTGAGGACTGCTAAAATTATCATCTCCATTTTTAATATCTCTTCTCCGTGATGGGAGAGAAATCCTCCCACATTAGTGTCAGTCCTTCAAATTAAATTTGTCTCCAGGAAAGCTCCTGTTAAAATGCAAATTTTCAGGAGATAACAAACCTATCATGATAAATGGAGCATCATGATAAGTGGAGAAAAGATTGAAGTTGTCAGAGACTTCATATTACTTTGGATCTACAGTCAACACCAATGGAAGCAGCAGTCAGGACATCAGATGATGTACTGCATTGGACAAATCTGCTGCAAAAGACCTCTTTCAAATGCTGAAGAGCAAAGATGTCTCCTTGAAGACTAAGGTGGGCCTAACCCAAGCCATGGTATTTTCAATTGTCTCATATGCATGTGAGAGCTGGACAATAAATAAGGAAGACCAAAGAAGAGTTAACGCTTTTGAGTTATGGCACTGGCAAAGAATGTGGAGAGTACCATGGACTGCGAAAAGCACTAACAAATGTATCCTGGAAGAAATGCAGCCAGAATGCTCCTTGGAAGTGAGACTGGCCAGACATTGTTTCACCTGCTTTGGTCATGTTGTCAGAAAGGACCATTCTCTGGAGAAGTGGAGAACAGTATCATGCTTGGTAAAGTGGAGGGTCAATGAAAAAGGGGAAGGCCCTCAACAAGATGGATGGACACAGTACAGAGTGGCTACAATAGTGGGCTCAGGTATAGCAAGGATCGTGAGACTGGCACAAGACAAGGCAGTGTTTCATTCTGTTGTATGTAGGGTCACTAAGAGTCAGAGGTAACTTGATAGCACCTAATAACAACAACAAATATATATACACAAACACATACACACACACACCCCCTAAAAAAAGAACAAACTCACTGCTGTCGGGTCAATGCCAACTCATAGTAACCCCTCCTTGGGCTTCTGAGGCAGTATCTCTACAGAAGTAGATTGCCCACACTTTCTTCCGTGGAGTGGCTGGTGGGTTTAACCAGCCTTCTGGTTAGCAGTCAAATGCTTTAGGCACTATGCCACCAGAGCTCATATATATGTTATATATATATATATATATATATTTTATATATATATAACCAAACTCACTGCCATGGAGTCGATTCAACTCATACTGACCCCTCCTTGGGTTTCCAAGGCGGTATCTCTATGGAAGTAGATTACCCAACCTTCCTTCCAAATATGTGTGTGTGGGTGTGTGTATTAATTGTGATTTGGGTGAAAGTTTAGAGTGACTGTGATCTTTTCAATGTAGATTTCCAGGCCTTTCTTCTGAGGTGCCTTTAGATAGACTCAAACCACTAACCTTTTGGTTAGTTGCTGGGTGCTGAACCATTTGCATCACTCTAACATCCCTCAGTTATTGCACAAGTCCATGTGAAAGGTAAGTCATTTTGAAATGGATCAAATGGAGACTTCTGAAGTTTGGTTTGTTGACACAAGGGGAAGACTGAATAGTGACATTTCTAAGTAGTTAGAATAGTATGGAGATACTGCATGCAAGGGGGTTGCTAACAGAATATACTTTTAGAGCTAGGAAGAGAAATTATTTTGTGTCATAATTTCTCTGATCCTACTTTTTTTAGCCTGTTGTTCAAGGAATTTAAATAAATACTAGGGTGTTCAACTGTATATAAAAGGAAGGAGAAAAGGAGACAGGATAGCAGTGTTACTCATTTCCGGCTCTCAGTAATATGAAGTAACTCCAGCATGACTAGGATTAATCTCACAATGCTCTCTCCTGATGGTGGTTTAGCAATGTGAGTAGTCATACTTAAAAGGAGCCAACAATACTATAGCTGCTAATGTCCATAGGTTTTTTCTTACAGTGACAAAGCATACCTTAATTGAACAGCATTGAGAACCTGAACCAACCTATTGTTCTAGAGACCTGCTCTTGGCACTATTTAACAGGAACTTACTCAAAGGAACTCTGGCCAGATTCTTGTTAGTAATAGCTAATAGCCGGTACCTTTTATTTTCTCTTTGAAGACATGTAATTGGCATGACCACTCTCTCCTGGGTGGTCTCTGAACTCAGTTTCTCAAGCTCTTCCTTTCTCGCCGATATCAATTGCTAGAGTTTCTCTATTTTTGGTCTTTGTAGCGGTAATTAACAAAAATGGTCCTAGGGTGAGACTCACCTGGGCAGTTTAATAGCAATGCAGATTCAAACCCCTTGAATCAGAATCTCCCCAGGCAATATTTCTGCATACTAAAATTATGGAAGTATTGCTCCATACTCTCTTGCCATCAGTGACTTCATCATTAGCCATAGCTTTAAGAACCATTGTATGCTCATTACTTATACATTTTATCTCCATTGGAAACCTCTCTTTGAAGGTCTGGTCCTACATACTTCATTGCCCCTTAAATGCACCTTTTAGATGACTCAGAGGAATCCCACACTTAACATGTTCAAACAGATTTTTTATTGTTCCCTTGAAACCCATTACTCTCACAGTCTTCCATATCTCAGTATTTGGAGCCATTATTCATGGAGCTCCTCAAGCATTATTCATTGTTACCTCTGCCTTACCTACTTCATTCAATCTATCACCAAGACCTACCTGTTGATCTTACCTCCAGTTTATGCCGTAATTCCATCTACTTTTTTCCAAATATCTTTTTTCTAACACACATCATGTCTTCTATGACTACTGAAATAGGCTTACCATCTCCAGCCTGCCTCTCCAGTCTGCTTTCCTTTCCCTAACACTTTCAGCCTTGCTCCCTGTACTTCACCCACACCTACCTTCCCTTGCTTCCCTGAAGATTCCCTGCCTGTACCCTCTGTGGGTGTTGTTGCTGCCTGGGATGTTCTTCTCCCTAATCCTTGGCTCTTCACTTTGCAGATTCTTTCTCTTACTTCAGGGCTCAGGTTAAATGTCACCTTCTCGGGGAAGCCTCCCTTCATCACTCTGCTTCACTCTACTTAATACTCTTCCTCCCCAAGTACACGACATTTTATCAGTTCATTTTTCCTTTCCTCTGTGGTACTTGACATTTTGTAGTTACTTACTTGTTTATTGCTATTTCTGTCTTGAGACAATACACTCTGTAAGGGCAGGAACTGTGGTTATTTTAATCACCATTGTGCACTCACTGCCTAGCCAATAGCCAATAGCACTCACAGTACCTGGCCAATAATAAGCACTCAATATATATTTGTTAAATGAGGTTTGGGTTTTGTTTATTTGTCTGTTTCAGTTTTCACTGTAAGGCCAAGAAATGGTAGATGAGAAATAGAATTTGGGTAACCTTTTATAAAAATGACTGATTTGGTTTTTAAAGCGGAAACCTAAAAATTAAAACTTAACATGGAGTTATAGTAATTCAGTTCTACTTTCACCCATCCATCATGCTTTTATATAGTTTAATTATAAATATTAAACAATATTAACCAGCTTATACTTACTTCCTTTAGTTGTATAATTCAGAGTAGCATTTTGGTACCACAATTAAAAAAAAAAAAAAAATTTAGCATTGCAGACAGAAACTAATTTTTCCTCATTGTTGTGGGGAAAAACAAACATAGGGTTAGTCTTAGATACAGGTATAAAATAGGCAGCTCCCTTTGTATTCTGACTTGACAGTGGTTATAAAACAAAAGTTTTATTTAACTTTTTTGCCCCAAATTCCACCATTCTGATTTTGTTATGTATTGTCATTTCCTTTAAGTCTTTTAAAATCATACATGCATGGAGGCATCATTATATTGTCAAACTTCAATGTCCATGAGATGCGTTAAATTGCTTTATTTTGAGTAGTGGAACTTGAAAGCTTTAAAATCTTTTTTTCTTCCCTCTAGAAAGAAATGTAACAACAAGAGAAAACTGACTCTCTTCTAACTATATGAGAGGACTATTTTATTGTTCCACAGATATATTTGTGCAGATTTCTACCTCATTAATGCACTGTGAGATCACAAAAAGCAGAGAATGAGTTTTGCTCATATTTGCATCATCAGGATGTCACATTGCAGGTATTCAGAAATTCTTATTGAAAAAAATGAGTAATTAAGGGAATCAAATATATAGCAGTTTCTTGTGGCTAGTTTAAGTGTTTGAAAACTGTTGTTGTTGTTATGTGCCTGGACCCAACTCATAGCAACCCCTCCTTGGGTTGCCGAGGCAGTGTCACTACGGAAATAGATTGAAAACGATATGCTTGCAAATTGGAATGATATATTAAAACATTAATAAATATGCCTATGGACTTTGGAGGAAGAAATGATTCTAACTGGTGATTTTCCAATGAAAAAGAATAGATATTTGATGTTGGGTGTTATGTATCACTTGATGTTTTTATCACTGTAGGACAGATTTGCTTAGTCAACTTTAACATTGGATACATTTGTTTTCTCCTTTCTTATCTAACCATTTTCACCTTCTAAGCTTGGCTTCTTTTTGTTACGTGGAACAAATATTGAGTAACATTTATTGACATTGGCACACATTTCACAACCCCTCTGTGGCCTTTCTCCTTATTACCTTATCTGACCCTCTTTATACTGTATTTTTGCTGTTCTTAAAGAACTTATTCTACTGAAGTATAGAAATTGTTTTTTAATTCTCTAGTATTTTTCTCACAGTAGAAGCTGTGGCTACATCTGAGATATCATTAGTGAGTTAAATGCTGAATATCATATCTTGGATTGTGGCCTCTTCTGAGTCATTTGTCTTTTGAACAAGGTGTGTCTAATGTTGGAAAGAAATCATAGCAAGGTCTACACTAGAGTGCCAACAAGTCTTTCAAAAAGAGTTGCCACACCCAAACCTAAAGCAGTTTTTCAACAGTTAAGATTAAGAGTAATTAATATTTCATATGCCTTTACTGATTTGTCCATAAGTTTCCATGAAAAGTAACATTTTAGCCATGCATGTCAGTGCTCCATTTAACTTTTTGATCTTTCAGAGATTTGTCTTCATTAGAATTTTTTTCTTTCTCAACATATACTTTTTTTTTTTTTTTTCTATTAAGGGCTTTTTCAAAAAGAGTAACTTTGCTCCATGAGGTTTATGATCCTTATACCTTATGTTATATTTTTGTTATGATAATAATGTTAGCTAAAACTGTATATGATGAATAATAAATACTCCTTTGGCAGTGATGAGTCTGATCTTGAGCATCTAGGAAGTTCTTTTCATCCCAGGAGTGTCCTAACAGGGGCTGCCAGCAATCTCTTCCTCTGCTGTTTAAAAATCCTGCAATGAAGGCATCTCAGCCCTCTAAATGTAAACCTGCTTCATACTTGTTGACAAGTCCTAAAGATCTCACAGAGTATTCTTACACTAACAGAATAGAAAAAAATCAATAGAATAAAAATAGTATTTGTATGTGCATAGTTTTCCATTGAAGTTATAAAATAAATGCACATTTTAGAAAATAATGTAATGAAATTTTTAAAGGTTCTATGTGATTCTTAAAATTCTAAAAATCGTATGAAATTAAAGTAGTAAGTATTGAATTACTAGAAGCCAAAGTTGTTATAAGTGAGTTTGATTAGTACATTGGCTGGAGTGGGAGTGGAGCTTCCATTACTAGTAAGGGCCACGTTCAGACCTATAACCTTTCTTGTGAAGAACATACAAATATAAAGTGAAAGAAAAGAAAAAGGAATAAATGTGTCAGTTAATTGAGCCATGTGCAAGGAAAATTGGAATAACTTTAAAAGCAGAGACTCTAGCATATGTACATCTTAATTTAAATTACAGAGTTTATAAATTCAAAATCTTTATATTTCTTCTTCCTGTTTCTAACAAGAAAATGTGAAGTATAATTTTGCTTATGTTCTCACATCACATTAATATTAAAATAAATCACACAAAAAAAGGACTGCTAAAAACAACCTTAATAGAAAGAAGGTTGATTAAAATGTATCCATGTGGATTTGTGTGGCATATGACCTTAGGGATGTTTCAGTAATATAAGACGATGTGCAGCTATTTGGTTGGCATGACTAACATTATTCTATTTCGATCTAACTTTGTGCTTCCTCTGCCTTTCATCATTGGTCTGTGCACCACAGTGGCCAAACTGTTAGCCATTTGCTGCTCAGAAATATATTTTGTTAGCTCTCTCTTGGATTGAAAACTAGTTTTTAAGATATAGCTGAATTTGTATAAAAGCCCAGATTTATGTCTTCTTTTAAAATTACATTTGGCAATTATAACCTTATATTTTCATTTGTCAACAGTACCAACTCAGTTTTTGCCTTGGTTCTTAGTACCTCAAGAGTAGTTTAGCAACAAATGAGCATGCAAGGGCAGTCACACCCTGATGTGCAACACTAATTTGTAAATAATATCTTAATTAAAGTGGTCTTTTATATTAGACCACTCTCTTATACATAGCTGATGAATAAATTATAGCAATAATCTAAAAATCATTTAGACTTAAAAATTGATATGTTACTATAAGGAAGAAAATTATTTATAGTAAGATTTTAATTATAAAGTAAAAATAAATAAATTAAAATAATAGTAACATCAAATTTATAAGAAAAAAACATGGAAAATCTATTTGAGGAGCAATAGGGCAAAAGGGGGTAATCTCCAGCTTCCTAGAAGGTTATTTGGTATGATAATAATAAAATAAAATAAAATAGTATATTTTAAGCATTTTACTGGCTATGAGTTAAATAGTTACTTGTATCAAATTGTTGTGTGGATCTATTCATAATTTCAGAATTTCTGGTTTAGATATCATTAAAATAGGTTAAATGTTAGTGGTAGTGTTGTTGTTGTTGTTGTTTTTATGTGCCATTGAGTCTTATAAACCTACCTGCAATAATTGTGTGCATCTAAATATATATATTTAGATGTATGTGTAAAAATATTAAATTCAATCTATATTTTCATTAACATGAAATTTTTTACTTTAACATGAGAAAATTGCATAAATATTGATACAATAATTATTTATTGATAAATATATGTAATAGTCAATTTGAGCAAATAAATTGTTAGATAAACCAAAAAATACTCAAACCCACTCCCATCGAAGTGGCTGGTGGGTTTGAACCACCAACCTCTGGTTAGCAGTCAGATACCTTCATCAATGTGCTACCAGAGCTCCTTAAATAGTTAGAGAAAGAATGGTCAAGGAGTTGTGAGAGAGATGATATCTACCACATAGCCCATTGATGCATTCTATTCCTGGCCATATTCTTTTTTTTTTTGCCTTGGTGTTCTATTATGGTGGTTTATAACCAGACTGATAATTGGTTTTCCAAACATCTTTTTTGTTGGCTTTTTATTAAGATATAACACTTTGTACTTCTATAATAAAGATGATTTTAAAAAAATTAAAGTCTTTAATGATACTATTTTTTTTATCATATTGTTTCTTAGATTATGAAATTGACAATTTACACATGGCCATTTATAAAATTTAATTTTCATCCAGATAATTTTTCCTCAGTCTATTTTGAGAGTTATGAATCCAGAGTAGAATATGTATCTTACTTTAATTTTGTCATTTAAGGTTTAAAGAGAGTAATTTTTTTTCGTGAAAAAGTTGACTAGAACTCTAAATGAGTTTTTGAGGAAAGTGTCATAGAATCTTTCATGGACAAAAAAATAACAATAATCATTAGTCATAGATTTGTTCACCTCTACTCTTTAAAGTGCTCACCTTTTCTCAATACTTCAGAGGCCAAGACCACAGGAGGACATGTTATCAGTTTTTCTTCATACTGCTTGACATATTTCATATCATTTTTATTATTTTGAAAAGATTTTATATTCGACTGTTGTAGCACTCTGATTAAAATTGATCAACATTGTATTGGGATAATGAGACTGTTTCAATGATATAAGGATAGAACATACATAATAAAAATATTGGTCTTTTAACTTCTCAAATTCTAAAGTAACAAAGTCTAGTGTCATGCAGAGCTGGTAATTAGAAATCACAGCAGTTGGAAAATTAGGCCAATTCTAAATGCAGTAATCTGATAAGTTTTTTTTTTTTTTTTTTTTTTTTTAGGATTTGGGTGAAGATTTACAGAGTAAATTCACTTTTCATACAGCAGTTCACATATAC
>NW_006921692.1:2183753-2185163 GCF_000298275.1 Orycteropus afer afer | reverse complement strand
TATCTGTCATTGAACCAATACCAGGCCGTTTTGACTACTGTGGCTGTATAGTAGGTTTTGAGATCCGGCAATGTGAGACCTGATAAGTTTTTAAGAGCAATTTTATTGAAGTATAATTGAAAAGCAAGCTATATATATTTAAAGTGTATAATTTATAAGTTTGGATACATGTATATATTTATAAAATCATCATATTCATCACCCTCTTACTCTTTTGTCATCCCTTCCCCAACTCTCCCCATTTCTAATGAACCTCTGATCTGTTTTTCTGTCACAAAAGATTAATTGCATTTTCTATAATTTTCTTTTATTCTTATGCTTGTTAATTGTTTTCATCAATACTACAAAGGCAAATTCCAACCCAGTAGATAAGAGTGATATACTAATTATAAATAATTTCATGCCCTTGATAAATGTCAACAGAGCTTATTCCTAACTATAATCATCAACCCAAACTTACTGTATTGACTTATGCTTCTGGCCAAGATGAGATAACAGGGACAGGTAATTTGCAAATGGATGTATGTATTAGTTCTCACTGCAGAATAAATTATACCAATATTTAGCAGATTAAAACAACAAGTGTTTATTGTCTCACAAAATGTCTGAGGGTCAGGAATCCAAGAGTTGGGTTAGGTTGGGCAGTTTTGGCCCAGGTTGTGTCAGGACACTCTATCAGCCAGGACTGCAGATATCTGAATGCTTGATGGGGGCTAGAAACTCTGTTTCCAAGATGGCTTTCTCATGTCCCATTTGCTAGAAGTTCCAGCTCCTTGCTAGTTTTAATGTCAGAAGGCCTCAGTTCCTTGCCCTTTGGGTCTTTGCAAAGGGCTGCTCAACATAGTAACTGTCTTCACCAAAAATGAGTGATACAAGGCAGAGTGAACATGACCAAGATGGAAGTCATATGCCATTCTTCTTCCATATTCTATGGTCACACAGACAAACCCTGGTTCAGTGTGAGAGTAGACTATACAAGTGTGTACCAGGAGGCATGAATCATTGGAAGCCATCTTGACAGCTGGCCACCAAAATATGTGTGAGCTATTTATATTTAAATTACAATTATTAGTCAACTAGTTTTAAGACTCTTGTGTAATCAGCTTACAAAATCCACTTTAGTAGTATCCATTTGCCTATAAATTATGGGCTGATCACATATGATTCTTATAAGTTATTTTGTGTGTGTGTGTGTGTGTGTGTGTGTGATTTGGGTGAAGATTTACAGAGCAATTCACTTTCCATACAGCAGTTCACATATACTTTGTCTCATGTCATTGACCACAGTTAACCACAATGCAACAGCTCCCCTCCCACTTCCTCCCCAGAGTTACCTCTTCCCAGTGTCCATCCCTCCATACTCTCCTGCCCCCTGAGCTGTCTCCCTGTGCATAAGCAGCCCTTACTTCT
>NW_006921692.1:2170298-2178483 GCF_000298275.1 Orycteropus afer afer | reverse complement strand
AAGGCTCAGGGGTCCAAGATTATCTTCTGTGTCTGTGTTAATTGGTTTCCCTTTTCTTTGTTGAAGAGGGTCTGTGCAGTCCTTCTGCCTATTCCGCCATCTTGCTGGAACTCCCTGATTCTTATAAGTTATTGAATAATTTATAAAGTACATATTTGTTTAAGATTTTTCTACCAGCAGTTGAAAATAATATTGCATTTCTTCTAAATGTACTCTATGTTGACATACGTGTTTTGTTAAATATAATAGATTTTGTCCTTTTGTGTCTTCTTTTTGGTATACATTTAAGTTCTGATGAGACTTTCAAAACTTTCAGCATGTTTTGAAAGACTATGATTCTGTTATTTGTAATTTTACTCAGAAGTAGTCAATTAAAGAAAAAAAAAGAAAGAAACCAGTGTCATCAAGTTGAATTCCAATTCATAGTGACCCTATAGGACAGAGTAGAGCTGCTCCATAGGCTTTTCAAGGCTGTAAATCTTTATGAAAGTAGACTGCCACATCTTTTTCCCATGGAGTGGCTGATGGGTTCAAGTTGTCAACCTTTTGGTTACAGCCAAAAGCTTTGACCACTGCACCAGAAGAACACCTTAGAAGTGGTCAATCAAAACAAAACAAAACAAAAAACAACGTACTGCTATCAATTCCAACTCATATAAACATTATATTTAGAAAGATTATCTAAATCATTATTTATTTTTCACAAGCCCTGAAGTAGCAAAACATTGCTCATTTTGATGTTTTTTATTATATTCTTCATACTTTTCAATGTATTTCCAATATCTTGAGTGTAGATACATTTGAAAAATTATACCCTAGTGGCTGCCTAAGGAGCCCTAGTGGCACAATGTCTAAGCACTTAGCTGCTAACTGAATGGTCAGCAGTTTGAAGTGATCAGCTGCTCCATGGAGAAAAGACCTGATGATTTACTTCCATAAAGATTACAGCCTAGAAACCATATGGGAGTTCTGGTGGTGTAATGTTTAATGCATTCAGCCACTAACCAATAGGTTGACATTTAAAACCTACTAGTTGCTCTGCAGAAGAATGATCAAGCAGTCTGCTTCATTTGTAAATTCAAAATTTACAGCCTTGGAAATCCCATGGGGGCAGTTCTACTGTGTCCTTTATGTTCAGTGTGAGTTGGAATCTACTCAGCGGCAGTGGGTTTAAACCCTCTGGGGCAGTTCTACTCCATCTTATATTGACTTCAGATCATCCAACAGCAACAACCATGTCCTTTTGAGAATGGTATGGGAAGACATAAAGAGAAGAACTGTTTGTGTGTAAAAATAAATCCAACTTAGAAATTCAGCATGCTTTTGAAGATCGTATATGCTAAACTACAGTTTATAGTTAAACTCCAATAAAGACTCAAAATAGTAATAGATGTTCTCACATATTAACAATAGCAAAGTGTGTGACTCAAGGTAAGCCCTCAGTTGCAAACAATGGAAACTAAATCAAGCACAGCATCAAAACCTTAGCTGTGAAATCATTTTTTTGCCCCTGCCTTTAGCACATGCTATGCCAAGTTAGGAGCTCTGGTAGCATAGTGTCTAAGGCACTTGACTGCTAACCAGAAGGCTGGTGGTTCAAACCCACCAGCCACTCCTCAGAAGGAAGATGGAGCAATATTACTTCCATAGTAATACTGCCTCGGAAACCCAAGGTGGGGTCGCTGTGAGTTGGGTCTGACTCGACGGCACATAGCAACAACAACAATTGCCAAGTTTCAAGCAGTAAGTTCTAAAGCTTAAATTTTGGCAAAGGTTTTCATCATTCTTGAGCTTCTTTTAAATTCTCCGATCTGTATGTGGTTTCATTATTGTTTTCTTACACTACCCAATTTATCTTCATCTGCTCTTACTGATCACTTTACAAAACATCAGGAATATCTGCACAATTTGTTGTAAATTTAAGTGCACCTGAAAACAGAGCAGTGTATAAAATTAATAGGTGAAGTAACTTGCCTTTACTTTGTGAGTAAACAACTTCCCTTCAGTGTTGAGGAGAAGCTTGTATGCCTGCTAGCTGACAACAGTGAGCATACTAAAAGATTCTGACTATTCTTTTCCCAAGATAACTTTTTATTTAACCAATATCTCATGGCCTTGTTTAAGAACTCAGCAGTCACCGACTCTGCAAGGCCCATTGTCTTCCCAGATAGTAGCAGGTTTCCTGAGTTTAACGGGCATAGATTCACC
Organism: Orycteropus afer afer; assembly: GCF_000298275.1. Classification (NCBI taxonomy): domain Eukaryota; kingdom Metazoa; phylum Chordata; class Mammalia; order Tubulidentata; family Orycteropodidae; genus Orycteropus; species Orycteropus afer. The sequence continues at coordinate 2,176,275 of NW_006921692.1, read as the reverse complement.
CAAGCATGGACATAGCAGATGGCAGGCACAAGGTGCTGGGTATCTATTCCTAGATGAATGTGGAATCTAATTCAGTCTTTACCTTGCATTTCTTCAAGGTAAATTTTAGTTAAATGAGAAAGTCAGTATTAAGGAGCAATGTGTGTGTGTGTGTGTGTGTGTGTGTGTGTGTGTGTGTTCATGAGTGCGCGCATGTTCTGGTGACATAGTGCCTAAGGCATTTGACTGCTAACCAGAAGGCTGACTGTTCAAACCCACCAGCCACTTCTCAGAAGGAAGGATTAGGCAATCTACTTCCCTAGAGATACTGCCTTGGAAACCCAAGGAGGGGTAGGAACTGACTGGACAGCAGTGAGTTTGGTTATTTGATTATTTTATTTTTTTTTGTCTTTCAAAATTTGCTACTTAACCTTCTTTTAGTGATTAATTTCAGTCATTCATTAGCTTAATATCCATTGAATTTCTAATATGAACCATGTAATCATTTCACAGTGGTGAATAAAAAAAGGCAAATCTGGGAGTAAATACTTTATCATTTGAGACTGATATAATGAAGTAGGAAGCTCTGGTAGCATAGTGGCTAAGACACTTGCCTGCTAACCAGACGGCTAGCGGTTCAAACCCACCAGCCACTCCTTGGAAGGAAGGTTGGGCAATCCTACTTCCATAGTGATACTGCCTCGGAAACCCAAGGAGGGGTCGCTATGAGTCGGGTTTGACTCGACGGCACATAACAACAACAACAACAACATAATGAAGTAAATAAACGAATACATAAGATTACTTTACAATCACCGCCAGTTAGCATCAAGTTGACTCCAACTCACAGAGACTTGATGTGTAATCCGTGTTCCATAGGGCTTTCAATTGCTGAATTTTTGGAAGTAGATCCTCCTATCCTTTTTTCAGGGGGACCACTGGGTGGACTCAAACTTCCAACTTTAGATAGTGATTAAGTGTAATGGTGAATATCAATTGAGGGGTAATTGAAAAGATGAAGTGGGGGTCTGAAAAGGTCTTACTGTGGAGGTGTCAAGTGAGGTGAGAGGAAATGCAAAGATCAAGAATTAAGAGCATTCTACACAGAAGAAACAGCAAGTACAAAGGCCCAGAGACTAGAACAAGCTTGGCATGCTTGATGAACAGAAAGAAGACAGTGGGACTGGAGCTTAGTGAGCAAAGACAGTTAATTTCAGGAAATGTGGTCAAGAGGAGGATGGGACCTTGATATTAGCATATCTTAAAAACTTAACTTTTTTCTTTCTTTGTTAGTTTAATAGATACTCAGAAATATGCCTCTTTAGTGGAGTAAATTTCTGAATGAAGGTCTAACTGATGAGAATACCATTAGTTTGGTTCCTTAGAATTGAATTACTTTTAATTTGTTGTCTGACGTTTGGGAGAAGCACTATAACTTGGAGTTTATAAACTGAGATTTTAACAGATATGTAAACATGCAGTCAATGGCATATCAAAATGAAATCCAGTTGCAGTGTAGTAAATTACTTAGTGTGGCTTTTCTACACATAAGTCTTTGTAAACTCCGAGGTGGGATTTGCTATGAGCAACTGAGGAGCTCCTGATTGCTAAAGTTGTCCACCTGGAGTATTTCTGTTGGGGGTGGCACAAAACAATGTTCTAGGAGGTTCCGACTCTCTCTCAGGTGCTTAGAGTTCTGATGCTATGAATGGCTAGTTTGGCCACTCTCCCAGGCTCAAAAGGAGGCCTCCTAGAGGCAGAACTCTGTATGACTGCTGGCTGAGGAAGGACACTACACTGCTGGGAAAGAGACACAAAAGACATGCATTCCTGAAAGAGACACCGAGGGTCATACACTGCTGGAAAAGAGACTGTGAGAGACAGTGAGCTGGGAGAGAGACTGAGCATTTTTCCTGAATTTGAATTGTAGCCTGGTGCTTCCCTGATAAACCCTGTAATCTGTGAGTTTTGTGTGGCCACTGCAGTGAATTATCGAACCCAGGAGAGAGGTGGTGGTGCTTTGGGAGGAACGGTTGGTGAAAGGGCTGGAGGGAGGCAGCATGTCTGGCCTTGCAGTAATAGGCCTTGGGTTACTGATAGTGATTCTGTCTTCCTTTTGTGGGGTTAGAAGAGGTCGGAACATGTGGCCTCCCTGCCTTTTTAGCACCAGTATACATAGCTTTGCTGTAATTGAAAACTACATTTATTTCTTAATTCTGTACAAATAGATCAGCTAAAAATTGCTTGGTCTACAGATTTATGTCATTCATTAGAATGCAACACAATGCAACAGACGTACTGCCGTGGAGTTGGATCTGACTCATGGCAACCGCTCCTTGGGTTTCCGAGGAGGTATCACTTCGGAAGCAGATTGCTCAACCTTCCTTCCAGGGACTGGCTGGTGGGTTTGAACTGCCAGCCTTCTCCTTAGCAGTCAAATGCCTTAGGTCATTATGCTACCAGAGCTCCCTTTCATTAGAATGAGACATGTTCTGTTGTTTCTAGACTCAGGACAGCTGATGAGAACACAAATAAGTCTTGGAATCCCAGGTTCTGAGATGGTTGATTATCAAAATGGTCAAACTGACAGGATTTTACTGCAGATAAAAATGTAAATTATTGGGCCACATAATTCCTATTTTTTAACTATCATAAATTAGTTTAATTTCAGTAGATCCAACGTTCTTTTCCAAGAAATTTCACTCTACGGAAAGGAATTTTTTCTTTGTTTCTCAGTCTTATAAATTTCACCTGAAATAATCAAATTTAAAAACAAAAAAATATGAAATTACAGTGAATCATATGTTACCATTGTTTAAGAATTGAGGTTCATTCTTAAGAATTGAGTAGAAAACAGTTTGTGTTGTTGTGGGTAATATATAGGAAAAATATATACTTCATTCAAATATTTTGGTCCTTGATTAAATCCCCTAATTAATAATTCTAACACATTGTTGTGATTTATTTTCATGGTTTAAATAAACATATATTAAAAAGGAAACTAATAATTGCCAAAGGGACAAGGAGGCAGAATCTTCTGACTTCCTCTAACTATACTAGAAGACAGAGTCACCATCAGCAGTCCAATGCCTGTTCCTGTGAGGCCAGACATGCTGCCACCCTCCAGCTCTCTCACTAACCTTAATACCAAACATTCCTCCCACGGTTCCCACCACCTATCTGCTGGGTTCGATAATTCACTGCAGTGGCCACACACAACTCACATATTATGGGGTTTATTAGGGAAGCAACAGGCTACAATTCAAGTTCAGAAACCTGCTCAGTCTCTTTCAGCTGGCTGTCTCTCAGCCGGCCATCTCTCAGCCAACAATCTCTCTCAATAGCATGTCTCTCTCTCAGCAGTGCATGTCTCTCTCACGCCTCTTAGCAGCATGTTTTTCTCAGCAACACATCTTTCCCAGTTGGCATTCAGAGAGACTTCTTCTGCCTCTAGGAGGGCTCCTTTTGAGCCTGGCATAGTGGCCTAACTAACCAATCCCACCATCCAAATTCTATACACCTGAGAGAGCAAACTTCCCAGAAGATTGCTTTGTGTTGCTCCAGGTGGATGACCAGAACAAGCAGCTACTCAGTTATTCATGGCAAAGTTGGAGTTACAAATACTGTGGTTAGGAAAGCTGTATCATGCATTTTCCTACACTGCAATGATAAAATAAATATCCAATGTAAATAAACTAGTAAACATTTTGACTTCTCAAGGGAAAGAAAAAAAAAATAAAAACTATAGGCATACAGTGAAGATACTGCAAGTTTGCTTCTAGACCATCTCAGTAAAGTAAATATTGCAGTAAAGTGAGACAAGAATGTTATGACTTCGCAGTGCATATAAAAAGTTATGTTGACATTATACTGTAATCTCTTAAGTATACAACATTATTATGGAAAAGGTTGAAATATTCTGAGAAGTACCAAAATGTGACACAGATATGTGTAGTGAGTACATGTTGGAAAAATGGCACAGATGGACTTGCGCAAGCTTCAATTTGTTAAAATTCAATGGCCACAGACCTTCAATTTGTTAAAAAGAAAAAAAAAAGTATCTGCAAAGTACAGTAAAATGAAGCATAATAAAATGAAATATGCCTGTATTAATAAATAACTGATCATCAGCACTTTGTTGTTGAACCAACACAGAGTGCCTTAAGTATGAGGAGATAATCAAGGAAGTGATCCTTATGACAGGATCTTGTTGGAGAGATGACCAACATAGGGATGAGTTGTGAAGTCCCAGAAAGTTCTGACCTAATATGCATATGGTCAGATTTTGAAATTTGAGTCCTTTTGCTTTAAGAAGGATCCAGCTGCTCCTCACTGACTCCTCACTATTTTGTTGCTTGCATTTTATAGAAGAAAATGTATCAGAGAAATAGAATTAAACCCAGAAATCACTTGAGCTGGCATAAAATTTAGTACATTTTAAAAGTTTTAAAATTAATTTCATTTAGACAAATGAAAACATGTTGAAAGAAAGGTAGGATATAAGTATGATTCATAGTTAACATTAATAAGGGATTCAGGAGATATAGCTTTCTTTTTTTTCTTTTTTTAATTGTGATTTGGGTGAAATTTACAGAGCAAATTCATTTCCCATATGTACTTTGTCTCATGACATTGACTGTAATTTCCCACAATGCAACAGCTCTCTTCCCACTTCCTCCCCATAGTTACCTATCTCTTCCCTGTGTCCTTCCCTTCCATGCACTCCTGCCCCCCAAGCTGTCTCCCTATGCATACCAAAAAAAAAAAAAAACCCAAATCCATTACCATCAAGTTGATTCTAATTCAATAAACCTAATAGTGACCCCTATTGGGTTTCAGAGGTAGTAAATCTTTACAGCAATAGATTCCTTCATCTTACTTCTGCAAAGCAGATGGTGGGTTTGAACTGCCAATCTTCTGGCTAGCAGTCAAATGCCTTAGGCACTGTGCCACCAGAGTCCTTCTATACTCCCATGATTGATTTCTCCAAGGAGTGTATCTGCCTAATGTAAATGTTCAGCTCATATGCTTGTCTTTTGTTTGTCTGGAAGCCATAGGAGTGGGTTCATTTCCAGACCTGAAGGGCAGCAAGGGGCCATAGTCTTGAAGGTTTCGCCAGGCTCTATCAGATCAGCAAACCTGGTCCACTTTTTTTTATTTTTTTATTTTTATGATTTTGAGTCTTGTTCCACATTGTTCTCCCATTCTATCCAGGATCTCCTGTACTGCTCCCCCTCCAAGCAGTTGACTGTGGTAGCCGGGCACCATCTAGTTCTGGTCTCAGTCATATATGCTGAGGATCTCATGGTGTACCAGTCTCCTGGACTAATTGTTTCTGTGTGTCTTTGGTTTTCTTCATTCTTCTTTGCTCTGAACAAGGAGAGAACCATCATTGCATCTAGATGGGTACTCGCAAGCTTTTAAGATCCCAGTTGCTGCTCACCAAGTAGAATATGGAACAGTGTTTTTGTGTAGTATGCTATGCCAATAGTGCCTGATGAGGAGACATAGATTTTATATCCTTATCTGTCACTTCTTAATGTTGTGCCTATTTAATCAACTATAAAATTTGAATACTATAGTCTTAACTGTTTGGAGTAGTAAAATGTGTGTGTAGATATATATGCATATAATGCACACGTATTTTAGAATTAAATTCATTACATGAGAAGTATTATAAGCTTAGCACAGTGCCTAGTGAAACATAAGCTTTCAATAAATATGATCAATAGTAGCCAAGTTTTCCCTTTTTTGTGCTCCCCAAAAGTAATTGTACATTCTGCATTCTAATATTTTAGTGTCAAGTCAGGGCTGAAACAACTTGAAAAAAGCTTTTTATTTATTTGCCATTAGCAGCCAGAGAAAAATAAACAGGAGGGATGGGGAGACAAAAACATGTTTTTTTTTTTTTCCTTTTATGTTATCCAGAAACATGAAAACCTTTAATCTTCTATATTTACTGACTTTATCCATGTATATGCCAGATCCTCCTTTTTTA
>NW_006921692.1:2168621-2169666 GCF_000298275.1 Orycteropus afer afer | reverse complement strand
CTCATGACATTGACCACAGTTTACCACAATGCAACAGCTCCCCTCCCACTTCCTCCCCATAGTTACCTCTTCCCAGTGTCCATCCCTCCATGGACTCCTGCCCCCTGAGCTGTCTGCCTGTGCATAAGCAGCCCTTCTTTCTTCCATGATTGTTCTCTCCAAGGAGAGTATCTACTTGAGTAAATGTTCAACTCATATGCCTGTCTTTTGCTTGGCTGGAAACCACAAGTGTGGGTTCAATTCCAGACCTGAAGGGCAGTTAGGGACCATAGTCTCAGTGGTTCCACCAGGCTCTATCGGACCAGCAAACCTGGTCCCCCCCAGCTTTTTTTTTCTCCAAATGATTTTGAGTTTTGTTCCACATTGTTCTCCCTCTCTATCAAGGATCTCCTACATAGATTCCCCTTTCAAGTGGATGACAGTGGTAGTTGGGCACCATCTAGTTCTTCCGGTCTCATAGTCGTATAGGCTGCAGATCGGATGGTGTACCTGTCACTAGGACTAATTGTTTCCATGAATTTTTGGTTTTCTTCATTCTTCTTTGCTCTGGATGGAGAGAGACCCATCGTTGCATCTAGATGGCAGCTTGCTAGTTTTTAAGATCCCAGTCGCTACTCAGCAAAGTAGGAGGTAGAACAATGTTTTGTATAGTATGTTATGCCAGTTGAGTTTGATGTCCTCTGCGACTGTGGTCCCAAGCCCACAGGTTCAACTACTCTGTCCCTCTGGGTAGCTGGCTGTGACCAAGCAGTGACCACAACCTTGCCCCTTGTGAGCTCTACTATACACCTGGGAATTCTGATCATTCACATAAACTTATAGGACCATTGTCTGCCAACTCTATATATGATCTTGGATACACTTCCCATTTCATAGACATACCTAGTTGTTCAGCCTGTCCACCCTTCTATCCACCCATATACCCATGTTTGCCTTCAGTGACAACGCAGTACTGTATGTGCAAAAGGGTTCATATTTGTTGTCTGTACCTCCCATGTACCTCTCTATGTCTTTCTCATCCTCAGTGCTGCCATACTGGTCATTC
>NW_006921692.1:2158004-2164349 GCF_000298275.1 Orycteropus afer afer | reverse complement strand
AAAATTCTTGTAAGGTTTTTTCTGTGTTTTCTTTGGTCTGTCTCTCAATCCTTTGAAGATACCTAAAGATAATTCTTTTGAATTCAGAATTTTGTCAGAGAGTTCCAATGCTGCTTCTTCCTCAGGGATATGTTCTGGGTCTGTATCCTGCTCCCTTGTTTCTACCACTTTATCCTATTTCTTTGTCTGGACTGTGATGATCTGTTGTCGCCAAGTCATCATGATGTTATTGTATTTAGATCTCTGTTAACTGTTTGTGAAGAGCAGCCAAAGGTGATTCAGGCTCCTCTTGCTGGTTTTTTATTCTTGGCCCTAGTGGAGAAGGAGGTAGTGGCTCTCACTCAGTAAGTGAAGTTGCAGGAAGTGTGAGTGTAATTATGTCTTATGGGGACTGTTGTTTTCTCCCACTCAGTTAGACCCAAATTACAATTGAATAACCATCAAAAAACTTTTCAGTCTTGCAGGTTCCAGAGTGTCCTTGGGGTTGCTGGAAAACAGAACATATTCTTAAGCCCCAGGAATCTGTGAGAGCGTTGTCTCTTTAAATATCCAAAATAGTCAAGCTGCTTTTAAACCTTTAAAATGGCAGCACCCTCTGGACCAGCAAAAGTCCACGGCTCAGCCTACCTTTATCTTCATTTTCTCCATTTATTCCCCAGCCACCGTGCACAGTCCTCCGTGCAGTCCCTGCCTAGCAGGGCTGATTTTTTGGTTAATTCTTAGGTCCTACCACCACTTGGGAATCTCCAAGCTGTCTGTGCCATCAGGATCACTCAGGATAGCTTCCAGACCACAGCTCCATATGTCTCCTTTTTGGGTATGTTCATACAAATTCTGCTAGTTGGGGTTTAGTCCACTTCTATATATTTCCCTTCAAGGCTCAGGGGTCCAGGATTATCTTCTGTGTCTGTGTTAATTGGTTTCCCTTTTCTTTGTTGAAGAGGGTCAGTGCAGACTTTCTGCCTAGTCTGCCATCTTGCTGGTCTCTCTGCAGTATTAGTTTTGCAAACATTTCAAGCTTCACACTAAATAGCACTATAAAGTCTTCTGTGAATTTGAAGTTAATTTTCTTTCCTTTCATTTTTGAATATTTGGTTCTGAAGAGGCTTTCCCAGGGCCAGATTAGGGCATTTGAGAGCCTTAAATACTGATAATCTAGAGTGCCCTCTATTCTGCTTACTCATGCCTTCAAATGGCATTTATGAGTTATATATGTTGTTGTTGTTGTTGTTGTTGTTAGGTGCCCGGAAGTTGGTTCTGACTCCTAGTGACATTATGTACAACAGAACAAAACACTGCTTGGTCCTGTGCCATCCTCATAATCCATCGCTATTTTAGGTCTCCAAAGTAGGTGACACAAAAGTTTTGCCACGGTCACTTCTAGGGAGCATTCTGCTTGTACTTATTCCAAGACAGATTTGTTAATTCTTTTGGAAATCCATCATACATTCAATGTTTTTTGGCAATCCATGGTACAGTCAATATTTTTTGCCAACTCTATACCTGAAATGTGTCTGTCCTACTTTGGTCCTCCTTGTTCAATGTCCAGTATTCACATGCATATGAGGCTATTGAAAATACCATGGCTTGAGTCAGACACACCGTAGTCCTCAAAGTGACATCTTAAAAGAGGTCTTTTATGGCAGATTTAACCAGTCCGATAAATTATTTGATTTCTTGGCTGCTTCTTCCATAGACGTTGACTGTGGATTCGAGTAAAATGAAATTCTTGATAACTTCAGTCTTTTCCCTATTTATTATAATGTTGCTGATTGTTGTGAGGTTTCTTGTTTTCTTTATGTTGAAGTGCAGTTCATGCTGAAGGCTGAAGTTTTTGATCTTTGTCAGTATGTGCCTCAAATGCTCTTTGCTTTCAGAAAACAAGTTTGTGTCATCTACATATCTCAGGTTGTTAATTGTCTTCCTCCAATCCTGATGCCGTGTTCTTCATATAGCCAGGTTCTCATATTATTTGCTCAGCATACAGATAGAATAAATATGGTGAAAGGATACAACCCTGACACACATCTTTGCTGACTTTAAACCATGTAATATCCTCTTATGCTGTTTGAAAGATTGGCTCTTAGTCTACATACAGATTCTACATGAGCACTGTTAAGTATTCTGGAATTCTTCATACCATTCTTTGCATTGTTATTTATAATTTGTTATGATCCACAGAGTTGAATGCCTTTACATAGACAATAAAACACATATAAACATCATTTTAATATTCTCAGCTTTCAACCAAAAACTCATCTGACATCGGCCGTAATATCCCTTGTCCACATCCTCTTCTGAATCCAGCTTAAATTTCTGGCAGTTTCCTGATGATGTGGTGCTACAATTGTTTTTGAATTATCTTCAGTAAGACTTTGTTTATGAGATTAATAATATTATTTGATAATTTCCCATTATGTTGGATCATCTTTCTTTGGAATGAGCACAAATACGGATTTCTTCCAGCTGACTGGCCAGATACTCTCTTCCAAATTTTTTGGCATAGATGAATGTGCATTTCCAGTGTTAAAACATTTCAGTTGGTATGGCCTCAATTCCTGGAGCCTTGTTTTTTTAACTAATACGTTCAGTGCAGCTAAGGAGCTCTGGTGGTACAGTGCTTAATGCATTTGACTGCTAACCAGAAGGTTGGTGGTTCAAAGCCCCCAGCCACTCCATAGAAGGAAGACTGGGCAATCTACTTCTGTAAAGATTCACCACCTTGTAAACCCAATGGGGATCACTGTGAATCAGAATTGATTCGATGGCAGTAAGTTTTTTATGTTGTTGTTCAGTGCAGCTTGGACATCCTCTTCCTTCAGTACAATTGATCCTTGAGCATGTGTTTCTTCCTGAGATGGTTAACATTGCCCTGTTCTTTTTTTGTACAGCGACTTTGTATGTTCCTGCTGTCTTCCCTGTCGTTCAATATTTGACACATAGTAACCGTCAGTATTTCAACTCAATGCTTGAATTTTTTCTTCAATTCTTTCAGCTTAAAAAAAAAAGCTGATTTCAACATACTTTAAAATACTAGGTATTCCTATTCAATTTGGTAAAATTGCTTCCCCCAAATGGTTTAATTTTGGTATGCAGATTCTAAGAAGGGAATGGATGATGAAGGGTCAAAAGAGCCCATGGGGTTGGATCACCTTACTTTGATGGTGCACCTTTCCATGCTGTGGACATCTCAGGAACCTTGATGGGAACAACACAATGAACCCAATGAAGCATGATCTTTTCAAATATTTCACATACGATTTACAAAATAGTAGGATACATTTCTACATGACTAGTTCCTTAAGATAATGACTATGAATAGTTCATCGATACCCTTTCTTGTGTATTATATAGTCCATTTTCAGTGAATAAATAAATGCTCTTTCATATGAAAAAAAAAAAATGCTGAGAATGTCTTCTTTTGCTTTCCTAACTCTGGTCTTTATATATTTCATTATAATACTTTGTTATCCTGAGCTGCTCTTTGAAATCTTTTTGGCTCATTTGCGTCATCATTTTTTTTGGTTCGTTTTAGCTACTCTAAGTTCAAAAGCAAGTTTTAGTCTCTTCTGACATCATTTTGGTGTTTTCTTTATTTTCTGACTTTTTAATGGCCTTTTACTTTCATCATGTTTGATGACATCTTTGATGTCATCCCACACCTCATCTGAACTTCAGTTATTAGTGTTCAATGAGTCAAATCTATTTTTGAGATTTTCTCTAAATTCAGGCAGCATACACTCAAAGTCATACTTTTGCTCTTGTGGATTTGTTTTAATTTTCTTCAGCTTCAACTTGAACTTGTATATGAATAATTGATGGTCTGTTTGGCAGTTAGCCCCTGACCTTGCTCTGACCAATGGTATTGAGCTTCTCCATTGTCTCTTTCCACAGATGTAGTGAATTTGATTCCATCTGGTGTGGTCCAAGTATATACTCATCATTTACATTATTGAAAAAAAGGTATTTGCAAGGAATAATCCATTGATCTTGAAATATTCAATCATCTAATCTCTGTGCCCTTTCTATAATCAAAGCCATATTGTACAACTACCAGTCCTTCTTTGTTTCCAACTTTTGCATTCCAATCACCAGTAATTATCAATGCATCTTGATTGCATGTTTGATCAATTTCAGACTGAAAAGTTGGGGAAAAAATCCATTTCTTTGTCTTGGCATTAGTGATTGGTGTGTAAATTTGGATATTAATGGGTTTTCCTTGTAGGCATATGGATATTATCATGTTGCTGACAGCATTGTACTTCAGGATAGATCTTGAAATATTCTTTTTGACAGTGAATGAGATCCCATTCTTCATCAATTTGTCTTTCCCAGCATAATGGACCATACAGTTGTCTAATTCCAAATGGCCAATGTGGATCCATTTCAGCTCACAAGTGACTAGGATATTGATATTTATGCGTTATATTTCATTTTTGACAATTTTCAATTTTCCTACATTCATACTTCATACATTCTACATTGTCATTAATGGGTGTTTGCAACTGTTTCTTCTCATTTTGAGTCAGGTCATATCAACAAATGAAGGTCGTGAAAGCTTTACTCCATCCACATAATGAAGGTTGAGGAGAAGGTCTTCCTCTATCATATTTTAAGTGCATTCTAACATGAGATGCTCATCTTCTGGCCCTTTATCAGGCAATACACTGCTGCTATTCATAAGGATTTCACCGGTAAATCTTTTGTAGATTGCCAGTTCCTTCCTTCCTAGTCTGTCTTAGTATGGAAATTACATTGAAAACTGTTTACTCTGGGTGATCCTGCTGGTATTTGAAATAGCTTCCAGCATTACAGAAACACAACAACCACCACAGTACGACAAACTTACAGATGAGTGGTGGAGTTAAGTATATACACATGTATGTGTGTGTGTGTGCACATGTGTGCATGCATGCACATGTGTCTCAGCTATCCATGATTTAACTTCTTTTTAAATACAACTATAATATTATGATTGAATGCAAAAGTAGCATATGCCATTTTAGTGGAATGAGATGTACTTTATTATAAAATTATTAGTGGATGCAGGATACTAATATTTGTACTATATACCACATTTTCTAAAGGAAATGAATATTCCACATAGTCTACAAAAAAGAAAATGGATCAGTGAACTTAGCTGTTTCAACGGTCAATATAAAATTCTGTTGCTCTCCCATAATGAAAAATTTTCTTTCACCAAATTTGCTTTAAACAGCTCATACTTTAATTTTGGTGCCTGTTTCACAATAAATGCTACAATTATAAATGAACAAAGGAAAATATGTCATAAAAGAGAACTTAAAGATCAGAAAACAAATTATATATTTTATTTTAGATAGATTTTCCATCTATAACATGTTATAATTAAAAACGTGTCTATTCTTTGCTTTTACAAATTGTTTCGTGATTTCGTCAGTTAAGCTGCTAAACAATATCTACGGAATGTCTTCCATACACGATAGCGATAATGAATCAAGTCTTTCTCACATCAGTCCTGAGTGCTGAGTGTTTTTTGAGTTTCTTTAAGATTGAAAATGAGTGTTCTATTGTGAAGTTTGTGATCTTTAAAGTTAAGAATATGTGTAAAGGAATTCAATGTTGGGAAATACACATTGTATTCTATCTTCTATTATAGAGTAAATACATGCCTACATGAGTAAAATGTGTCTTTAGTGAGTCTGTATACTGAGGTCTCATGTAAGAATGAAATTGTCACACTTCTGTGTAAAGATTTGTATTTAAGTCATCAGGATAAACCTGTACTAATTTCTTGGATGCATTAATGCATTCTTCACCAGGTATATCCACATTGTTTATAAAGGAAAATCAATTTGAAAGAACTTCATACAGTTTTACCCTTCTTTTCATGAAAGATTCAAGTGTGCCAATGATGGTATAGTATGTGGCTATGTAAAATTTATCTCTGACCCTCAATATCTCTGGAGCACTTCCGTAATTTGTTTCTTTCTAATGACTCTGTGATGGTGAACTGCTTGATATTGTTTTTTCAAATTTTTCAAAATCTTCTCTTAAGTTAAGAAAATATTCTGTTAATGACTGGTAGAGATCTGTGTATGTCTTTAAATTTACTTCTGAATCTTGGGGAGCTTGACTTGAACTTAACTTGTCTGATGAAAATGCTACAATATGTTATTCCACATATCAACATAAATACATGTGCTAGTGTTTGCATTTTGTTGGCAATATATTCAGCTTCTCTTTTGTTATCTCATTTTTGTGTCTGGACTACAGCAATATATATATATATTTTTTTTTTATTAGGATTTGGGTGAAGATTTACAGAGTAAATTCACTTTTCATACAGCAGTTCACATATACTTT
>NW_006921692.1:2140181-2149360 GCF_000298275.1 Orycteropus afer afer | reverse complement strand
TCTGCATCCTTTCCTTCAAGGCTCAGGGGTCCAAGATTATCTTCTGTGTCTGTGTTAATTGGTTTCCCTTGTCTTTGTTGAAGAGGGTCTGTGCAATCCTTCTGCCTAGTCCGCCATCTTGCCCCGCCTCTTCAGCAATATTTTTTAAGGAGTCTAGAATCTGAGTGTATGATTCCTGGATTGTACTCATTGCTATGGCATGAACTTCCCAACATGTATTAGAAAGACATTTTAGTATTCAATCATTGCCTAAATATGTTTTAAGAACCACCCATTGGTGAGTAGAGGTGGCAAATTTTTTTTAGTACAGGAACTTAATAGTAGGAAAAAAAATCAACTACTTCTAAACAATTATCTACTGTGCTATGTCTTACAAGATCAAGTGAATGTCCAGCACATGCTGTGAAAATAGTATATATACTACAGTCTAAAATTTTATGTTGCTTGCCTTTACGATGCAGTGTTGTCATAAGACTGGCCTCTACACTTCGAAAAATCAATTTTTCAAACTTCACATAGTGAACAATTTCTTCACTGTTATGACATTTTTAGCTAGTAAATGTGATAAAATCATTCAACAAATTTTCATCTTTTGGAGATACATATCTTAAAACAAGACTTAGCTGATCTGCGTGAGAAAGATCAGGAGTGGAATATACAGACAAACTGAAATATTGAGGATACTTATTTTACTGAAAATAGTTGATCAAATTCTATCACTTATTAACTTTATTAATTCTTCACATGTTATTTTAGAAATATACAACAGGTTGCCCTTCCTGTGTTACCATATTTTGAGAAGAGACCTGCTAAAAATAGATAAAACTCAGCAACAAATTCAAGTATACCCCCATTTCCATTTTGTAGACATCCATACACTCCATTTCTTCTTCAAAATGATAGTTTATGTTCAGTGAGTGTTATAATGACTGCAGCAATGTGTTGCAAAACAACTTTCCAATACATTCTTCATTAATTTGTGTTTCCAGTTCATGAGTTAAGCCAAAACCATACCTTTGATTATATAACAACATACAATCTCTGTGAATTGAACTATTTTCATGTTTATCAGTCATATTCAAGTTTCTCCAATTGCTAAAGCCATCCATAGCAAATCAAGAATTGAATGGTTTAGAACTGAATAGTTTGCAAACTAAGAAAATATAGAGAGCTAACAGATGGAGTCACTCCCTCTTATAATTTTCAGCATTATCTTTGCACCCTAGAAATATATTCTGGCTATAGCGTCTTGTTCATTAACCATCAGAAATTTTTGAATAGTCTGCTGTGATGTTGACAATCACTTAAACCTTCTTTTGACCCAATAATTTGCATCAATACAAGAAAAAACAATCCACAAAGCAGCATATGTAATTCTAATATTTATGAGATTTGCAAATGTGACAATATCAGATTTTAAAGTAATCTCACTTTCTAGACCATTATTATTATTATTACTATACAAGGAATGGATGCATTTGCAACAAATTCTGTTATATTTGCATTTATTTTAGTAATTTCAGCACTAATAGTACTAGTAGAGCTAGTACATTCAAGTGTTCAATAGAAGTTTCTTCTGATTCATTACATTTTAAAAAGGAAGTTAATTTTGGAATTCACAAATTTGTGAATTATACATTCACAAATCTTTTTCTTTTTATCTTCTGTGAGCTTTTGTTTTTGTGCTCCACTTGGTTGGTGACATTTCATTTTACATGGATATAAAATTATGTCACTTTAAATTTGGTTCCACTTTAGCAAATAAATTTTAATAATTGAAAAATAAAAAGTAAAATTTATATAAAATAAAAGTTACACTTGAATTTGGACATTGATATGAAAATTTGCTTGAAAATTAGTGAAAAAATTGATTTGGAAATAAAATTGTACTCTTCAAATCTGAGCTAGTCAAAAGAAATAGTACTTAGTGGGCAGTTGGAAATAATTTCATTTGTTTGTCATGCAATGTTTGTTGGTCATCTCTTCACAGATCTCCATTAGTGTTTTGCATCTTGAAATAATATTTGAAAACTTTCACACTCACTTTCTGTACATTGATGCTGCATCTTCACAGTTGACTGGAATACTATTGATACCCAATGGGGATAAGATCACAAAAAGAATGACACAAGTAGTAGGGTATGCTCAATCTGAAGATGTGTTTTGTTTTGGTTGGATATGTCACAAGTCATCTGATTATAGTGCTGCCCTGCTGGTGCAGTTGTTAACGCATTTGGCGGCTAACCAAAAGATTGATAGTTTGAACCCACCAGCTGCTTCGTGGGAGAAAGATGAGCTACTCTGCTTCCATAAAGATTTACAGCCCTGGAAACCCTGTGGGGCAGTTCTGTTCTGTCCTACAGGGTTGGTTTGAGTTGTAATTGACTTAATGGCAATGTTTTTGGTTTGGCACATTCTCACTTGGTCTACAGAGAGAACTATAACACTATATCATATGAATGCAAAGGAAAATATAACTGTTGTTGTCACATACAAAATTTATAAAATGCATATTTTATTTCATTGTGTTGATATAACAATAGCGTCACTTTTCAACAAGCAAGTTTGTTTTGTGAGTCATAACGATATCAATCAATTTCTTTAAAGAAGGTCAGTTTGAAGGAAAATAAAATATATTTATATAATTTTTATTATCTAAATATTCATTTAATTTATTTCTTCAAGGAATTCTTCTGTTTCCTTACGTGGAGAAATATAAATATCCTGATAAAATGTAAATGCAATGTTCTGATAAATGCATTTTGTTGCTTTCTTGGAAGACAAAGTTAGAAACACATTCATTGTCGCAAAACAGAAACAAATTTCGCAAGAGTAGTAATTATTGAATTTTACATCCTCTTAATATGCCATGTTGTTAGGTGCTGTTGAGTCAGCTCCAACTCAAAGCAACCTTATGTACAACAGAATGAAACACTTCCTGGTGTTTAATGTGCTTAATAACCTCATTTATTAGGCATAGTATGCAGCACTGTGTCCTATTTAGCAGTTAAAAAAACTCAGTTGATGCATAAATTAAAACTTTTTGTGTTAAATAACTCTTAATATTTCTAGTATTTTTTCAGACATTTGCTATGTTAGTATTATATTAAACTATTTCCTATGTTATTAGTATTATAGTAAGTGTACGCTATATTGCATCTGCATGTATGCCAAACATATTTTAAAATTAAAGTTAAAAGTATTATTGTTTACAAAACTTAGGACAAATGATCTAATTCATTTCAGTGGTTGACTTATATGAATTCCCTCACTTTTGCACATTATCTGTTATCTGGGTTTGGAGTTCCCTTTGGTTGTTTATCAGTACATGCATAAGAGCAGACCTTTTTGTTTTCATCATGGCAAAAAACACTGCTGACCCTTCTGGCTAGAGTTGTTGGATCAGCAGATATGAATGTACAAGTCAACACTCTCAAAATGGATCACAGATTATGGTAGTTGTGTGTCGACTCGGTTGGGCCATGGTTTTGAGTGGTCGGCCAGCTAGATGTAGTTATTCTCCATGATAAGACTGTGTTCACCTCCATGGTGGAATCTGCTGTGAGTACCTAATCAGTTGAAGAAGAGCTGCCTTTGGGGTGTGGCCTGCTACTAGTATATATGGTGAAGTTTTGAGAAAGGTCTCTAGCTTTTGGCACATTTGGATCCTGCATTTGGCCAAGTCTTAATCTCCAGTTCCTGGACTTGAATCAGTGGCCTCCATGTTGCCTGCTAATCTTGGTATTATTCTTGGAATTGAACCAATGGCTTGCCATGTTGCCTGCCAGTCTTGAGATTGTGCCATTTTATCTGCCGACCTTGAGTTATCAGCCTCAGCAACCTGCAGCTGTCTGAGTTAGGAGTCACCTTCAGCTCCAGTGGGCCTGGAACAAGATGCAGAACTGAAGCCCAGGGTTGGGAAGTCTTCACCCAGTCCACAGAGCTGGCATTCTGAATTCAGACTTCTAGCCTCCTAAACTAAATAAATTTAGTAAGATAAATAAATTGCTGTTTGTTAAAACTGTTACAGCAGCACTAGAATACCAAGACACAGATCTATTAATATAATCCATCCTTGCCCAGTAGTCGCTCATTGCTTGTATTGATTGAATGTAGTATGAGTTAGACTCAACAGCCTACCCCTAACTCTTGTTTATTAAATATATTCCCAAGAGACCTGCTGAGATAAGGAATTCCAATTATACAGAAGGGTAATTACAACAAAGGTATTGATGTGGTAGAGCCCTCATAGCTTAAACAATCTTGCATGTGAGTCCCCTCATGACACTGCATGAACTTTATTTCCGGCCAGCACATTCTCCCTTACTGGGGCGGGTAAAAATTTTGTTTACTGCCCTGCCAGCTCCCTTCCACTGTGACTCTTGCTTTTCCTTGTGTTCTGTCTGCTTGGCATCTATGGTCTTAGTTTTGGACAATTGGTGCTTTTGTTTTGTTGATGCCCAAAGCATATGCTTACCTCATTTACTGGGTAATCCATCCCTGGCCTTTGTGAGCAAATAGAAAATAATGGATAACTTTCTGTTGAGAACCAGAACATAAGAGTCTCTAATGATCTCAGTTACTAAACTTGGGCCAAGAAGTAGGTGATCCTAGCAGTTCATTCACCCATTTTTGGTCCTTCGTGTTCATTCCATTGTGTTAGGTGGTTGACATATTTTAGTTGACCTTCCACATTTAAAATTGGTCATAGAAATTAGTTTCCACAATCAGTCCTAGAGACTGGTACACTATCTGATCTGCAACCTATACAACTATGAGACCAGAAGAACTAGATGGTGCCTGGCCACCACTGTCATCCACTTGGAAGGGATGTAGGAGATCCTGGATAGAGAGGGAGAACAATGTGGAACAAAACTCAAAATCATTTGGAGGCCAAAAAAAAAAGGTGGGGACCAGGTTTGCTGGTCCAATAGAGCCTGGTGGAACCACTGAGACTATGGCCCCTAGCTGCCCTTCAGGTCTGGAATTGAACCCACACCTGTGGTTTCCAGCCAAACAAAGACAGGCATGTGAGTTAAACATTTACCTCAAGTAGACACACGCCCTGGAGGGAACAATCATGGGAGAAGGAAGGACTGCTTATGCACAGGGAGACAGCTCAGGGCGCAGGAGAGTATGGAGGGATGGTCACTGGGATGATGTAACTTTGGGGGGGGGAGTGGGAGGGGAGCTGTTGCATTGTGGTAAACTGTGGTCAATGACATGAGACAAAGTATATGTGAAGTGCTGTATGAAAAGTGAATTTGCTCTGTAAATCTTCACCCAAATCACAATTAAAAAAAAAAAAAAATTAGTTTCCAAAACTTGATAGACAGATAAGTGCCAAGGATTAATTACCTTAGTAAATTTTCAATTATTACTTTCATAGCCTCACTTTCACAGCATGTGTGTATTATTGGGATTTGGTATACTGAAATACTTCTATTCCAGACAAGAGTTTCACAAATTAATGTACGTCAGTGTTTTCAACTTGTTTAATTTTCAAGCATGCATGAATAAATTTAAATGCTGATAACTGATTGAAAGTAACTGAACTAGTAGAACTGAGAATGGTGTCACTGATTCTTGGAAAACAGGTAATGGTTAAAGTTTAAAATGGACTCTGCTGCTGCCTGTCTTTTTTGTGTAAACAAAAAGTCCAAGGGCCACACATGACATAGAAAAAATTACTTACCTTCTGTAAAATATTTTTAATTTAAATATTAAATAAAAATTTAATAAAAATAAAAAATTAAATATTTCTTTAAATAATTTCATGATCATACAGTATAAAATAAATGAAAAGTTAAAGTTCCCAGATGCTTGGTTTTAACAGAAATATCAGATATTGAGCAGCCCTGGTGACACAATAGTTAAAGCATTTGACTGCTAACTGAAAGCTTGGAAGCTTGAACCCTGTCATCTCAGTGGGGAGAAAGGTATGGCAGTCTATAAAGGTTTATAGCCTTGGAAACTCTGTGGGGAATTTCTGTTTTGTCCTACAGAGTCACTATGAGCCAGAATTAATTCAATGACAATGGATTTGTTTTATGTTAGATATCAAATTTGCTGGCAGATGAAGCACAGTTTTTCACACCTATAATGAAAAAACACTGCTGCTCCCCATATTAGTCCCAGAACATCAGGACGCTATTTGTGGCTCCTGTCTACCTGAGGAACAATCACCCTTTGTATAGATACACCACTCTGGTTTTTGTTCTTTACCCTATCTGACCTTAATAACTAAACATCCTTTACCTGTCCAAAAGCTCCACGGTTAGAACAACTTGGCTGAACCTGGAAACGTGTATATAGAGTGCCTCTCCTGTCCTGTACCAGAGTCTACAGAGCTTATTTCCTGGGGTGTGACTTCATGCCACCTTGCTTTACTGGCTATATCCTAACCTTGACCTCAGTGCCTATGTCATATATGACCTTGGACTTTCCTCTCTGCTTCATATCACCTCCCTTTCTAAGCACCCTATCAGTAATCTTTACTCTGTAGATACTTCTTATTTTCCTCCTTTCTTTGGATGGACTTTTTGATGTTCTCTAACCCTGGCTTGCTGACTCAGTGTATGTTCCAGACTCTCAACTTCCAGTTCTCCTACCTTACTTGAATACTCTGGTAACAAGAATGAGCTTCTTTCATCTGAGCCTGATGAGTTTTGGCCAGCTAACATTCTCCCACCACATAATGTGCCTCAGCAACCTGTCCACCTGGGATGCAACCCCCCTGCCTTACTGTGGAATCGTCTTAACTCATCCCTCTGATTTCCTTTTTTTGACCCACCTAGTCCTTGGACTTTCAATCACACACATTTTATGTTGGATATACAATATTAGGAAGAAACACACACTTATTTAATATTTTGGTAGAGTTGTACCATAGTCAGTAATTTAAATGTCACTTCACTATCTATTTAATCTTTTAACATATAATAAAGCTTAACAATAAATACAATGGAATAAACTCTATTGCCAAAAAGTAATTCTTGAGAATTTTATACCCATTCTCCAGTAGATGAAAGTTTAATTGTTTTCTTAAAGGCACTGTTTGAATGCCCAGACTTCTGTGCATAGACTACTATTACTCTCTTCTTTGCTCTAGTTCTGTGCTTCTCAAAATTTAATTTTCATATGGATTTATAGACCAAAATAAGCAAACAAATATGTACCTTGTGCTTTATCAGCAACTTAAAGGATTTCTAAGGGTGATTTTGACCATAAACTATTCAGTCATTGGTGTTGACTGTGGAACTTAATGGATACACACTCCTGTCTTCATCATCATAAAGCGTGACTCTGCTTTGACCAAATGGAAGGCAGAGAGGGAAACTAAAGGTCTGTAAAGAAAATAACTTTCATTGATGAGGTTAAAAACCTATGCAGATTGTAAAATATAATCCAGAGTGGCCATTTACATAAGTTTTCCTAGGACAATCCTGGTTTATGACCTTTATCTTAGCATAATTATTAATAACACTTCCTTTAACTCTCAAAAATGTCCTGGCTTACATGATAAATTAGGTGGTTGCTCTACCCTTGGGCCAAAGGTGTCTTGAAGATATGTTTTGTTTGGCCCCTTCCAAAAATCAAACTCATTGCCGTTGAGTCAGTCGGACTCATAGTGACCCTCTTTGGGTTTCTGAGGCAGTATCTCTATGGAAGTAGATTGCCCAGTCTTTCCAAGGAGTGGCTGGTGCATTTGAACCACCAGCTTTCTGGTTAGCAGTCAAAAGCCTTAGTCACTAGGCCACCAGAGCTTCCATTGACCCCTTACAGAGCTATATATATATATATTAGGAATTTTTTTTTTTTTTTTTGCAGATATTTAAAAATCAGGTGATTTCACCAAAAATCTAGATTTCCAATGTTGAAAAATTTCAAAATATGGCAATACTGGATACTTTGGATTCTTTGTGGCTGCTCTCCGCTGGTGCTGAGGAGCAGCTGTCTCTTGATCTGGGGCTGTGCTGACTGATTTGACACAATTCCTATCCAGCACCCTGGACATAAACTTCAGTCATTCACACTAGTTGCCTTCTCAGGTATTTGATTTTGTGATCCTTGTCTTAAGAAGAGAAGAATGGTTGGAACCGAAGAAATAAAAGCATTGATTTCCATCCCATACCACTTTTCAAAAAAATGAATTAAAACATTCTGCCTAAGAGGCAAGGATGCTGCCTCTTCTGACCTCCTCTAACCCCATAAGAGGAAGACAGAATCACCATCAGTAGCCCAAGGCCTATCCCTGTGAGGCAAGACATGCTGCCTCCTTCCAGCCCTTTCACCAATCCCAACACCAACCATTCCTCCTGCAGTACCCACCACCTCTTGACTGGGTTCAATAATTCACTGCAGTGGCCACACAGAACTCACAGATTATGGGGTTTATTAGGGAACCAACAGACTACAATTCAAGTTTAAGAACATGTTCAGTCTCTCTCAGCCAGCTGTCTCTCAACTGACAGTCTCTCTTAGTCTGTCTCAGCAGTGCATTTCTCTCAAGGTCTCTCTCACCAGTACATATCTCTTGAGATCTCTCTCAGCAGTGCATGTCTCTTGCATCTCTCAGTCACAGTGAGAGATCCCTTCTGCCTCTAGGAGGGCTCCTTTTTGAGCTTGGCAGAGTGGCCAGACTAACCAATCTCAATATAAGAATTCTATACACCTGAGAGAGAGAGAACTTCCCAGAAAATTACTTTGTGCTGCTGCCAACAGAAATACCCCAGGTGAATAGCTTTAACAATCAGGAGTTTCTCGGTTTCTCACAGCAAATTGTACCATGGAGTTCACAAAGACTCATGGCTAGAAAAAGCCACACTATGTTATTTACTACACCACATGTACCAAAACCAAAATCAAAACAAAAAACAAAGAATAAAATAACAACTTCTATTTTTCATTTTTTTAAATTTTTATTTATTTTTTAAATGTTATTTTGATTTGGGTGAAGATTTACAGAGTAAATTCTCTTTTCACACAGCAGTCCACGTATACTTTGTCTCATGTCATTGACCAAAATTTACAATGCAACAGCTCCCCTCCCACTTCCTCCCCATAGTTACCTCTTCCAGTGTCCATCCCTCCATATTCTTCTGCACCCTGAGCTGTCTCCCTATGCATAAGCAGCCCTTCCTTCTCCCATGATTGTTCTCTCCAGGGCGTGTGTCTAC
>NW_006921692.1:2125094-2131516 GCF_000298275.1 Orycteropus afer afer | reverse complement strand
GGGGTCCAAGATTATCTTCTGTGTCTGTGTTAATTGGTTTCCCTTTTCTTTGTTGAAGAGGGTCTGTGCAATCCTTCTGCCTAGTCCGCCATCTTGCCGGAACTCCAAAATAACAACTTTTTATTGCCACTAACCAGAGTAAATTACTCTTAATTTTTGGCATATCTGCTTTCAGGTTTTCATTCCTTCTCTTTCTCTGTTTTTTTGTTTTTTTTTTCCTTTTCTTTTCTTTTTCCTGTCCAGCACCATTTTTATCCTATAGAACTTCATTACTGTAGTAAGTGTTAATTTCTCCCTCAGATTATCTCTCCCATTCTTAAAGACGTTACTACCTTTTTCTCCAGAATAAAGTATTATTATCTCAAATTTGCAAACTGCAGTCACATTGTGACTAGGGCACTGAATTTTACTCAATCAGAAACTCTTATGTGTTGCCAGTCAGGTTGCTCTCTGGCCACTAGACTCTCATATAGAAATATATCAATTAGTATTACAGTGGTGGAAACAGTACAAAGGCATAATCCTAAATCCTTATGGCAGGATTATTTGTGAATATTCATAGATGAGTAAATTTCAAGGCATTTGGATTCATGTCAGTCCTCACCTCATTTGACTATACCACACCACCCATCCACTGCCATCCAGTCGAATCTGACTCATAGTGATCCCCTTATGATTTCCAAGGCTGTAAATCTTTATGGAAGCAGATTGCTTCATTTTCCTCCTGTGGAGCAGCTGGTGGGTTTGAACCACTGAACTCTGGTTAGTACCCAAATGCCTTATGCACTGAATCACCAGAGCTCCTTTCATTTGTCTAGGCAGGTGTATTTTTCACAGGTATATGGCCAAATTCATCTCAGTAAAAGTGAGAAGTGAATACAATCAAATATTCATCTGTACTAAAGCTGGGAAATCAAACTCTCCTTCCTGTGTAGAATTATACTCCAGACCAGATTACCTCAGTTGTTCCAAACTTTTGTACCCAATAGCCTTCCCATTGGGAATGAGTGTGAACTCATTTGACTTTTGCTCTGACTATTTAAACAATTACCAAACTTTGATTTGTAATTGTTGTGCATTTTTACCAAACATACTGAGGTGTTTAGAACTTTTATATATATATAATGAGTGTTTAGGCTCCTTGGTTTACTCCCAAGAAATAGGCTGTACACACCAGTAGTTGGAAAATAAGGCCTTGGTGATAGAAATAACACTGGAGATCACATGACAGAATTTTGCAAGACCAACAACTTATTCATTGCAAATACCTTTTTTCAATAACACAAATGGTGGCTCTACATATGGACTTCGCTAGATGGAGTACACAGGAATCAGATTAACTACATCTGTGGGAAAAGTTGATGGAGAAGCTAATTATCTTCAGACAAAACAAGGCCAGAAGGTGATTGTAGAACAGACCATCAGCTGTTCATATCCAAGTTCAAATTGAAGTTGAAGACAATTAAAACAAGTCCATGAGAGCCAAAATATGACCTTGATTATATCCCTCTTGAAATTAAAGACCATTTAAAGAATAGATTTGATGGATTGAACACAAATGAGTGAAAACCAGAGGAGTTGTGGGATGACATCAAGAACATAATCCATAAAGAAAGCAAAAGGTCATTGAAAAGAAAGGAAGAAAAGACCACCGTACATGTCAGAAGAGACTCTGAAACTTGCCCTTGAACAGAGTAGCTAAAACAAATGGAAGAAATGATCAGATAAAAGAGCTGACCAGAAGATTTCAAAGAGCAGCTCAAGAAGACAAAGCCAGTTATTATAATGAAATGTACAAAGACCTGGAGTTAGAAAACCAAAAGGGAAGAACATGCTTGGCATTTCTCAAACTTAAAGGACAGAGGACAAAATTTAAGCCTCTAGTTGCAATGAAAGATTCTACGGACAAAATATTGAATGATGCAAGAAACATCAAAAGAAGATGGGAGGAATATAGAGTCACTGTATCAAAAAGATAAGTTGATGTTCTTCCATTTCAGAAGGTAGTGTGTGATCAAGAACCTATGCTATTGCAGAAAGAAGTCAAGGCTTCACTGAAGACATTGGTGAAAATCAAGGCTTCAGGAATTGACAGAATGCCCATTGAGATGTTTCAACAAACAAGTGTCATGCTGGAGGCACTTACTTGGCTGTGGCAGGAGATTTGGAAAACAGCTTCCTGGCCAATTGACTGGAAGAGATCCATATTTGTACCCATTCCAAAGAAAGGTGATCCCACAGAATGTGGAAATAATCGAACAATTTCATTGTTATCACATGCAAGTAAAATCTTACTGAAGATAATTCAAAAACACTTGCAGCAGTATATTGACAGAGAACTTCCAGAAATGCAAGCTGGATTCAGAAGAGGACTTGAAACAGGGGATATCATTACTGATGTCAGATGGATCTTGGCTGAAAGCAAAGAATACCAGAGAGATGTTCATTTATGTTTTATTGACTATGCAAAAGCATTTGGTTGTGTGGATCATAACAAATTGTGGATAACGTTGAGAAGAATGGGAATTCCAGAACATTTAATTGTACTCAGGAGGAACCTGTACATAGACCAGGAGGCTGTTATTCCATTCAAAGACACATGGAATCACAGTGAATCAGAATTCACTGGACAGCTCCAGGTTTGGTTTTTATACATGGCCAGGCTGTAAGATTAACTAGATTGTCATTTTGAAAACCAGCAGGAAATCCATTGTGGTCAGACTGGAGAAAGCAAGGCAAAAATGAAAGGAGATTAATTTGAGAGAGATGTAGGGACTATAAAATGTAAGGTCTGGTAGCTTATGATAAACAATTTTGAACTTATTCAAAGTGTAAGGAGAAGTCTTTATAAAGTTTTGGCTCCTGGGTGGAGAACAGATGGTAGAGGTGGCTGCTAGGAGCTAATGGCAGCAAAAAACAGGTAAGAGGCCTTAGAAGAAGGTGAAAGGTAATAGTGGCTTGACTACAAGAATAGTAGTGGAGAGAAGAGGTTTCAGGCTTTTGCACTACATTTTGAAAGTAAAGCCAACAGGACTTGCTGCTAGATTGGATGTACATAAGTGAAACAAAGAAGTCAAGGAATACCTCAGGTTTCAGTCATTCTATCTTCATTGATTCCTTTTTCTCAACATACCAATTATCCAGTTGATTCCTTCCTTTAAGAAATCTACCTTGAATCATTCTTCATTACTCAGTTGTTTCTCATTTCTCTCCTTTCTGTCACCACTCACCTTTGGAGGCTTTCAGATTATATTTGTTTTGTGAACTTTCTAACAGATTTTGAAATCCTAGCTCTTTCATCAATCTCTTCTGATCGACCAAAGACCAGATTATTTCCACATAGTTTATTCAGTTGTAAGAAAGTGTTTCCATAGCTATTTCACCCTCAACCCACTTACATATGTTGCCTACTCCTTTTATCTGAGAGAAACTAATGCCTCAGTTTCCATTCATATAATTGTTTGCAAATTTTAATTCCATGTTTTGATATATGTGCATCTGTGTAAGTGTCTGTTTTTGATTTTTAACATCAAAGGGTAATTCCGGCTTTCTTTTGGTGCAATTAGATTCTGCATAAATATTTGAAAAAGGATAATAACGTTTTAATTTCCATGTACTGTGCATTTGGTAATAATTTTAATTATACTTTCTCCAGTAATCACATCCTTTCTTCCACCACATTTAAAGTTGTGAAACTGATATCTTTTAGAACACCTGGGTTTTGTCAGTGGGCAACGCCCTACTTTCAGCTATCAAGTGCTGGCTGGCCTCTGTACCACACTGGATTTTCCAAGCTGTCTATTCTTCCAGCTAGACATCTTTGCTGTTCTCTCCTAGCTTCACCAATTTTCCAATGTTCCAAAGTCACTTTTGTTTCAAATACTATGTGGAAAAGAACAGCAAAATTTCTCATTCTAAGAAAAAAATAATGCCATCCCATTAAATTATAAATGTACAGTTTTCATTTGGTTGACTTTAATAATATGTTTTTATAAACCATGTTAGCAAAAAGGAATTAATTTCCTTTTGGTATCATGGATTTCAGAAACCACAAATGATTTATTTGCTTTGTGTCTAAGATCAACCAAGTTAAGAATGGAAAAATCCTGTTAGATCATAAGAGACTATTCCCTTCCCCACTGCAGGATTATGCACTACAGTACATTTCCTAATCTTTGTTCTTTTTAATAACATTCTTCCTCTATTCGTTGGAAAATAATTACTCCAAAATATTTCCATGAAATTATAATGTAATGCTTGATTTCAAATGGAGAGAAGTTCCTTATGTTTGTTATACTATACACCAACATTTATTTTTGAAAAACATATTGAGCAGCATTTCTCTTTTTCAATTGGGACTTTATACTACCTCCTTACAAGTTTAACTAATAGCAACACTTTCTTTCACTTAAATTATTATTTTTCACTTAAATAATTTTCAGTCTTTGGAATAGTAGCATTTTTTGGAACATAATATTTACAATGGATGATTTTTCAGATAAACTTTATTAAGAAATTAGAATGTACCAAGCAAGCACATCAAAATTCATTTTCTTTAGTGATTTTCCATTTTTTTTAATGTAAAGTAAGGGACAGAATTGGTGGATTCATAATCAGGGGGAATAGGAATAACTTGAAAAATAAATAATTTATATTCTCAAATAGTTTTGAGATGCACATCTAGATCTTCCCAGCCTCTCAACAGATGGCTTCTCCTTGTGACCCATGCTTTGCAGATAGTAGACCAAGTAGGACTTAATCACCAACTCTTTCAAAGTTAAGATACATCTAGAAAATGTAACTAGGAAATAGTCTAAGTAATTACTCAACAAATTAGTGATTATGTATGTCATTATTAGTTAATTAAATGATGCTACTATTGACATTTCTCTTTTAGCGCTAGTCGCATAGGAATTTTGAATTATTCTCAAAGATAGTTGGAAATCAGCTGATGTTTAAAACAATACAGCTAACTTTGGAAAAAAAAAAAGAGTCCACATTAATATACCACTTTGATAACATTCACATATTGTCTTAGTTGTTATTAGGTGCGGTTGAGTTGATATGACCCAGAGTGACCCTATGTACAACAAAATGAAACACTGTCCATTCCTGTGCCATTCTTACAACCATTGTTTGGTAGTTAGGGTTGTGTATCAGTTTGGCTGGACTGTGGTTTTGAGTGGATTGCCATGGATATAGTTGTTCCCCATGTTGAGATTGTAATCACCTCCATGGTGGAATCTGCTATGACCAGCTAAGTAACTGAATGTGGGATGTGACCTGCTTCTCATATATAATTAGAAGCTTTCAGAAAAGTCTCTACATCAATTGGAAAATCAGTACAATGACAAACCAAGAAGAGGGAGTTACAGAACTTCTAAATGGTAAGGAAGTCAAGAGAGTTGTAAGAAGAATGGACTGTTCTAAACTCAGGGAGAAAATCATAAATCACAGAGAAAGCACAAAGAAAAATGATAAGCCTTCACATCCCAAAGAAAGAGGAAGAGGACAAGCACAAATATTTAGCAAATATTAAAACAGTAGCAAGAAAGGAAATGATGACATGATTCATAAAGATAATGAGCTCAGCAAGAAAATTATATGGAACAAAGAAACCAGGAACACCATGAGAAAACACATAACAAAAGGACATCAACCAATTCATACTTGTTGATAATTACACTGAATGTCAATGGATTAAATGCAGCACTCAAGAAGCAAAGAGTCACAGACTGGGTAAGAAAACATAACCCATTGATATGCTGTCTACAAGAGACACACCTTAGTGACAAAGACAAAAATAGACTAAAAATGAAAGGTTGGAAAAAGATAAGCAAATTGCAACCAAAAAAAGCAGGAGTGGCAATATTAATTTTTGATCAAATTGATTTTAAGATAAAAACTACCTTCAGAGACAAGGAAGGACATTATATAATGGTTAAAAGATCAATTGAACAACTAGATATAACCCTAATAAATATCTATGGACCCAATGAAAGAGCCCCAAAATACATAAATCAGTCTTTAAAAGAGTTGAAAAGCCAAATAGACGACTCCACAGTCATAGTGGGAGACTTTAATACATGACTTTCTTTGAAAGATACACCAACTGGAAGGAAAGTCAACAAAGACACAGAAGAGCTAAACCATACAATCCACCAACTTGACCTTACAGACATCTACAGAGCCTTCACCCAACAACAGCACAATATATATTTTCCCATAAACATGGAACATTCTCCATGATAGACCATATGTTAGGCCATAAAGCAAGACATAATCTAAAAATACTGAGATACTGCAAAGCATCTTCTCAGATCACAGTGCTATCAAATTAGAAATCATCAATAGGAAGATCAATTGAAAAAGAGTAAACACATGGAAAAAGAACAACACCATCCTTAAGAAAGACTGGGTAA
>NW_006921692.1:2122088-2124674 GCF_000298275.1 Orycteropus afer afer | reverse complement strand
CAGGATACTATGAAGAACTATACTCCAACAAATTTGAAAATCTGGAAGAAATGGACAGATTTCTAGAAACACACCACTTACCTAAACTAACACACTAGCCAATAGACTCCAATAGACATCACCACTTCTAGTCAATATTGTATTGGAAGTTCTAGTGAGGGCAATAAAGCAAGAAATGGAAATCAAAGGCATCCAAATTGGTAAAGGAGAAGTTAAACTTTCCCTGTTTGCTGATGATATGATCCTATACCTAGAAAACCCAAGAGATTCAGTCAAAAATCTACTGGAACTAATTGAGAGATTTAGCATCATGATAGGATACAAGATCAACATCCAAAAATCAGTTGGATTCCTCTACATCAGCAAAGAGATTGATGAAAAAGAAATAAGGAAATCAATACCATTTACAATAGCTACCAAAAAAATAAAATACTTGGGAATAAATCTTACCAGGGAGACAAAAGACCTGTGCAAAGAATGCTATAAAAAACTACTTCAAGAAACCCTAAGAGATCTACATAAGTGGAAGAACATACCATGCTCATGGATAGGAAGATCAAACATTGTGAAAATGTCAATTCTACCCAAAGCAATCTATATATTCAATGCAATCCCAATCCATTCTTTAAGGATATGGAAAAACCAATCACTAACTTTCTATGGAAAGGAAAGAGACCTCAGATAAGCAAAGTAGGAGATCTCACACTGCTAGTTCTCAAAACCTACTATACAGCCACAGTAGTCAAAACTGTATGGTATTGGTATAATGACAGACACATAGATCAATGGAATAGAATTGAGAACCCAGAAATACATACATAGACCTACAGTCAGCTGATCTTTGACAAAGGGCCAAAATCCATTAAATGAGGAAGAGAATGTTTGCTTAATAAATGGTGCTGGCAAAACTGGATGTCTATTTTCAGAAAATGAAACAAGATCTGTACCTCACACCATACGCAAAAACTAACTCCAGATGGATCAAAGACTTAAATGTGAAACCTTAAACTATAGAGTCCTTCAAGGAAAAACTAGGGGCAAATTTAGGGGCTCTAATATATGGCATAGACTATCAAGCATAACCCAAAATGCACAAACAGCAGAAGAGAAACTAGATGAATGGGACTTTCTAAAAATTAAATTTTTATGTGCTTCCAAAGACTTCTCCAAAAGAGTACCTACAGATTGGGAAAAATATTTGACAATGACATATCTGACAAGGGCCTTAACTAGAATTTACAGAAAACTCCAACACCTCAACAACCAAAAGACCAATAATCCAATTTAAAAGTGGGCTGAAGACATGAGTAGACACTACACCAAAGAGGAAATTCAGGCGGCCAACAAACATATGAAGAAATGCTCATGATCATTAACCATTAGAGAGATGCAAATCAAAACAGCAATGAGATACCATCTTGTTCCAGCACTAGTAGCAAAGTTCAACAAGACAGAAAATAACAAATGCTGGCAAGGATAAGGAGAGATGGGGACTCTCACACACTGCTAGTGGGGCTATAAAATGGTACAACCATTGTGGAAAGCAGTTTGGTGATTCCTTATAAAGTTAGCATTAGAAATACCATTGGACTTAGCCATTCCATTACTAGGTATGTATCTTAAAGAAGTGAGAGTCAGTACAAGAATAGATATATGCATACCCATGTTCATTGCAGTACTATTTACAATAGCAGAAATATGGAAACAACCTAGGTGTCCATCAACTGAAGAATGGATAACCAAAATATAGTACATACCAATGTAACACTAAGTAACCCTAAAGAATAACTTAGAATCTGGAAAAACAGCATAATGTGGATGAGCTTGGAGGACATTATGCTGAGTGAAATAAGTCAGTCACAGAAGGACAAATATTTTATTAGTCCATTATTATAAAAAGTCAAGGAAAGTTTTATCTATGGACCAAAATTTTCTTTGTTAGTTATCAGAGGTGGGAGGGTAGGACAGCGAATACTATTAGATAGGTAGAGACAAGTATTGATTTAGGTGAAGTGAAGAGCAATGGATCAAATGTGAGTGATCAATATGGTGGCATTGAGGAAGAGGAAGACAGAGAGAGGTACATGGGAAGTACAGACAACAAAGATGAACCCTTTTGCACATACAGTACTGTGCTGTCAGTGGAGGCAAACATGGGTATCCAGGTGGATAGATGGGTGGACCGGCTGAACTATTAGGTATGTCTGTGCAGGGGGGATTGTGCCCAAGACCATGTATAGGGTTGGCAGACAATATTTCTACAAGTATTGGTATGTTCTATAAGAATTCCCAGTTATATAGTAGAGCTGACAAGAGACGAGGTTGTAATCACTTCCTGGCCACAGCCAGCCACCCAGAGGGAGTGAGTAGTTGGACCTGTTTGCTCAGGACCCTAGTTGCAGGGGACGTCAAGCTCACTTGGCATAACACACTACACAAAACATTGTTCCACCTTCTGTTTTGGTGAGTAGCAACTGGGACATTAAAAGCTTGCAAGCAGCCATCTAGATGCAACAATGGGTCTCTCCTCGTCCAGAGCAAAGAAGAATGAAGAAAACCAAAATTCATGGAAACAATTAGTCCTAG
>NW_006921692.1:2103336-2121618 GCF_000298275.1 Orycteropus afer afer | reverse complement strand
GGAAAGTGAATTTGCTCTGTAAACTTTCACCCAAATCACACACACACACACACACACACACACACACACACAAATAGTCTCTAGCTTTTTGGCACATTGGATCTTGTATTTTGCTGAGTCTTCATCTCTAGTTCCTGGACTCAAACCAGTGACCTTCCATGTTGGCTGCTGATCTTGAGATTGTGCCATTTTGTCTGGAAACCTTGGGTTCACCAGTCTCAGAAGCCAGTAGGTATGTTAGTTAGAAGAAGTCTCCAGCTCTAATGGGCATGGAACAAGAGGCAGAGCTAAAGACCAAGGTAGGGGCCTTTATCTAGTCCCTAGCACTGGTACTCTGAATTTGAATCTATAGCCTCCTAAACTTTAAAATACATTCCTGTTTGTTAAAGCCATCGGCTTGTGGTATTATTGTATAGCAGCTCTAGAGAACTAAAACAAATCGCTGTGTTTGAGCCCATTCTTTCAGCTACTGTGTCAATCCATCTCATTGAGAGTCTTGTTCTTTTTCACTGACCCTCTACATTGTCTTAGTAACAGTCCCCAATTAAATATCACTTAAATTTATGAATGTGAATTTTTGTCCACCAACTAAGGCAAACTTTACAAATCTGCTGCTTTGAAACTGGCCATGGCTCATCACTGTTTACAAGATGAAGTCCAGACTCCTTAACAGCATGTACTCTGTCACCAAACTATGTTTCAGTCATACCTTCTATCCCTCCCTTTTCTTATTTCATCTGCCTGCCACACCCCCAGACACCTATTATTTCATGTCTTTGCCCAATAGATTCTGCTGCCTGCTGTAACTTTTCCCGTTTCTTTGCCTGTTAAGTTGTTACTCATCCTTCATTCCCATACTCAAATGCCTGAACAGCTTTTCTGGACTTGATTAAAACCAAACCAGTTGCCATTGAATTGATTCCTACTCATGGTGACCCCATGTGTTGCAGAGTAGAACTGTGATCCATAGGATTTTCAAGGCTCTGACCTTTCAGAAGCAGATCACCAGGACTCTTTACCAAGGCACTGCTGGATAGGTTCCTAGAGAAAACCTTTTGGTTGGCGGTTGAGTGCTTAACTGTTTGTGCCAATGAGAGAGCCCCTCGGATTTGATTTCCATTGCTGTAAAGTGTAATCCAACACAATTATCCTATAGGACAAAATAGAACTTTCCTATATGGATCCAAGGCTGTAATCTTTACAGAATCAGACTGCCACCTCTTTTTCCCATGGAGCAGCCTGGTGGGTTCAAACGGTTGATCTTCAAGTTAGCACCTAAGCAGTTAACAACTGTACCACCAAGGATCTTTGGGACTTGATTAGGTAGTCTTAAGTATTTTATTTTATCTAAGTTTTTCTAAGGCAGGTATGATGTTTTATATATCTCTCTTTCCCTCTCTTCATCTACCATCTACCATGGTGTCTGCTGGGTATTCAATAGTAGGCACATTGTAGGTAGTTTTTTTTTTTTTTTTTGAATTTGTAAATAATAATGAATTTGAAAAAAAATCCCCCAGTTGATAGATAGCAATCAATGTTTTAATGACTGTTGTTTGTTGTTAGGTGCCATTGAGTTGGTTCTAACTCATAGTGATCCTGTGTACAACAGAATGAAACACTGCCCATTCCTGCACTGTCCTCATAGTCATTGCTGTGATTGAGCCCATTGAAACATCCAATTCATCTCATTGAGGGTCGTCCCCTTTTTTTCTGACTCGCTACTTTACCAAGCTAGATATCCTTCTGCAGCGACTAGTCCTTCTGACAACTTAACCGAAATACAAGAGATGAATTATGGCCATTCTCATTGTTAAGGAGCATTCTGGATGTACTTCCTTCAAGATAGATGTGTTCATTTTTGTAGTAATCCATGGTATATTCAATATTCTTCACTAACGCCACAACACAAATGCATCAGTTCTTCATTGTTGTTGTTGTTATGTGCTGTCAAGTAGGACCCAATTCATAGTAACCCATCCTTGGGTTTCCGAGGCAGTATCACTACAGAAGTAGATTGCCCCATCTTCCTTCTGAAGAGTGGCTGGTGGGTTTGAACTGACAGCCTTCTGGTTAGCAGTCAACTGCTTTAGGCACTACGCTACCAGGGGTCCTAGTTCTTCATTGGTCTTCCTTATTCATTGTCCAGCTCTCACATACATATGAAGCTATTGAAAATTCATAGCTTGGATCAGGTACACTTTAACCTTCAAAGTGACATCTTTGCTCTTTAACACTTTAAAGAGTTCTTTTGCAACAGGTTTGTCCAGTGTGATGCATTGTTTGATTTCTTGACTGCTGCTTTCCTGGATATGAATTGTGGATCCAAATAAAATTAAATACTTGATAATTTCTGTTTTTTTTCCATTTATCATTATGTTGCTTAATGGTCCAGTTGTGAGAATTTTTGTTTTCTTTGTTCTTCAAGTCCTCTTCACTTTCAGCAAGCAAGGCTGTATCATCTGTGTATCACAAGTTATTAAGAGCCTTCCTCCAACCCTGATGCCACATCGTTCTTTATGTAGTCCAGCTTCTCAGGTTATTTCATCAGCATTACAGATTTAATGAATGTGGTGAAAGGATACAACCCTGGCACACAACTGTCTTGATTTTAAACCATGCATTATTGCCTTGTTCTGTTCAAACAACTGTATCATGGTCTACGTACGGTTTCCTCATGAACACAATTAAGTATTTTGGATTTCTCATTCTTTGCAATGTCATCCATAATTTGTTATAATCCACACAGTTGAATGCCTTTGCATAGCCAATAAAACACAATTAAACGTCTTTCTGATATTCTTTGCTTTCAGCTAAGAGCCATCTGACATCAGCAATGATATCCCTTGTTCCATGTCCTCATTTGAATTCAGCATGAATTTCTGGCAGTTCCTTGTCAATATACTGCTGCAATTCTTTTTTAATTATTTTCAACAGAATTTTACTTGCGTGTGATATTGATATTTTTTTATAATTTCTGCATTTTGTTAGATTACTGTGATAGTTAACATTGTATGTTAACTTGGTTGGGCCATGATTTTGAGTAGCTTGACTGTTAGATGTACTTATTCTCCATGATGAGATTGGATGTGGTTTAATCATCTCCATAGTGGAATCTGCTGTGAGAAGATTGAATCAGTTGAAGGGGAGGTGCTTTTCTGGTATGGCCTCCTTCCACTGTCTATGGAAAAAATCCTGGATTTGGTTTATGATTCATCATTTCCAGTTCCTGGACTTGAACAAGTGTCTTGCCGTGGTACTTGCTGATCTCATGATTGTTCCCAGACTTGGAAATGATGGCCTGCCATGTTGCCTGCTGATCTTGGGATTGTTTATCTTTACCTGCTAATCTTAGATTCATCAGCTTCAGCAGCCAGCAGCTGGGTGAATCAGGAGAAGCCTCCAGCTTGTTCCAGTGGGCTTGGAACAAGAGGCAGACCTGAAGCTTGAGGTTGAGGGGCCTCCACCCAGTCCCTAGAGCCATCACTCTGATCTCACACTTCTAGCCTAGTCTTCCCCTAGAGCCAGCACTCTAAATTCAGACTTCTAGCTGCCTAAACTGTAAGAAAATTTTTTGTGTTAAAGTCATTCATTTGTGGTATTTATGTTATAGGAGCACTAGAAAACTAAGAAAATCACCTTTCTTTGGAAGGAGCACAAATGTGGCTCTCTATCAGTTGTTTGGCCACATATCTGTCTTCCAAATTCCTTGTGAAAATGAGAGAATACCTCGAGTGCTGCACCAATTTGTTGAAATATCTCAATGGGTATTCCATCAATTACTTGAGCCACCATCTCTCAGTTTGTCATACTGAAGTGGCTTGCACATTGATTTGATGCTGGAAGCTATGTCACTACTATTTCAAGTACCAGCAGGGTCACCCATAGTGGACAGGTTTCAGCAGAGCTTCCAGACTAAGACAGACTAGGAAGAATGAGATGACCAGGTCCACTTATGAAAAAATTGGCCACTGAAAATATTATGAATAGCAATGAAACATTGTCTGATATAGTGCTGGAAGAGAATCTTCTCAGGTTGGAAGGTGCTCAAAATATAACTGAGGAAGAGCTGCTTCTGCAAAGTAGAGTCAACCTTAATGGCAGTGATGGAGTAAAGCTTTTGGTAATGTGGTATGACTCAAAATGAGAATTATTATCATCCATTAATAAGCAGAGCATGGACTGGACAAAGTTTTAATGATTACTACCCAGTATTTCCTATTCTGATTTTTCATATTTCATACAAGTAAAGAAGTGTACACTTCCTGTATTTTGGTACAGAAACTCTTTGTGCTTATTTTTATTTTGAACTCAAAGGTAGAGATTCATATAATAATCTAAAGTATATTTCATTCTCATATCCTTTAAACTTTCAATGTTTACCAGTAGTTAAGTTTTCAACTTCTTTTAAATTTTACCCAAAGTTTCAGAATAGTAACAGAAAAGGATATGATGATCGTTTGTTATAGTTGCATTTCTCATTATACCTCATCTTTAGCCTTTACAAAAATAATAATTCACCTGTTGAATGTAAAACAAGTTTGTTATGTAAATTTGTACTCAGAGAACAATAATTTTTTTTTTTTTTTTTTTAAAGAATATTCCATCAATTCCTGGAGCCACCATCTGTCAGTTTGTTGTACTGAGGTGGCTTGCACATTGATTTGATGCTGGAAGCTATGTCACTACTATTTCAAGTACCAACAGGGGCATCCACAATGGACAGGTTTCAGCAGAGCTGCTATACCAGCCCTAAGCTTCTAAAAGAAGCACTCTACCTCATTCATCATTTGATAAGTCAGGTTGTTGTGTACATCAATATGGTGATAAGCTAGCTTCCCACAATTTAAGTACATATTGTGGTATGTTCCAGCCACAAGAGAAAAGATGCAAAATAGAGGGCAACTCTGGTAAGCCAAAGAAAAAAGAAAAATGAAAATTCTCTCTGTTTTCCTAGGGGATAGGAGAGAAAATCAATTGGGATATTGGGGTGGGGGGGGGAGGGAAGCACAGAATGCACTGTATCCTTTTTTTTTTTTTTTTGGTAGTCTACTTCTGAAACAAATTAGCCCCACCACCACCCAATAAAAAAAAGTGACTTAAATCAAGAATTTGTTTTTCCTTTCATGGCTCTGTTGATTGACTGAGATCAGCCAATTTTGTGATCAGAGTCAGACTTCAGCCTAAGTAGCAGTCATCTGATGACTATTGAGTTGGCTCACTCATGCGACCAAGATGGCACATTCACACTTGATGGAATTGATGTGAGTTCTCTGCTGGGAGCTCAGCTGGAACTGTGAACCAGAACACCTATATCTGGCCTTTCCAAATGCTTATACTTCTTGCGGCATGGAAGCTGATTTTCTTTTTCTGTACATATTCTTTTTTTTCCATTAAAAAAATTATTGTGCTCTGGGTGCAAATTTATATAACAAACATACAGCAGTTCATGCATATCTGATTTCATGACCCCAATTACCATCCCCAACCATAAAAACTCTCTTCCCCTCTCCTGAGACCACCCCTCTTTGTGCCCTTCTTGTCTGTCCATTACTATATGCCCAGCTTTCCCTCTATGTGAGTGCTACCCTTCTGGTATTTCATGGCTGCTTGATCCAAGGGGTGCATCTCTCTAGAGTAGGTGGGCGCATTGACTTGGTATAGGCATTCTGTATGTAGGTCTTTCTACTGTTGGGCTGAAAGCCAATCCATGTAAGTGAGTCCATTTCTAGATCCAAATGGTAATCTGAGGCCATAGTATTGGGGGTTCTACCAGTCTCTTTCTGACCAGTAATTCTGATCATTTTTGTGTTTTTAATTTTTTTTCTGTATTTTTCCTCCTACTCTATCCAGGATCTCCAGATTTGATCCCTTTCTGAATAGTTGGCATTGCTATCCAGGCACCATCTAGTTCTTCTGGTCTCAGGGTTATGAAAGCTGAGGTTCTCATGGTGCATCTTATATTTGGACTAATTGTTTCCAGATGCTTTTGATTTTCTTCATTCTTCTTTGCTCCAGATGAGAGGAGACCAATAGTTGCATCTTAGATGACCACTCAAAAACTTGGAAGACCCCAGTCACTACTCACCAAAGTAGATTGTAGAATAAAAATTTTATGAACTCTGTATGGCAGCTGACTTCTGAGAGTAAATATTCCAAGAGACCCAAGAGGAAGATTCATGGCTTGCGTGATTATCCTTGGGAGTTCTAGAACATCATTTCTGCTATATTCTATAGGCCGAGAAGGAGTCATTGGGTCAGTCCAGATTCAAGGAGATGTTAAGACCCTTCCACATGATAAGAGGATTAGCATATGCATATAGGAGGAAAGGAATTGCTGACAGTTGATCAGAGACTCACTAGCACAATTAGCATCTGGATCTTAGATAGGAAAAAAATTAGGAATGTGAGCTCTTTAAGGTATACATCAGGATAGTATCCTTTCATCCAAAAATAGACAAAAGACTAATGTGTGGAAGCTGGGCAATGAATAAGGAAGATAGAAGAAGAGTTGATACATTGAATTATGGTATTAATGAAGAACATTGAATATACCATGGACTGCCAGAAGAATGAACAAATCTGTCTTGGAATAAGTATACCCAGAATGCTCCTTAGAAGTGCAAATGACAAGACTTCATCTCATGTACTTTGGACATTTATCAGGAGGCACCAATCCCTGGAGAGAACAGCAGATTTGGTGTTTTGGTCCTCTTGTGCTGCTCTAACAGAAAATACCACAAGTGGGTGGCTTTAACAATTTTACCATTTAGGAGGCTAGAAGTCCAAGTTCAAAGCATCAGCTCTTGGGGCTGAGTGAAGCCTCCTTGACCTTGGGCTTCAGCTCTCCCTCTTGTTCCCAGCCCACTGAAGCTGGAGTCTTCTCTTAACTCAGGCAGCTGCTAGCTGCTAAGGCTGACAAACTCAAAGTCAAAAAGTGAAATGGCACAGTCCCAAAGTTATTATTCAACACAGCAGGCCACTAGTTCAAGTCCAGAAACAGTCCCAAGATTGCCAAGCAACATGACAGGCTGCTGAATGAAGACTCACCTGCATGCATGGTTCAGCCATGCCCAAAAGCTTGGAGACTGTTCTCATAGCTTCTTATATACCGGAAGCAGATCACATCCCAACAGCAACTACTCAGCTGCTTACAGTAGATTCTGCCATGGAGTTGATTACTAGTCTCATCGTGGGGAATAACTACATCCAGCTGCCTAGCTACTCAAAACAAAGCCCAGCCAATTTAACATATAATCTTAACTACCACAGCTGGTAAAGTAGAGGGTCAGTGGAAAAGAGGAAGACCCTCAACAAATTGGATTAACACAGTGACTGCAATAGTGAGCTCAAACATAGCAACAATTGTGAGGATGGCATAGGGCTGGGCAGTGTTTCATTCTAATGTGCGTAGGGTCACTATGAATCAGAACCTATACGATGACTCCTAACCACAATAAAAATGTGAGCTCAGGAGTCAGTCTTTTGCTTATGTCCTGGGTTATCCACTTAGCAGCTGTGTGACCTTAGACATATTCCTCAAGCTCTCGGTTCTTCAGTTTCCTAATCTGTATACTAAAGAACGTAGAAACATTAACTTCCTGGGTTTACATAGATGAGGTTTAAATAAGTTGCAATGCAATGCAAGGGAGCTCTGGTAGCATAGTGCCTAAGGCATTTGACTGCTAACCAGAAGGCTGGCAGCATACAGTTAAAATACTTAAGACCTTTGAAAATACCTAGGGTTAGCCATGATGATGATGATGATGATATTATAATTATAAAACTGTTACAATTATTTTCTCTAGTAAATATTTAGCCGTGTGTGACAGTATAATACATCTAGTTCATAATTATGTAAATAGACTCATTCTGAAAAGAATTAAAGGCCCAACTTTAAGTCATTCACATTGACCATAATAAAATCTAGAAGACAGGTTAATATTCGAGTCACTCCACTACCAGTTAACAAATATATTGTTGCTGAAATAACATTCTCATCCTACTATCAAAAAAAAAGAAAAAAGAAAGAGATGGGGGTAGGGGGACCTTTTCCCCAGTAATGTAGATTTGCCTTAGAACTTCAGAACTTGCCCACTTGTCCTCTTTAAACAAGCTGGACTAAA
This sequence comes from Orycteropus afer afer, assembly GCF_000298275.1. Taxonomy (NCBI): domain Eukaryota; kingdom Metazoa; phylum Chordata; class Mammalia; order Tubulidentata; family Orycteropodidae; genus Orycteropus; species Orycteropus afer. The sequence goes on along the minus strand of NW_006921692.1, from coordinate 2,113,495 downwards.
TAGTCCCCTGAAATTGTATGCTAAATTTTATATACCTGCTCATCTGTGCATTTGTTTGGGTAAATAGTCATATCATAGTATTCAAGGAATATATATAACATGAATTCATAGCTCTTCTGATGTTTGTAATTGCTTTGAGCATGCTAATACGTGAAAAAAGCAAAACAAAACGGCAAGAGTGCACACAATTGTGTCAAACTGCTCAGGGAAGAAAATAATTGCTACAGGAGTTTAGAGAGTCATGAAATGAAGTTGTTAAAGGACTAAGGGAGGGGGTAAGATTTGAGCATGATTTTGAAGGACATATATGATTTGGTTGGATGGAAAGGTGAATATTGCAGGAGTACGGACCCATCATAGTGGAGGTGCAAGCTAAGGAGAGGTTGTCTTTCAGGGTGAGGAATATTTCTTGGCCCCATCTCCTTACTCCACCTTTTCCATAGTCATTCCCATTTGACTGTTACTACTCACAGGATCAGACTAGCCAAGTTCTGGGAAAAGATCCAGTAGGAAACGTGTAAGAAACTTCCTGGCCGTAACAGAAAATTGCCTCAGTATCAAATTGCTTTGTTACATGGGCCTCACATCTGTTTCCTTGTCCGTTCACCAAACTCTGTGCTGGTTAAAGTGGATCTCCTAATTCCTGACTGCTTGACCTTTTGCCCATTCTCAGAGCCTTGCCATTATGCTGTGGGGTTCTCTCTGAGTGATTATATTTTTACCTTTTGTCTCTAAACTCTGTGTCCTGTGTGCTCTAGTTTCTGCCTGGCTGAGGCGCTTCACTTGCTGTTCTCCCTCAGACCTTTGACTTACTATCGAGTAGCTGATCTATGGTATAGACTACATTTCCAACCAGAGAATATTGTAGTCTCAACTTCCTGCCCATTTTCTTATTTTATCATAACAACCAGCTTGCTTACCATGAAGGATTCATTTGTGGGAAAATTGAAAATTACTGTAGATAAGTGAGATATACCCAGGCTATGGAAGGATTTGCATGTCAGGTTGAAGAATTTATATCTCATTGTCTAGGCCAGTGGTCTCCAAGGTGGAGGGTTTGCACCTGAAAGGTATGCATAATAATCCATAAGAGTGTGGAATGAAATTATGAGAATGGCTAATTCGATGTGCTCTTATCTTAAAAGTTTTTAAAAATGTAATACATATATTTAAAATATATAAAAAAGAAAAACACAACTATTTAACATACTAAATAAATTAATGGTGCAGTAGTTAAAACATTTCGCTGCTAACCAAAAGGTCAGCAGTTCAAACCTGCCAGCTGCTCTGCAGAAGAAAGATGACACAGTCTGTTTCCATAAAGATTTTAAGTCTTGGAAATCCAATGGGGTCACTATGAGTTGTAATCGACTTGAAGGCCGTGAGTTTGGTTTTGAAGTTTGAAATAAATAATGGAAATATTTAAAGTATGAGTTCACCCAAGCCACTTCATATGCCAGATGGTTACATATAAGTTTAGTAGCAGGTTTCTTAGAGGGAGGACTATAAACAGCATAAGATATAAGGTTAACAGTGGAGGCATTACTTGTTTATTCAATTTTTTTTTTATTGCAGTTTATATGTGCCTTAAGTTTATAGATTGTGTTCTCTAGTTTTAACCAAAATAATAAAAAAATCTTCCAAAATCTTCCACCTTGAAACTACTGCTCAGGAGGCAAGTCTTCTTTAACCATACACTGAGGGTTAAAAAAAAAAAAGAAATATCTAAATATGGGTATGTATATGTACATATATTTGTTTTTCAACTCTGAGAATTTGCATATATACTTTATACATAATATTCACATTTTAGACACATGGTCAATGTATTTATTTTTTCCATGATCAGAGTCAGTGATCATCTGATTGCAAACATTTGGATAGATATTCCCACTGGAAGGTGGTTTGAATCTGGGAGTTAATTTTTTCAAGGTTGGCTTGAAGAGGTTGAATAGAGAATAGCATTCATTAAATGGTTAAATTCTCATTTGAAATCATAATCCTCAAAAACTGTTTAGGAATGAGCTGTGTTCTATAGGAAATTTAAAAGTATAACATCTTGAATATTGAGTATGGTTTTATATGAACTAATTAAATTTTGAGGAGCTCTGGTAGTGTAATGCCTAAGGCACTTGACTGCTAACCAGTAGGCTGGCAGTTCAAACCCACCAGCCACTCTTCAGAAGGAAAGTTGGGCAATCTACTTCCATAGTGATACTGGCTCGGAAACCCAAGGAGTAGTCACTGTGAGTCAGGTCTGACTCCATGGCACATAACAACAATTAAATTTTGAGTTGGTGAGGAAATATACACACACACAAATATACATTTTTTGAGATTTTATTATTCTGTTTACTAACAAAAAATTGAGAATTTTTTCACAGAGAATTTCAGAAGTATTGCTTTTTATAAATATGGTATATTCAACTAAATCTATTTGACAGTGGTGATAGCAAGTTCTTTTATCAGTGTTCCTGCCTGTTCATATTATAATTTTGGGCAGATATTTGAACTTTTTGACTGATAAAAGAGGATTATATTAACCTAGTCTGAGATGGTTCTTAAATTAACTGGGTAGTGGCCATATCTTATTTAATATTGAAAAATAGAGTACCAATTAACTTTTCTTTCCAATCTATAAATAAACTTCATAAAGGAGTTTTAACAAAGAAATGCAACATCTGAACACATTTTGATGGATTTACCAAGGAACGTAATTAGAATTGTAAGACTGATGTGGCTCTATATTTAAGTAAGGTTTTTCAGGAAAAGGAGGTAGACAGTATAATGAGAATTCTATTTTTAACTTAGGTTGGTTCTTTCATGTTGACCATGTTGTGATCCTTTCAGACACAGCTAAGCATCTAGCTTTTGAACTTTTTCATCTTCTGTAAACGTTAGGAAGCAGCAGTGTGTCTCCTGATCTAAACATTCTCATCAATGCCTCACTTGCTGAATCTGTGAGCATTGACCTTTGTTTTTTCAGAGTTACAAGGTGTGAGATTTGGGTTCATTTTAATATTTCCACAGGAACTAAACAATTAGTCTACAGTATTGTTTTACATAATGGTTTACCTAGAAGGAAACTAAAGTTTATTTTAACTTATGGTAGTTCTTATTAATAGAAAATATAAAATGAGTCACACAAAAGTTGATCTGGGTATTTCTCATTTCTTTATATGATTGGTTTTAATATTATTGCAGTTACATTTGATGTAAGAAATATTAAACTTCATGCCTTTATTATTATTATTATTAAAATTTTGTACCCCTATTATTTATTTGAGAGGCCTGGGGTACAGTGGTTAAGCGTTTGGCTGCTAATGGAAAGATTGGCTGTTCAAACCTACCAGCTACTCTGCGGAAAAAACATTTGCAAGTCTGCTTCCATAAAGATTACAGTCTTGGAAATACTATGGGGCACTTCTACTCTGTCCCATAGGGTCATTATGAAGTTATTTACTTATTTTCATATTTATATATGCATGTAACCTTTCAGTTAGCAGCCAAGCACCTTAACCTTTTGCACCACCTGAGTTCAAATCTTGGCTCTACCAATTTGAAGCTGTATTATTTGGGCAAGTTACTTAAAGAGTCGATCTCATGAAGTGGTTATGAGCATGCAGTGCAATAAAACATATGAATTCCCTAACAAGGGGTCTGGTGCATGTTAAATGCTTTGTAAATAAAACGTGCTTTTATTGCTGTTATGATTATGGAGCAGAAAGAAACTTGTTAACAGGGGTATTTCTAAAGCCAAAATCCAAACTCACTGCCATCAAGTCAGATCCGACTCATAGCGACCCCTCCTTGGGTTTCTGAGGTAGTATCACTACAGAAGTAGATTGCCCAAACTTCCTTCTGAGGAGTGGCTGGTGGGTTTGAACTGCCAGCCTTCTGGTTAGCAGTCAAATGCCTTGGGCACTACGCCACCAGAGCTCCCACAGGTGTTTAAGGAGATAATATTCTCAAAAAGACCAGTGATGAAAAACACTGATATTGTAATACTAATACCAAGTCTCCTTATAAGGAAGGAAGACGGGAAAGGAAGAAAAAAAGAAGCAGCTACATAGGAGAACCTGAAACAACGTGGGGCTCACATGGCCTTTATGATTTTAAATGACAATGACAAGCATTTCTCTTGATTCCTGGCCAGCATCATCTTTTTGCTCAAAATTAAATAGGTTAAGTTCTCAAACCTTTATTGCCAGGTTTATATCTCTAGTAGAAATTTATTTTTCTAGGAGAAATTTGAGGGTTTGATGTTTTGGTTTAAAACATATTTTATTTCTTCCTTATCTTCCAGGTGTATTACTTGTAGGTCTTTAAAAATCATTTCCTAGGTTAAACTGAATGAGAAATTTTTTTTTCAAAGACAAACTCTAAGATGTAGGATAATCCATCCATTTACTGAAGAGAATTAGAGTAATCACAAATGTATTGTTAGAAGCATGTATTACTGGTTTACTAATCAGGCACTGTTCAAAGCCCTTTATGTATATTAATTTATTTAACCCTCACCAATCCAAAATGAAGGAGCTCTGGTAGCATAGTGGCTAAGGCACTTGACTGCTCACCAGAAGGCTGGCGGTTCAAACCCACCAGCCACTCCTCGGAAGGAAGGTTGGGCAATCCTACTTCCGTAGTGATACTGCCTCGGAAACCCAAGGAGGGGTCGCTATGAGTCGGGGCCGACTCGACGGCAAATAACAACAACAACAACAATCCAAAATGAAACTCACTGCCATCAACTCCTATTCGGTTTCCGAGGCTGTAAATATGGAAGCAGACTGACTCATGTTCTTTCATGAAGTGGCTGGTGGGTTTAAACCACAGACCTTATGATCAGTAGCCAAACGCCTTAACCGCAATACTGCCAGAGCTCCTTCTAGTCTTCACAACTACCCTATAAATGAATACTAGTTATTGCAAGTTTGCAAATGAAGACATTGATGCACAAAGAGTTTATGTTGCTTTCCTGAGGTCAAATGTCTGTGAAGCTGTTCAGCATGAATTTGAATTCAGATAGTTCTGCTCCAGAGCCCATGTCCTAACCACCATGCTAAGCCACCTGTCTTAACTTCTATTTTAATAAAATATACATGAATTTCTGATCATTAAAGGCTCATTATAGAAATGATGCACCACACTTAAGTAGGGATATGTGATTTTCAGATAGATAACATGAAACCCCTGGGAAATTACGCACATTACAGCCTATGGAAATGAATGGCCAATGCCTCATCAGTGGTCAATTCTCATTTGGGTAGAAACAGTGCACTGCATTTATCCTGGTCCAACTCTGGAACAGAAGTATTATGTCTCATACTAACAACAGTTACAATCAAGGAATCAATGGCAGCTAACAACAAGAACAGTCATCCAACTAGTTCTAATAGAAGTTTAATTTTTAAGAATGGTAGCTTAGAAATGCTTTGAGATTTACATATTAATATGAGTTTAGAACTGTAAAATACCTTTAGTAGTAGTAAGATTGTAATAAAATTTTTAAGAAGCAGTTGCAAGAGTTGAGTTTTGATGAAGAAACTTGGTGCCTATTATTCTGACTTCTTGTCAACTTATAAGGCCCATTAATCACAAGTGATGCATCTGTCCCCATTGCAGGGTAGTTTTCTACTTTTCATAAAGGAAAAGCTTTCTTTCTTCAAAAGCTCATCTGAAATGAGTTTCTTGTGAGAGACCACAGGGAAAACCAAGTAACCCAAAAGCTACTTTTAAGATCCATGAGTTATTTTATTTGAAAGTATTTATAATTACTCAGAAATAAATCCACAGCATCATAAATATTTGCAGACAAATAACATGCCATAGTAATTTCTTACCCTGGCATGAATTTTAAAAATTTTATAAGACCCTCTAAGCACAATGACTTTGACAGTGAAAATCTAACCCTTTGTTCAATGTGTAGGGATTGGATGGGAGTATAGTAATTGTATCCAGGTTGAGATGAATAATGATACTAACTTATATTGAGACTTTATTTTGTGTTAGTGACTATGCTAAATCTTTCACAGATACTATCTCATTTAAGCCTCACATGAAATGTTTGAGTGAAGTACTCTTATTGTCCCTATTTATAAATGATAAAACTGAGGTTTGGAGAAGTTATTTATTTTGTTGAAGGTCATTCAAGAATTAAGTGAACGTAATACTGTACAGCAAGCTTATTAGTAAAAATACTTGTAAGTCAAAATTTTGTACATACAGTTAGGTTATCTGATAACTAACATTAAGTAAAAAGGATCGTCCCCCAATTTCTCATTTATTTTCACTTGCCAGAGGCTGTTAGAACCTTTCATTGAGTTTATAGGTCAAGTGGTTAATAATCTTTAAACAGACATTTCAGTCTATCAGGTAAGATTATTTATTAACAAAAACAAAACAACTTGTTTGCCAAGAAATCTTTTCTAATTAACATTTGTCATATGATCACAGTGGAATATATGTTAATTACCAACAGGACTTCTTAAGAGACTAATTCTCTAAGTAATTATTGATTTATGAATGAGAGATTTTATAGTCTGGCTATGTGCACCCGTCAATCCATACACCCTTCAATACTGAATGAGTTATGACATTTGTAATTTTTTCTTCTTTTTCTTTCTTGTTCTTTTCTTAACTTTGAGAAATTTAACAGTTACCAAAAAATTAAAAAGAAAATAACGAATAACTCTATTCCCACACCCAGATTAAATGTTATTATTATGGTATTTTCTGCTGGTTATTTTTCTGGGTAAGGGAACATTGCAAACATAGTTAAACTTTCTTTTTAGTATTCATCATTCATTTGTGGGAATTATTACTTATATAATTCAAACTTACCAAGACAACATTTTTAAAGTAACTAGGAAAAGTAACAAAATTCAGAGGAAGTTTAGGGCATCTTCTTTTAATTATCATCCATTATAGGTATTATTTTTAATCTTACAGGCACAAACAAGAAATTAAAAATAATCTTGTTTAAACGATCTTGATAAATTATTTTGTGATGTGTTGTATGGAGTAACTTTGGATTTGGCTTAGAATTAGGTGGTGGTTTAATCTCTGATTTTAGTATTACTTATTAATCTCTGTGGCCTTTGGTCAGGAATCTGGGGAAGAACACATAACCAAGCATGACAAGCTCTATGACCTTGTTTGTTTTCTCATTGTGTCTGAAGGCTACACTTTTTTAGGAATGCAAAAATCTCCCATTAAAAATTAAGGTTGACTGTGAGATTGGTGGAAAAGGGGGTGGGAACAAAGTAAAAAAATACACATGAAATTCTAAAATTAGCACATTATGGGTGCTCTGCCAACCAGGGGCTGTGAGGTTGGCTGTGGTTGAGAGGACCTTCCGCCAGGGGGATGCTCTGTAGAGGAGGAGTCCTGACCACAGGCTTTGCCCACGTGTAGTGTACTAGGGGGGTGTGCTTTCTTCTTAGAACTACCAAAATAAAAACTACAGAAGAGAAGATTGGTTGATTTTACATGTGAATATACACATAATTAATAGTTAGTTTAACATTTCATAATTTTTATGTGAAGGCATTTAATCTCTGAAGTAAATCCCTGACAATACTTTACATTATTTGTTTCTACTTTTGAGCTCATGAAAGTTTTTGATCCTCTTTTATTTGGGGTGTCATGTTTGGTTTAGATGTTTATTGTCCAAGAATCTTGGCCCATCTGTATTTTTTCTAGGAGGTTTTCTTTGGACATGGAGTAGCACGAGGTCTTGGAGAGTGGGAGAAACCTGAAAGAGACATTTGGATTCAGGATGTCCTTGGTCTCCAACTGAATATTTATTGTAGCTACAATTTAGCCTTTATTATATTTTTATAGGATTGCTTTTAAAATCTCATTCCAGTGAATCAAATGAATCTAAATAATTTGTTTAGTAAGACAATGAAAAATTTTTAAAACATAGATTTAATATAACAATTTTTCATTACATTATAAGTGGTGCTTTAATTATATGATTAAATAACATTTTAAAATGTGAGAGCATTTTTAAATTAATAACATAATTACAAGTAAAACCAGTTGCTGTCAGTTGACTCTGAATCATAGTGACCTCATATGTGTCAGAGTAGAATGGCTGATTTTTTGGAGGTAGATCACTGAGACTTTCTTCCAAGGTACATCTGGATGGACTAGAATCACTAAACTTTCACTTAGCAGTGTCACCACTTGCACCACCCAAGGCCTCAGATAACATAATTATAATGAAGATAACCTAAAAGAAATTAAAATTATCAACAATCCTTCCAGCAATACTGGGAGTAACTCTAGATCAACTGATTGAGCCCCTTTTGCAATGAGGCCACAGCATTTGAATTTTTAAGAAACTCTACAGGTGATCTGATGTATATAGCAGAATGAAAAACCAATGTTTTACGTGGTTTCAACCACAGTATCCATATTGTTATGTTCTACTAATATCTTCTATTTCACTTAATATTATAGCAAATATAGTCTTTATAGTCTATAGTCTTCAAGTTTCTCACTAGAATATCCATGTATTGATGTATCGCAATTTATTAAATCATTCTTTTATTGTTGAATAATTCTTTCACAAGTCAGAGGACAGTGGCACAGTGCCATTTGATTTCTGTTGAATCATTTCCACACCAAATCAAAGAGAATGAACAGACCATGCCTGCTGTCCATAGTTGCCACATTGCTTTCATAAGGGATGTAGCAATCACAATACTATCAGCAGTGAGTGCCTGTTTCACCACAACTTTCTTGGAATTGAGAATTATTTACTAAAAGCATTTTAAATTTTCATTACTTTTAGGACTCTGTCTATACTTCCACTTTCAAAAATGAGAAAATGAAAATTCTTCAAATATCTAGATATATAAAGAGGGCTGTAGGGAAATTCCCTGAAAGTAGGGGGAGGTTCAGACTCAGAGAGGCTATTCTAATTTAAAGCTGACTTTCTAGATCATTACCAACAACAACAAAAAAAAAAATTAAAATGTAAATTATCTGCAGCAGTGAAGAATGGATAAAAATTAACTGCCATACTTAGGGTAACCACCTGCTAGCAGTTGGAAAACACCAAATAAGCAAACAAAATTGCAATAAATCAAAACAAAATCGACAGGTGTGACCTGTTTCACATTCTAAAAGTTTGTATCAATTTCTGCATCTGAACTGCTAAAGAAGCAGGTTTCAAGACTGAGAAACCCTGTAATTGAGAGAACCAATCCCTTTCCTTAAAAGAGTAAACCAGCCAAAAGTTTCATTTTGTATTCACTATTATTCTTTAACTACTGAAAGCATGCTAGCATGCAGCAAGCAGATTACCAGCTAAAAAGTACCAGGAAACTCAGATGTTCAGATAATATCTCTGAGTTTTTGAATAGTAATCCTTCTCTTCTTCATCTTCATCCTCTTTTGTTATCATCATCTTTATCATAATATCATGATTATCATATTTTTTCAAAAGGAGCATTTTTTAAGTATTAATGATACTAAGTACTTCATTTGCCTTATTGTATTCAATCTTTATTTTAGCTCTTAGGGAGATGTATTTCACTGTTCCCTTCTTCAGATGCAGAAATTGAGTTTGGAGGCAAAAAATATCTAATTCAAATTTACATAGCCAGTGAGAGGAAGAAATGGATTTGATTGATGTATATAAGATCCTAAAGTGAGTCTTACTGATCCCTGTAAGCCAACATCTTAGTAGACTCTCTCAGACTATTGGGCTCTCCCAGTTCCTTTGGTTTGAGTGCTGAATCAATCTTACCAGGTAGCCACAAAAAGTGCTAGTACTTGAGAGAAGTCTTAGAATCAACGTTAGTTATAACGATTATTCAGGAAGCTTTTTGTGACTCTCATGATGCCTGTGATGGTTTTATGACAGCCCAAGTCTACTAGACTGACCAAAAACCTACATCTAGAGAAAAATGATCTGAATGTCAATATTCTAGAGGGCAATGTGTATCTTATTGACATTTACATAATTAAAATCAGTTGCAGCAGAATGTTGACAGGGAAGTACCAGAAATTAAAGCCAGATTCAGAAGAGGAAGAGGAAGTAGAATGAGGGACATCATTGCTGATCACTGCTTTTGCTGTGTCCCAAAGATTTTGGTATGTTGTGTTTTCATTCTCATTTGATTCAAGGAATTTTTGAATTTCA
>NW_006921692.1:2072963-2099253 GCF_000298275.1 Orycteropus afer afer | reverse complement strand
GCAAATTCTTCTGCTAGTTGGGGTTTAGTCCAAATCTGCATCCTTTCCTTCAAGGCTCAGGGGTCCAAGATTATCTTCTGTGTCTGTATTAATTGGTTTCCCTTTTCTTTGTTGAAGAGGGTCTGTGCAATCCTTCTGCCTAGTCCGCCATCTTGCCCCACCCCCGAGACTTCATCTTAAATATTTTGGTCATGTTATCCAGAAGGACCAAAAAAAAAAAAAGAACCTCACTGCTATCAAGTTGATTCCAACTCATAGTGATCCCCTTTGGGTTTCTGAGGCAATAAATCTTTATGGAAGTAGATTGCCCAGTCTTCCTTTAGCAGAGTGGCTGGTGGATTTGAACCACCAACCTTCTGGTTAGCAGTAAAATGCATTAGGCACTACACCACCAGAGGGACTAGTCCCTGGAAAAAAGACATCATACTTGATAAAGTAGAGCGTCAGTGAGAAAGAGGAAGACCCTCAATGACAAGGATTGACACAGTGCCTGCAACAGTGGTCTCAAGCATAGCAAAGCTGTGAGAATGGTCCAGAACTAAGCATTGGATTGTTCTGTTGTACACAGGGATGCTATGAGTTGGAACTGACTTGAGGGCACCTAACAACAGCAACAATTTTCAGGCTCTAGGCTATTTTCAATGAGTTTTATCTGTTGTATCTTTCACAGCCATGAGTCACCAAGATCTGTATGAGAGGTAGGTAGCAAATTATAGTGGAAGGACTAACAATGTTGAATGTGATTCACTCAAGTCTGAAATCCAGTCCCACAACTTGCTATTTTTGTGACTTTGGATAGCTAAGTTAATGTCTCAGTGCCACAGCTTTCTTGTCTTTAAAATGTAAATAACAATAACACTGTGCTGGGTTGTTATATAAATCTTTTAATACAGTGTCTGGTACTTGGTAGGATCATATCACTACTATTTTTCATGCCACCATGATTATTTAAACCATTCTTTTGTACTACATTTCTAATACTACTACAGTCAAGGCCTCCCTCCCTTTACTTCTTGTTGTTGTTGCTGGTATTAGATGTCATCAAATCAACTCCAAATCATAGCAACCCTGTGTAAAACAGAACAAAATACGGCCCAGTCCTCACAATCCTTGCAGTTCTTGAGCTCATCGTTGCAGCCACTGTGCCAATCCATCTCACTGAGGGTCTTCCCCTTTTCACTGACCATCTTCTTTACCGGCACGATATCCTTCTCCAGGGAATGATCCCTTCTGACAACCTGACCAAAGTAGGCGAGATGAAGTCTGGCCATTCTTGCTTCCAAGGAGCATTCTAGCTGCAGTTTTTCCAAGATGGATTTGTTCAGCCTTCTGGGAATGCATGGTATTTTCAGTATTTTTCGCCAACATAACAATTCAAAGACACCAACTCTTCTTCAGTCCTCCTTATTACAGCTTTCACATGTTTATGAGGCAATTGAAAAAAAAAAAAAACATAGGTGCCATTGAGTCAGCTCCAACTCATAGTGACCCTATGCATAACGGAGCAAAACACTGCCTGGTCCTGTGACAGCCTCACAAAGTTTGCTGTACCCAAGCTCATTGTTGTAGCCACTGTGTCAGTCCATCTTGTTGAGGTCCTTCCTCTTTTTTTGACTCTCCACTTTACCAAGCATGACATCATTCTCCAGAGAATGGTCCCTTCTGATAACATGACCAAAGTAGGTCAGAAGAAGTCTGACCATTCTCGCTTCCAAGGAGCATTCCAGCTGCACTTCCTCCAAGACAGATTTGTTAGTTCTCTGGGCAGTATATGGTACTTTCGATATTTCTCACCAGCACCACAACTCAAAAGCATCAACTCTTCTTCAGTCTTCCTTATTCATTGTCCAGCTCTCACATGCATATGAGATGATCAAAAATACCATGGCTTGGGATAGGCGATCCTTAGTCTTCAAAGAGACGTCTTTGCTCTTCAGCACTTTATTTTATTTATTTTCTCTTAAAAAAAAAAAAAATTAATGATGGTTTGGGTGCAAATTTACAGAGCAGAATTTGTTTTACAGTCAACAGTTCATGCACATTTGATTTTACTTCCTGATTAACATCCCCAATCCTAACCCACTCTTCCCCTCTCCCTTCCCTGTGACCCAACCCCCAATCCCTGTGCCCTTCTTAGTAATGCATTCCTGTTTGCCAGCTTTCCTTCCATGTGAATGCTGCCCCTCTGATGCTCCATGGTCAGTTGCTCCAAGGGGTTTATCTCTGTAGAGTAGGTGAATGCTTCACCTGGGTTGGGTGTCTGGCATGTAAATCTTACTACTGTTGGGCTGAGAGCCAGCCCTTGGAAGTGAGTCTTATCCCAGGCCTGAAGCATATCCCAGGACCATAGTCTTGGGGGTCACACCAGACTCCATCCTACCAATAATTCTGGTCGTTAGTGTGTTTTCTAATTCTGTTTCACATTTTCCTCTCACTCTATCCAGGATCTCCAGTTTTGATTCCTTCCCAAGGGGTTGGCATTGGTAGCTCAAGGTCCACTTTCTGCACTTTACAGAGGTCTTTTACAGCAGATTTGCCCAGTGCAATACATTTTCTGATATCTTGACTGCTGCTTCCATTGGTGTTGATTGTAGAACCAAGTAATATGAAATCTTTGACAACTTCAATCTTTTCTCTATTTATCACGATGCTGCTTATTGTTCCAGTTGTGAGGATTTTTGTTTTGTTAATGTTGAGATGTAATCCATACTGCACACTGTAGTCTTTAATTTTCACCAGTAAATGCTTCAAGTCATCTTCACTTTCAGCAAGCAAAGTTGTGTCCTTTGCATTTTGCAAGTTCTTAATAAGTCTTCCTCCAATTCTGATGCCACATTCTTCTTCATATTTTCCATCTTCTTGGACTGTTTGCTCTGCATACAGATTGAGTACGTATGGTGAAAGGATACAACCCTGACACACTCTCTTCCTGATTTTAAACCATGTAGTATCCACTTGTTCTGTTCGAATGACAGCCTCTTGGTCTATGTATAGGTTCCTCATACGAACAATTAAGTGTTCTGGAATTCCCATTCTTCTCAATGTTATCCACAATTTGTCATGATCCACACAATCAAATGTTTTTCATAGTCAACAAAACACAAGTAAACATCTTTCTGGTATCCTTCGCTTTCAGTCAAGATCCATCTGGCATCCCTCATTCTGTGTCCTTTTCTGAATCCAGCTTGCATTTCTGGAAGTTCTCTGTCCATATAATTCAAAAACAACCATTTTTGAATTATCTTCAACAACATTTTACTTGCATGTGATGTTAATGATATTGTTCAATGATTTCCACATTCTGTGGTGTCACCTTTCTTTGGAATGGGTACAAAAATGAATTTTTTTCAGTCAGTTGGCTAGGTAGCTGTCTTCCAGTTTGCTTGACAAGTGAATGCCTCCAGGGTAGCATCCATTTCTTGAAACATCTCAATGGATATTCCATCAATACCTGAGGCCTTGTTTTTCACCAGTTCCTTCAGTGCTATATGGACCTCTTTGTTAATTCCATTACATCTTGATCTATGCTACTTCTGAAATAGTTGAACATTGAATAATTCTTTTTGATACAGTGACTGTATCTCTTCCATCTTCTTTTGATGCTTCCTCCATCTTTCAATTTCTTTTTGCCCATAGAATCCTTCAATATTGCAACTTGAGGCTTGAGTTTTTCTTCAGTTCTTTCAACTTGAGAAATGCTGAGAGTGTTCTTCCCTTTTGGTTTTCTAACTCCGGGACTATACATGTCATTATAATACTTAACTTTGTTTTCTCAAGCCACCCTTTGAAATCTTTTCAGCTTTTTTATTTCATCAGTTCTTCCATTCACTTTAGCTAATCTCTGCTCAACAGCATGTTTCTGAATCTCTTCTGACATCCAATTTGGTCTTTTCTTGTCTTTTTAATGCACATTTGCTTTCTTCCTGATGTCATCCCACAAGTCTTCTGGTCTTCGGTCATTGGTATTCAGTGCACCAAATATGTTGTTCACATGGTCTCTAAATTCAGGTGGAATGTATTCAAGGTAGCATTTTTGTTCTCATGGACTTGATTTAATTTTGTTCAACTTCAACCTGACCTTACATATGAGCAATTGATGGCCTGTTGCCTTGTCAACTTCTGGCTTTGTTTTGTCTGATGATATTGAGTTTCTTCATTTTCTCTTTCCTTAGATGTAGTCAACTTGATTCTTGTGTATTCCATCTGGTGAAGTGCATGTATTAGCTGTCTTATAAGTTGTTGAAAAAAAAAGTATCTTCAATGAATACATCTTTGGTCTTGCAAAATTCTATCAAGCAATTTCTGGCATCATTTTTATCACCAAGACCATATTTTCCAACTACCAATGATTCTTCTTTGTTTCCAACTTTTGCATTCTAATCACTAGTAATAATCAGTATATCTTGATTGCATGTCCTGTCAATTTCAGACAGCAGAAGTTGGTAAAAATCTTCCATTTCTTCATCTTTGGCTTTAGTGATTGGTGAGTAAAGTTGAATAATAGTAGTATTAACTGGTCTTCCTTGTAGGCCTGTGGATATTATCCTATCACTGACAGCATTGTGCTTTAGGATAGATCTTGAATTGTTCTTTTTGATGATGAATGCAACACCATTTCTCTTCAATTTGTCATTCCCAGCATAGTAGACCATATGTTTACCTGATTTAAAATGGCCTATACCAGTCCATCTAAGCTCTCTAATGCCTAGGATATACATTTTTATGTGTTCTATTTCATTTTTGACAACTTACAATTTTTCTAGATTCATACTCCATGTATTCCATGTTCCAATTATTATTGAGTTTCTGTAGCTCTTTCTTCCCATTTTGAGTTATGCCCCAGCAGCAAATGAAGGTCCCCAAAACTTTACTCCATCCATGTCATATCGTCGTCATCATCATTATGTGCCATCGAGTCGGCCCCAACTCATAGCGACCCCACCTTGGGTTTCCGAGGCAGTATCACTACAGAAGTAGAATTGCCCAACCTTCCTTCCGAGGAGTGGCTGGTGAGTTTGAACTGCCAGCCTTCTGATTAGCAGGCAAGTGCCTTAGGCACTATGCTACCAGAGCTCCTTCCATATAGGTCGAGTCTATTTCAAGGAGGCAGCTCTTCCCCAGTCACATTCTGAGTGCCTTCTAACCTGAGGAGCTCATCTTCTGGCACTATATCAGATAATGTTTCATGGCTGTTTATAAAGTTTTCCAGTAATATATCATACAGTGTTTCACTACTATTCATAAGGTTTTCAGTGGCCAAGTTTTTCAGACATGGGTGGGCCCATTCTTCTTCCCAGACTGTCTTAGTCTGGAAGTTCTGCTGAAACATGGGTGACCCTACTGGTATTTGAAATACTGATGGCATAGCCTGAAGCCTCACAGCAACATGCATGCCACCAGTATATGATAAACTGACCAATGAGTGTGGGCTTTACTTCTTAGTAGAATACACACACACACACACACACACACAGTATCATTCTCAAACGCTTCTTCAATGGTGTCTCTCTTCAGTTTAGGAAATCAGTGTACATAACCCAGAAACTTTATCACTGGGACCCTAAGTCATACGACTGAACTGCCCTGGTAGCATAGTGCCTAAGGCACTTGACTGCTAACCAGAAGGCTGGCGATTCAAACCCACCAGCCACTCCTTAGAAGGAAGATGGGGCAATCTACTTCCATAGTGATACTGCCTTGAAAACCCAAGGAGGGGTCTCTATGAGTCGGGTCCGACTAAATGGCACATAACAACAAATAGGAATTTTGGGAAATACAATGTTTGTAAACATAATAATCATAATCCATTTTTAACAGAGTCTTAGGACAGGAGAGAAGACACATTTCCCAACATAGTCACTGCTCCTTACTGTTATATTCCATTAATTTCCATAGACCTGTTTTTTTTTTTCCCCAGTAACATATTTTCTCTTCTATAATATACTCCAGTAATTTACTATCTTTGATTTTAAAAGAGAGAACAATGAGTCATATTTATTTTGAAGGAGCCCTTGTACTGTAGTGCTTAAGGCATTTGATTGCTAACCAGAAGGCTGGCAGTTCAAACCCACCAACCATGCCTCAGAAGGAAGGTTGGGCAGTCTACTTCCATAGTGATACTGCTTCAGAAATCCAAGGAGGGGTCTCTATGCATTGGATCCGACTCGACGGCACATAACAACAACATTTTGAAGTAGGTCCTTAAAATTTTTCAGATGCCCTTTGGTTTTCATTTTCTCTTTGTGCTCATCATATCCATACTTACGATTTTATAGACTTTCATCAAGTCTCCATTCAGCCTTTGCCTCTTGATCTTGAGGCCTGAATCCATCAGGCAGTCACTGCAGCACCTGTTCCATCCCCTTGATCATTTAATTTGACTGATTTCAGGCCTCATTACACATTGACTTTTTACAAGCTTAGGAACTTTTTCTTTATAGGTTGGTTCCAGTAGGCCTTTGATTAACCTTCTTGTCTATAGAAGCATAAGGCTTTGAGAAAGCAACCTATGTTCCATATTTACCATTCAAAGGTAGTGGAAAGCCCATTGTTTCCTACATTGGGTTTGGCTTATGTTTCTGTAAGAATTGTTTTGGTTTTCATTTGCCTAGTAATGGTCATTTCCTGGTATTTTGCCTACACATAAAGCATTAAGAACTAACTACTGCCCCAGTTATCAAAGCCAAACCTCTTTGGCTAGTTTTAAATGTTTCTCTTCAACTAATAGCATTCCTCCTGTCACCCATGTATAGAACCCATGTACAGAATCATAAAAGACTGTAGAACTCATCTGGTCCAATCATTTCCTTCTGCCTAAATCCATGCCTTTGTTCCTGTCTCAGCTCTTATATACTTCTCAACAGCTTCTTCATATTTCCGATCAATAGGTGAAATGGAAATACTTGTACACTCATAATAGCAATTTATTGTAATGACTGTTGTTGTTGTTATGTGCCATTGAGTCGGACCCGACTCATAGCAACCCCTCCTTGGGTTGCTGAGGCAGTATCACTACGGAAGTAGAGTGCCCAACCTTCCTTCTGAGGAGTGGCTGGTGGGTTTGAACCGCTAGCCTTCTGGTTAGCAGTCAAGTGCCTTAAGCACTATGCTACCAGAGCTCCCATTGGAATGACTAGAGGGATGTTATTTAGATGGGACTGGAGATTTTAAATTGAAGCTGATAAGAGAAAATAAAGCAGGGAAGTATACATATAAATTTCTGTTACTACAAATTCAAAGCAGTGATTCACTTCCCTTTATTTTACTAGGATCTTGTCATAGTGGTTATTACTTTAAATAAGAGGGGAAACAACTGGAGTTTGGAAAATTAAATTCTTCTTCAAAGTAATATCTTCTCTTGCTTAAATGTACTACATTTATTTAACCTGTTTATCTGTGATGCAGATGAGATTTAATTTAAGCTGTAAGAGTTTAGTTTCGTTAAAGAGCATACAGAAGATAGCTTGAGATCTCATGAAGTATTTTCACTGCAAAGATAAGTAGAAAAAATATTTATACCTACTCATTTTTAAAATGTTTTATTAGCTTAAATGAAAAAATACCTTTTTTCCCCCTTCAGGGTTAGTTTTTATTTTCCATTATTGTAAACTCAGCTGTCTGCTAGAATGAATTTACATAACTTACCAGCTGAGTTACATTTAAGGAGCTCTGGTGGTGCAGTGGTTAAAGCACTTAGCTGTGATTGAAAAGGTCAGTGGTTTGAACCCAGTAGCCCCTCCAGGGGAGAAAGATGAGGCAGTCTGTTTCTGTAAAGATTTACAGCCTTGGAAACCCTATAAGGAAATTCTACACTGTCCTATAGAGTTGCTATGAGTCAGAATCAACTAGATGACAGTGGATTTTGAGTTATTTTTAATATGCTAAAGAGATATGGTGGGAGCTCAGGTAGCATAGTGCCTAAGGCACTTGACTGCTAGCCAGAAGTCTGGCTGTTCAAACCCACCAGCCACTCCTCGGAAGGAAGATGGGGCAATATACTTCCGGAGTGATACTGCCTCGGAAACCCAAGGAGGGGTCACTATGAGTTGAGTCCAACTCAACAGCACATAACAACAACAACAACAACAATGAGATATGGTTAATTTTATAATTTATTCTTATAATGAATAATTCTTATAATGAATATTCTTATAATATTCTTATAATATTTTGTTAGATAAATTATAATCTTATTTGGGCACTCTGGTGGCATAGTGCCTAAGGCATTTTACTGCTAACCAGAAGGCTGGTGCTTCAATCCCACTAGCCACTCCTGGGAAGGTGGGTTAGGCAATTTACTTCTGTAGTGATACTGCCTCAGAAACCCAAGGAGGGATCACTATGAGTCAGATCCAACTCCACAGCAGTGAGTGTGAGATAATCTTATTTGTTATCTTTTCTCTAATTACTGAAGAAAAGAGAATTAATACACAATTTCCTACACCATGACTAGCTCAGCAGAAACAACAGTTAATATTTAAAGTGTGGAATTTTTCACTTTTAACTCAAAAGACCTAACCCAATTTTTTTTTGTACCAATCACTTTCAAAAATTCATTGTTATTGAAATGTCATTAACAGACTGCTGCCTGCCAAATCCAGTAGTCATTTTTCCATTTTCTCCCTTTCTTTGATATTATTTGCCACATCTTACCCTGTGGAGTCCTTGGTGGTACAAATTGTTAATGTGCTCAGCTGCTAACCAGAAGGTTAGAGGTTTGAGTCCACCTAGAGGCCCCACTGGAAGAAAGACCTCATGATCTGCATCTAAAAATCAGCCATTGAAAACCTTACAGAACACAGTTCTGCTCTGTCACACATGGGGTCATCATGAGTCAGAGTTGATATGATGGCAGTGGGTATCTTTACCCTGTGAAACTCTTTTCCTTTAGCATATTAATTAGTTTCAAATATTTATTATGAAAAAGTATAAACTATTTTACAAATGAAGACCATATGCTACCTCCTTGTTTAATAAATGAAACATTATCAACAAGTTAGTCTCCTATGTTTTCTTCCCTAATTGTTTTTTCCTCCTTGCTCAACCAAAAGTGTAACCATTATCCAAAATTTGGTTTTACCATTCCCATGCATTTTTAGGGAGCTCTGGTAGCATAGTGGCTAAGACACTTGCCTGCTAACCAGACGGCTGGCGGTTCAAACCCACCAGCCACTCCTCGGAAGGAAGGTTGGGCAATCCTACTTCCGTAGTGATACTGCCTTGGAAACCCAAGGAGGGGTCGCTATGAGTCAGGTGTGACTCGACGGCACATAACAACAACAACAACAAATGCATTTTTATAGAAGCACTGGTGGCATAGTGCCTAAGGCATTTGACTGCTAACCAGAAGGCTGGTGGTTATACTTTTACTGCATATGTGTGTATCCCTGGGCAATGTGTCATATTTTGTATGTTTTTAACCTTTATATAAATGATAACATAGTGTGTGAGTGCATGTGTTCTTTAGCAGTTGTTTTTGTTTTTAACATTATGTATTTTCTTTTGGACCTCTGTGGCCCTAATCTCTTCTTGCTCTTGTATTAACTCCGATACTTATTTCCTATGGTTGGGCCCTGCTCCTCATGGTGGTGTTGCCTGAGGTTCTGTAATGACAGCTTCACTTCTTAATTCTCTGAGTGCATTCCCCACCTGTCATAGCTTCTACTTAGCTATCCTCATCCCCTGAGATACAGGTCTTCTTGCCTGAAAATGTACTCAATATCTGTAGGTAATAACAACTCCATCCTTTAAAAAGTGAGTTCATTATCTTCTCCTCATGCTTAAAATTCCTTCTGTTTTTCTTTGACTCAAGTAATGGCACACCAGCAACTCTGTGGTCTGTGCTGCTAAATTTAGAGTAATTTTGAATTCTCTAGTTTTTCTTACCCTTCACAACCACACAAATCACTAAATCCTCTAGAATCTAAAAGTAAAAACTAAACTAGTGGAACAAGATACATAACAATGCATATACATCACAAGTAAAATTTATTCCAATGAAGTTTTATTCTGTTCCCCCTGCCTCCCTGTGGTAAGTGTCCCCTCCATGCACATATTTGGGAACTCAGACTGTTACAGCTCTTCTGTTTTCAACATGACTTCTGTGGTACTTAAAGTTGTATGTCAACTTGATTGGGCCTGGCTTAGTGGCTGGGCAGCTGGTGGCAGTTATTCTCCATGACGAGACTGGCAATCAACTTCATGGTGGGATTTACCACAAGCAGCTGAGTAGCTGCTTTGGGCATGTGGTCTGTTTCCCATATATAAGAAGCTTGAACCCTGTATGTAGCTATGTCGTTGTTCAGCAGCCTGCCATGCTCTGCCAGTCCTGGGACTTTCACCATTGAATCAATGGCCTGCTGTGTGGTTTGGTAACATCGGGACTGTGCCATTTTATTTGTTGACCTTGGGCTTGTCAGCCTCAGCAGCCAGTAGCTGCCTGAGTGAAGAGATGCCTCTAGCTTCAGTGGGCCAGGAGCAAGAGGCAGAGCTGAAGCCCAAGGTTGAGGGGCTTTCACACAGCCCCTAGAGCCTGGCACTTTGAACTTGGACTTCTAGCCTCCCAAACTGTTACAGAGAAAACTCCTTTTTGTTAAAGCCATCCCATTTGTAGTATACTCTTGTCAGAGCAGCACAAGGTAACCAGAACAACTTCCAAGGTCAGCCAGTGCAAGAAGGGACAATGGCACTCCAAGGTCAAAAATTTCCTCTTAAGCAAATTAGGCTTAAATTATGCTGATCACTGCCATTCACATTCTATTGACCATTAGGGGGTCAAGAAACATGGTTCCTAACTGGGCAGCCACCTTCTAGCTGTAACTCTATACCAAAAAAAAAAAAAAAAAACATGGAGAATGGATTTTGGTGGACAGACCAGTGTCTGTACCACATAATACTTTCTAAATGTCTTTCAGGTCCTTCCCTTCCTTACCATATTCAACTTCCACTGCTGTATTCCAAAGCTTCATATCTTGCTTAAACTATTCCAAATAACCTTTTGTCTGGTTATAGTTACTTCTTCCAGTCTATTATGCTAACATCAGAATTACCTTTCTAAAGTACTTATGTCTGTCATTTCCCTTAAAGAGAATAAATAACTCCCTATCTCCATTGTTGCTACTTGCCATTGAGTCAGCTCCAACACTTGGAAACCTTATGTAACACAACAGAATGAAATGTTGCCCAGTCTTGTGCCATCTTCATGATTGTTGGTACGTATGAGTCCATTGTTGTGACTCTTTCTTATCTCCATCCCCCACCACACCAGCCGCTGCCCTTGAGTCCATTCTGACTCATAATAACCCGATAGGACATAATAGAACTGTGCCATAGGGTTTCCAATGCTATAAATCTTTACAGAAGCAGACTGCCTCATTTTTCTCCTGCAGAAGCTTGTGGTTTCAAACTGCTGACCTTTTGGTTAGCAGCTAAATGCTTTCAACTACTGTGCCACTAGAGTTCCTTCCTCATCTCTATGAAGTCTCTAAAATGCTTACAGGATAAACTCCATGGCACATGACAGATATATAGAACAGACCACAACCTTGCCTCTGGTTATTTCTCTGGCCATGACTTCTGTCATCTATTCCTATCACTTAACTTTGCCATGCATTTTCATAGCTGTATGTGTTTATTTTTGATGTTTCCTTGCCTAGAGCTCTTTTTCCCTTTATCTTGTACAATTGTCACCTCCTCTCAGTAGCTTTTCTAGATAACTTTCCTTTGAAACAGAATTGTTGTTGTTGTTATGTGCCGTTGAGTCAGACCCGACTCATAGCGACCCCTCCTTGGGTTTCCCAGGCAGTATCACTATGGAAGTAGATTGCCCCATCTTCTTTCCGAGGAGTGAAACAGAATTAGTATCTGCAAAAAATGATCAAGGCAAAGGAAGACACTGGGTAGAACACAAGAGTTAAAAGCAACAGAGGTAGATACTATTACATACACAATTCTGCAATAATAGTAATACCATGATCTATGAGTAGATACATAGACATACAAGATTAACAGGTGTGGGAAGGAGAATGGGACTATACGCAGGAATATGTATAGGTTTGACAGAGGTTATTTCTATATATGTATTGACATATGCTGCAAATGTATCCAGGAGTATAGTAGACCATTTGGGGGGGCAAAGTTATGAAATTAAAAAAAATTAATTTCCACTTCCTGTGTTACATGATAAGAAAAAAAAAATAACACTTCTGTTACTTAGAGTGTGGTCTGTGGGCAACACTAGGAAGTTTCTTAGACATACAAAGTATTTGACCTACTGAATCAAAACTTTTATTTCTAACTAGCTTCCATGAAATTTGACACGACTTACGTTTAGGCTTTAAAATTGCTCTTATCACATCAAGGACAGCTTTGAGATGCATTGTCTTATATAGACCTTAAGTTTGGGGTCCTCAAAACCTTCCATGGAGCATCTACTACACAGTGACTTTCAGCACATTCATGTGGTGTGATTTGTATTTTATTTTTTCTTCTTTGGGAAGCACTAGATCTTATACAAATCATAGGAGCTCTGGTAGTATAGTGCCTAAGGCACTTGACTGCTAACCAGAAGGTTGGTGGTTCAAAGCCACTAGCCACTCCTCGGGGGGAAGATGGGGCAATCTACTTCTGTAGTGATGCTGCCTCGGAAACCCAAAGAGGGGTTGCTATGAGTCTGGTCCAACTCGATGGCACATAACAATAACAACAACATACAAAATCATGCTTGAAATTTGGGTGTCTTTAGCATTTAAACAACCAAATTATTTATCTCCAAGAGAAACAGAAGCATTTTTTCCTCCTCTCAGACCATATCCTTTTAAACTTGTATATGCATAAATCACATACATTAGAAAGAATAATTGTAGTTTATGCTTGTATTTTTTGTTGTTCTTATGTTTATAAAGTAGCCATTAGCTAAAAGGGTATTTTTATGAATGTTATAGCAAGATCTTGTATGCAATTGTATATATTTAGGGATAAATTTTAAAAATTTAAATGTATATAAATAAAGGATAATATATCTTTTTTAACTACAAAAACTACCTTTGATTCTTAATGCATATGATAAAATCCCATTACAAGTTATAAATTTATGATTAAATCAATTTTAAAGTAATTGTTTTCTTTAAAAAAGGTATATTGAAAGAGAAAAATAATTTAAAAGGTATATATGTGTGTATATATATATATATATAAAATTAGACACATGAATCAATGGAGGTTAAAAAGTGTTACTACTATTTTTAAAATTTATCATTACTGATTAAGCAAATCTTCTAAATACCCTTTGATCATCAGTTGGTCTAATATGAATTATAAATATTGAGTATATGCATTTAGTATATTTTACTTGTTGACTGATATATACATATAAATATATTTTTTTTCTATATAATGTTAAGGACTATATAATGTTAAGGACTCTATAATGTTAAGGTTAATGACTGAACTGAGAAAGCATAAAACATTTTTATGGAAGCTTTGTATTTCTGTATATATTTTAACTTATTTGTTCATTCATATTGTACTTTATACAGAGAAATTTAATACATCCAATATTTATTTAAAATATGCATTCATTACATCTATAGAGTTGGCTTTCCAATTTTATTAACGAATGATCTGCTAGAAATTTTTATGTTTCTTTTTTCTGTAGTGTGGTTTTTCCTAAAAAAACTTTGGCAGAGGAACTAGTTTCTTAGCAGGACTATTTTTAGGACAAATCTAGCTGTGACTCTTGAGGCAACAGCTTCCTGAGCTATAGGGTCAGATGTACGGTTTTCTCATTACAAATACTGATGCCAATATTTACCTTCAATGTTGATCTAACAAAACAAGTGTGATGCCAGGGACATATGAGGGGTCCTTTTTGCAAAATAAAAAACAAACAGATATAGTGAATGAAACTGCCAACTTTCTTTTCTTTTTTGGATTGCTTTCATTATGGTTTTAATTGGCCAGAGGTAGAGTCCTTTATAATCTTCTCAAATTCATAATGACCAAATGGCCTTGTAGCTTTATGTATGCATTTTCATAACTCAGTATTATATATAAGTTAAATGAAATTGTATTGCTTTGTCTCTGAGTGTGTAAATAAACAGTCACCAGATGTTGATGTTAGCCAAAATTTCAATTCTAAATAGTAGATAATTCTAGATTTTCATGGCCAATTTTCTGAGTGGGAGCTATAATTCTTTTCTTATGTGATAATCCCCTTAATCTAGTACTGTTATGCACTGATAAATAAATTCTTTATTAATTAGCAATGTACATGAAAAAGTGACTTCATTTAATGGAAATGAAGAATTATTCTGATTTCCAATCCAGTAACAGTATTGTTACCTGGGTTTGAAGTAACTCTCACAATGTGAGAGCTTATGTAATACAAACAATTCAAGTTAATAAATATTTGCAGAGTATCCACTGTGAGTCATATAGGGTTCTGGGAGATAGGGGTGAACAATGCCTGCCTTTGAGAAGTAAAGAATTCTAAACATATCACTTTACTACATTGTGCCAATGCTAAGAATTATGAACATGTACCATGAGAGCTCAGAGAAGGGTCCAAGTAGTTCATCCCAAGGTGATTTGGATTAGATGACACCTGAGCTGAGTACTGAAGTGATAGATGAAGAGCAGGAGGAAGGAGAGAGCAGGTATTTACTGGAATGTGTCAGGTAGAGTGTGTGTCATTGATAAAAGCAGGTAGCTTTGGCCAAATATTGCTTGTATCAATGGGGAAAGAGGATCAAATGGCAGTTTGAGATGACTGATGTGTAAAGCAAAATTTCGGATTGCAGACATGAGGCTGGACTGATAAGCAAAAGCTAAGTCACCAAGACCTGATATCCAAAAAGCTTGCAAATTTACCATTGATGGGGAGACAGTGAAGATTTAGAACAAAGTGGTGAAACTGAAGTGTTCAGTTGTCCAAGTCACTTATTCAAGAATACAGCTCACTTAGTGGAGCTAGATACATTCAAATAGCTTCTATAAATAATACTTCTTTTAAGTTAATTTAATTCTCTTATTGATGCCAAAGTTAATAAATTCCATAGGCAAAATGTTTGGTTTCTTACACTAATACACTTAGAAATCATGAAGCCTCTCTTTAAGAAATTAATCTGGTAAAATATGTTAACAAGACTTTTGACATTTTAAACATTTTTAAGTGCACAATTAAGTGATACTAATTATATTCATTATGTTGTGCAGTCATCACCACTATTTCCAAAAGTTTTTTGTCTCAAATAGAAACTTTGTTGTTGTGTGCCGTCGAGTTGGACCGACTCATAGCGACCCCTCCTTGGGTTGTCAAGGCAGTAGATTGCCCAACCTTCCTTCTGAGGAGTGGCTGATGGGTTTGAACCGCCAGCTTTCTGGTTAGCAGTCAAGTGCCTTAAGCACTATGCTACCAGAGCTCCTTAATCAGTAAGCAATAATTCTCCGTTCCTTCCTTCCCCCAACCTTTGGTAGCCACTAATAAATTCTTACCTCTCTGTGCATGCCTCTTCTAGATATGTCATGTAAGTGGTATGATACAATATTTGTCCTTTTGTGTCTGCCTTATTTGATTTAGTATAACATTTTCAGGTTTCATTCATGTTGTGTATCAGAACATCATTTCTCTTATGGCTGAGTATTGTGTTATACACCACATTTTGTTTATCCATTCATCTGCTGATAGACATTAGGATTGAGTTCTCTGTTTAGCTATTGTGAATAAAACTACTCTGAACATTGGTATCAAAGTATCTGTTTCAGTTCATGCAACAGATTTTTAAAGTTACACATTATAAGAATTTTTTTTTCTATTTTCAGTGTTATTGTGCCAACAATTAAATTCAAGTACAAAAATCATGCCATTAAAATTGACAATACCATTGCTTAAAAGGAATGTTTTAGTAATTGCCCATTCTTACTTCACCTGTTGAAGAAGCCTTGTTGAAAACTTGGCTGCTAATTGAAAAGTCGATGTTTCAAGCCCACCAATATCTGCGTTCTACGGGAAGAAAAGACTTGGCAATCTGTTTACATAAAGATTACAGCCTAGCAAACCCTATGGGGCAGTTCTACTCTGTTATATAGGATTGCTATGAGTCGGAATAGACTCATCGGCACACAACTTCACCTATTAATCATATCAGCCGTGTTTATCAGCTGGTGGACAAAAATGAAATAACTCTCCCTGCAGAGGAATATGCCTGAAAATTCTTTGCTATGTATTGACTCAGAGAAAAATTACTAGCAATTTGTTGCTGATCTAAATTTGGATACCTAGACTCTGAAAACTTAATTGAGTTTTAATAGTCATAAAGTAAGTGGCCCGTAGGAACAGAAGCACAACATTGGAACAGCAAGGAGAAACATGAACTCTAGCTATAAGTTTTTACTTCTCTTTCTGTGTTTTATTTCCCTTCCCCACACAAATTGCTATAAATTTTCCACTTGCTGGAAAGAACTTCTCAAGCATTGCTGGGCAATTTAGCTTATTTTCCTCATGGATAAATCTGTATGTAATCATTTTAGCAGGTGAGAGAATTCAAGGAAGTGGTGACTTGCTAGGAAATGAGTTTGCAAGGCTGTGAATTTGTTTTCGTTAGTGGTATGAGTTCCCAAATATCCCATTTCATTTTCATGTAAAGGGTACTTTTCCATCTTGTCACACCTACACTGAGTAAAGCTGACCACTAGGAGGCACTGGTTCCAAACTCTCTTTTCCAGAGTGCATGGAAAACTTCCCCCAATGAACTTTGTGGACACTTACTCATCTTTTCTGTTTTTGTTCTTAAGCTAAGGGTTTTTGCACCCAGTTTCTATTTGCTAGTAGAGATTTTTGTTGTTGTTGTTGTTTAAAAAATGAAGGAAATGTTTAGACTGGTACCTGTTTTCTTAGGTACTGTTTTGTGCAGAGATATGTGTACTTCGTTAGACAAACAAAATTTGATATCAAATATTCATGAAGAAATGCTACTAATACTTTTAAAATAATGATTCTCTCACATTTTATTTTTTTAATCTTAGGTAAAAACGTAAATCGCTAAATAAATCTCAATTGTGAACAGTTGAGGATACTAATTCAAATAGAATCCAGTGTTACAAAAAATGCAAGTGATTTGCTTCAAGAAGAGCTTTCAAATTCAAAAAATCATCAGAGACTGTAAATTGGTGTGTGTATGTTTGTGTGTGTGTGTATGTAGATAGATAGATTAGATAGGTAGGTGAGAATGACAGAATTACCTACAAAAGGATCATTTTCTTACTTGCACATGAAAGTCAGTCTTATTGCTAGCCAGACATTGATATGTAAACCCTACATATCAACACATAAAATTGAACTAGAGGTACCAGTAATGCCAAAGATAATCCCACTCTACATTTTAGGGTAGTAAATAATATAGTTGGCAAAGAATATTAAAAATACCATGGCCTGCCAGAAGAACAAGCAAATAAGTCTTAGAAATACAGTCATATTCACCTTAGAAATGAGAATGGCCAGATTTGTCTCACGTATTTTGATCATGTTATCAGAAGGGACCAGTCCCTGGAGAAGGATATCATGCTTGGTAAAGTAAAGGGTTAGCAAAAAAGAGGAAGACCCTCAATTAGGTGGATTGACACAGTGGCTGCAATGATGAACTCAAGCATAGCAATGACTGTGAGGCTGGCACAAGACCAGGCAGTGTTTCCTTCTGTTGTACGTAGGGTCGCTATCAGTCAGAACTGATTTGACAGCACCTAATAGCATAGTGCCTAAGGCACTTGACTGCTAACCAGAAGGCTGGCGGTTCAAACCCACCAGCCACTCCTCGGAAGGAAGGTTGGGTGATCTACTTCTGTAGTGATACTGCCTCAGAAACCCAAGGAGGGGTCGCTGTGAGTTGGAGTCGACTCAACGGCATTGAGGTTTTTTTTTTTTTTTTTTAATGTAATATATAAATAGCTATCAGGTTTTTTAGATAATTTCAAATTTCTGTTACCAGAGAAAGTATATTTAAAATGCACTTCAAGTTGAAATTATTTGGCTCACTTAAAAACATAATTTTTCAAATTTATCAGATCAGAGTTTGAAACCTGACCCCATCTATTTTTTATTAGGCACCTACTATCGCCAGGCTCTTTTCTAGACTGTGGATAAAGCATAGAATATACAGACAAAAACCTCTTTTCTTACAGTGCTTATATGGTGGAGTGGGAGGGGGCATGCCATAAACAAATACTTCAGATTGTGATTAAGTGCAACGGAAAAAGAAAAGGCAGGTGTAAAGGATTGAAAGTGATAGAAGCAGAGCTGTTGTGTATAGAGAGGCCAACAAAGGTCTCACTGAGAAAGTATCATTGAGCAGAGTTCTGAAGCAAATGAGGAAGAAAGGTATTCATATAACTGGGAAGAGCATTCTAATTATGGGAAGAACAAGAATAAAGGGTTGAGGTCTATTTTAGGAATAGTAAGAGAGCCTGGGTCTGGAATGAAACACAGAGTGATAGTAGATGAGGTCAGAGAGATATGGGAGGTACTTGTAGGATTTTCCTCCAAATGAAACGGGAAGTCATTGGTAGGATTTGTGAAGAAGAGTTTACCTTACCTTTTCAGTTGCATTTAGACTATGTGTGGCTAGAGTAGAAATAGAAAAAAAAAAAAAAAACCTAGTCAGAATAGCTTTTGCAATTCTAGAGAATAGCAGTGCTTGGCTGCTAACCAGAGGTCAGTGGTTTGAGCCTACCAGCCACGGTACAGGACAAAGATGTGGTAGTTTGATTCTGTAAAGATTTACAACCTTGGAAAACAGGGGCACTTCAGCTCTGTTCTGTAGAGTCACTATGTGAGTCAGAATGGACTTGATGGCAGTGAGTTGAGGTGGTGGTGTTGTTGTTGTTAGGCAAGAGACAATGGTTCTGCATGAACTTGAAGTTCCTTAACTTTGCTGAGGCTATTTCCTCATCTTAATGTGGGGATAATGAGACTTAGGTATTGACTTGTTTTGAAGATTAAATGAGAGACATGCTAGATCCATTGCATTCTCCTCACTTTTTATTTCCTCTATCCTTGATGATAATCACCAGTGCTTTGTGGAGCTGATTAATTCAGTGATATTTAGGTTAAAAAAAAAAAAAAAACCACATTATTTCACCCAATCAGAATCATGTCCTGAATTATTGCAAGAGTCAGTCTACTTACTGTTCTCCCTGTCTCCTGTCTTCTCTGTGAAATGTTTTCTACACTAATTATGTTTCTCAAAACAGCTCTGAGTATATGTTTCTTTGCCTGCACAGTCTGCCTCCTATCTGCAAACCTATGATGAGCCCCTGTAACTTTAGCCTAAGATCAGAACTTTTGAATTCAACATTTTAGAGTGTTTGCTGTTTGGCCTCATCTACCCACTATTTAAGCAACTTGGGACTGTTTGCTATTCCCTGGAAGTACCCTGCCCTCCCCTGATGCTTGTGTTCTACTTAGATTCCTCCCATCTACAATGTCCTTTCACATGTAGAAGGTGTGACTCTCAGCCCACACACACAGATATGCAAGGAATGCAACTCTCTTTGATCATACCTGAATTGAGTCCCATTCTGCTGAGTGATGGAAACCTAATCTCTGAATTCTGGGTCTCTTTTGGCCTTCTCCTGTGGTTGCACCTATGTTCTTGGGGATCTTTGTAATATAGTAAGCCATCTGGGGAAGTAGGTAGTTTGAGCCTCAGTTTGGTACTCTGTAGTCATACCTTGGGACTTCGAGGAAGACTGGATTCCACTGAGTTGTTTGTCTTTCAGGTGCTCAGGGACACACAGGACTAATGTCTTCACTTCTGTTCCTGCAGAAGAATGGGACTCATTTCCTCTTGCACATCAGGTTGTACTAGGGGGACTTGTCTCAGACGTAACTTCCTAGACACAGTTTTCAGTCATTTCTACTCAAGAAGTATACCCAAAAAAATTGGGTAAAGGTTTCCAGACTTCAGATCTCTAAGCCCATCTGAGGTTTCTGTCTATTCTTCCCCCTGGGGGTTGGCATAGCCTCTCATTCTTCCAGAGACTCCCATTCCTTCCCATTCTTTACTTCCTTTCCATCTCTTCTCTTTCCTTCCTACTTATCTGGCAGATCTATTCCAGTCTAGGTTGAGAAGTGTTGTCCTTTTGCAATATTCTTCCAGATCTTTCACCCCTAGATATCTCCATTCCACCTTACAGTGGCTTCCCCAGGGCCCTTTTTACTGCTCCATCTAGCTCTTGCTTGAATGGGTTGGGTGGTGAGAGACAACAAGGAGATTCAGAAGGGGATAAAACCTTAGTTTTTTCAGAACATTATTCTGCCACAAATCCTTCTAAATCTGATAAGATCCACCTTCTCCTTTCAGGCCCATTTTGTCTATCAGCTCCTCCAAGTAGCCTGCCCACAGCTCACATCATGGTGATAATCACTCCATCTCCTGCACTCACACAGCATTTTGTATGCCTCCTCTATTTTGTCTCTTATCACCTTTGGAATGATGGTCCATACTTTCATAAGAACCACTACTTCTACAGGGTTTGTTTCTTTTGTTTTGTTTTAATCTTTTAACCATTTATGATGTTGACAGTTGTATTGAAGAAGAGCACAAAATACTAAGTGGAAATGTTTAGCACATCCACTTAGACAAGAAAGCTTTCCTAGTCAATGAATTTTAAGTCACTCCAACCAGAAGATTAGATTTTTCATCAAATTCTTCTCGCCTTCTGAACTTTGTTTTTAGGCAAATGCTGCCCTTTTGGTCTCATATAGTTGACTGTTCTGAGGAGTACTTTCCTTATTGGTGTTACTGTTCACTTTATAGGCCTGTGTTTTGTTTGACTGAAAGGAGATCCCCAGTGGTGGGTTCAGTTCCAGGTTTGAAGGGTGTCCAAGGGCCATAGTCTAGGAGGTTCCACTAACCTCTACCAAACTTTTGAATTTTGTTCTACATTTTTCTCCCACTCTGTCCAGGATTTCTATCATGATCCTGAAGCTTTCATTCTCTGTGTACTGAGACTAATGTTGGCTGATGGTTTTGTGCATATATGTATATGCACAAAGCCATCAGCCAGCATTATATATGTGTGTGTGTATATATATATACACACACACATATATGTACACATATATACACATATGCACAGCCTTAATTATGTTGAAGAACTTCTTTTACATTATATATATATAGGAATATATCCCTTATATTCCCTTATATATATATAAGGGATATATATCCCTTATAGGAGCTCTGGTAGCATAGTGGCTAAAGCACTTGACTGCTAACCAGAAGGCTGGCGGTTCAAACCCACCAGCCACTCCTTGGAAGGAAGGTAGGGCAATCCTACTTCCGTAGTGATAATGCCTCGGAAACCCAAGGAGGGATCGCTATGAGTTGGGGCCGACTCGAAGGCACATGACAACAACAACAACATATCCCTTATATTCCTATTTTGTTGAGTATATTTATCAGGAGTGGGTGTTGGATTTTGTCAAATGCCTTTTCAGCACTGATTGATATGATTATGTGGTTCTTTTTCCTATGTTTGTTTATGTGGTTGATTGTGCTGATTGTTTTCCTAATGTTGAACTATTGTGGTAGTTGATGTTATGTGTCAGCTTGGCTGGGTCTGGTTTTGAGTGGCTGGGCAGCTGGTTGTAGTTATTCCCCATAATGAGACTAGTAATCATCTCCATGGTGGAATCTGCCACGAGCAGCTGAGTAGCTGCTTTAGGGATGTGGTCTGCTTCTAGTATATAGAGAGAAGCTTTGGGAATGGTCTGCAGCTTTTTGGCACTCTTGGACCCTGCATACAGCTGACTCTTCATTTAGCAGCCTGCCATGTATCCTGCTGATCTTGGGACTGTCTCTGGATTTGAACTAGTGGTCTGCTATGTTGTGTGGTAATATTGGGTCTGTGCCATTTTATTTGTTGACCGTGGACTTGTTAGCCTGAGTAGCTAGCAGCTGCCTGAATGAGGAGACACTTCTAGCTCTAGTGAGTCAGACTGGAACCCAGACCCTAGAGCTTGTCACTATGAACTCAGGCTTCTAGCCTCCAAAACTGTAAGAGAATAAACTCCTATTTGTTAAAGCCATCCCATTTGGGGTATCTTCTATTAGGGTGGCACAAAGTAACTAAAACAACCATCTTTGCAAACCTGGTATGAATTCCATTCAGACATGAAATTTGTTTGTTTGTTTTTAATATATTGTTGGATTCTGTTGGCTAGGATTTTGTTGAGAATTTTTGCATCTATATTCATGAAAGATACTGGTCTTTAATTTTCTTTTTTCAGTGGTGTCATTGCCTGGCTTTAATATCAAGGTTATGCTTGCTTTATAGAATGAGTTTGTGAGTACTCCTTCCTTTTCTTTGTTCTGGAATAGTTTGACTAGAATTGGTGCCAGCTTGTCTCTGGAGGTTGAGTAGAATTCTCCAGTGAAGCCATCTGAGCCAGGGTTTATTTTTGTTGGTAGTTTTTTATGGTCTGTTGAATTTCTTCATTTGTTGAGGCTCTGTTCAAATTTTCTGCCTCAGCCTATATTAGGCATAGTGGCTGTGGTGATGGGCTCAAGTATTGTAAGGATCATGGAGTTGGCACGGGTCTGGGCGGTGTTTCATTCTGTTGTGCATAGGGTCACTATGAGTCAGAGATGACTAGATGGCACCTAACAATAACAATAAGAACATGTTAGTTTGGATAGGTGGTGTGTTTCTAGAAATTTGTTCATTTCTTCTATGTTTTCAAATTTATTGAAGGACAGTTGTTCAAAGTATTCTGTTATCTTTTTTGTTTCAGTTAGTTCTATTTTATTTTCACCCATTTCATTTCTTATTAGGATTATTTGCAGAATTTGTTAAATTTGCCAATAGTTTGCAGATTTTATTAATCGTTTCAATTAACCAGCTACTAGTCTTGTTAATTTTTCTACTTTTTTTTCAATTTTACTTATTTCTACTCTAATCTTTATTATTCACCACTCATCTGTCAATTTGTCATACTGTGGTGGCTTACATGTTGCTATGAGGCTAGAGACTATGCCTCTGGTATTTCAAATACCTTCAGGGTCACCCATGGTGGACAAGTTTCAGAAGAGCTTTCAGACTAAGACAGACTGGGAAGAAGGATAAGGCCATCCGCTTCTGGAAAAATTGGACTGTGAAAACTTTATGAATAGCAGTGAAACACTGCCTGATATATTACTGGAAAACTTTATGACTAGCTCTGAAACATTTTTTGACATAGTGCCAAACACTGTTTGATGTAGCATGGGAAGATGAGCCCCTCATGTTGGAAGACACTCAAAATACAACTAGTGAAGAGTTGTGTCCTCAAAGTAGAGTCTACCTTAATGATGTGGGTGGAGTAATGACCTCCATTTCCTGCTGTGGCATGATTCAAAGTGCAAAGATATAGCTCAAATACCTATTAATAATTGGAATATTTCAAGTATGATTCCAGGAAAATTGGGAGTTGTCAAAAATTAAATGGAATGCATAAAGATAGATATCCTAGGCATTAGTGAGCTGAAATGGACTGGTTTTGGCCATTTTGAATCAGATAATCATATGATCATATATATGGTCTACTATGTTGGGAATGAAAAATTGAAGAGGAATAGTTCACATTCATTGTCAAAAGGAATGTTTCAAGATGTATCCACACTACATTGCTGTCAGTGATAGGATAATATCCATATGCCTACAAGAAAGACCAGTTATGTTGCAGCACAATTCACTATAGCAAAGAGATGGAAACAATCTAAATGCCCATCAGTGGATGAGTGGATAACCAAATTATGGTATATGCGCACAATGGAATATTATGCTACATTAAAGAACAATGAGGGATACGCAAATCATCTCACAATATGGATGAACCTGGAGGACATTATGCTGAGTGAAATAAGTCAATCGCAGAAAGACAAGTACTGTATGAGCCCATTACTGTAAAAAGACAGAGAAGGGTTTGCTTGGGAAAGGGAACTCACTTAGTAGATTACCGGGATGGGGAGGGAAGAAGAAGGATTAATTTTGGGCTAGTTGGGGCCTACACGCTAACGTGGATAGGGGGAGGGATATATGGGAAGGATCTATGACCACCATGATAACATTAGGAAGTGGGAGGACACCGAATTGTGCACGTAAGAGATAAAGTCAGATGCTAATACCAACCAATGTGTCCACAATACTGCATTGCCATTAACTCCAAACACCAGGCTACAGATAAACACATAAAAACCTGAGATGATCAGAGGGGTCAGTGAACAGGAGTATACTCTAGACCAAGGATGGATTCAGCTGAGACTAATCTTGCACAGACACCAGTGATACAAAATACTTGCAGTCCTTACAGAAACAATAGAAGACAGACACAGAGTAATCCCTCACAGACAACCAGACACTATGGGAGAGAGATCCAATAGATCTACCACCTCAGGACCATACTACTGAGGGACACCAGACTCAATTGGCACAACAAAACACATAAAAGCCTTGCGCCATATCCTACATTGGTGAGTAGTGACTGGGGTCTTAAGAGCTTTCAAGCAGCCATGTAAGATGCAATTAACAGTCTCCTAGCATCAGAAGCAAGGAAGAACACAAAATAAACAAACAAATAAATAAATAAGGCATTTAGAAGCAATCAGCCATAGGACCTGATGGCCCTCAAGACCAGAAGAACTGGATGGTGCCCAGCTACCAATGCCAACCACTCAGGAAAGGATCAAATCTGGAGATCCTGGATAGAGTGGGAGGGAAAACATAGAACTAAATCCAAAAACTCAATAATGACCATAATTACAGGTCAGATGAAATCTGGTGAGAGCCGCAATTCTATGGCCCTGGAATACATTCAGTACCAGGAATAAAGTGCATCCCCAGGGGCTGGCTCTCAGCCCTGTAGTTAACAAGATGTACACACAAACCACTCAACCCTGGATGACACACCTACATACTCTATGGCAATACACCTCTTAGAGCAATAGACCACAGGACACCAGAGGACCAATATTCAAATTGAAGAAATGCAGGGCAAAAAGGAATGCATAAATATGAGGGGCACAGGGGGAGGGTTATATGGTAGGGAGGGGAGGAGACTGGGTTAGGGTTGGACATGGTAAATGGAGAATGAAACTAAATGTATACATTATGTTGAATGTAAAACAAGCTCTTAAAATAAAAATAAAATTTAAAAAGAACAGTTAATATGACTATTGCTTAAATTTACACACCAACTGCTAAAACCAAAGATGAAGAAATTGAAGATTTTTACCAACTTCTGAAGTCTGAAATTCACCAAATATGCAATCAAGATGTATTGATTATTACTGGTGATTGGAATATGAAAGTTGGAAACAGAGAAGAATTATCAGTAGTTGGAAAATATGGCCTTGTTGATAGACGTGATACCAGAGATTCAATGATAGAAATTTGCAAGACCAACAACTTATTCATTGGAAATACTTTTTTCAATGACATAAATGGCAGCTGTACACATCAACCTTGCCAGATGAAATCCACAGAAATCAGATCGACAATACCTGTGGAAAGTGGTGATAGAGAAGCTTACTATCTTCAACCAAAACAAAGCTGGAAGCTGATGGTGGAACAGACCATCATTTGCTCATATGCAAGTTCAAGTTGAAGCTGAAGAAAATTAAAACAGGTCTACAAATGCCAAAATTTGGCTTTGATTATATCTCACCTAAATTTAGAGACCATCTGAAGAGTAGATTTGACACATTGAATAGGATGACTGAAGACCAGAGAAGTTGTGGGACAACGTCAAGAATATCATACATGAATAAAGCAAAAGCTCATTTAAGAGACAGGAAAGGAAGAAAAGACCAAAATGGATGCCAGAGAGACTTTGAAACTTGCTATTGAATGGTGAATAGTTAAAGCAAATGAAAAAACTGACAAGATACAAGAGCTAAACAATTTTCAAAGAGCAGCTCAAGAAGACATAGTAAATTGTTATAATGAAATGTGCCATGATTTGGAGTTAGAAAACCAAAAGGGAAGAACACAATTGACATTTTTCAAGCTGAAATAACTGAAGAAAAAGTCAAGCCTCAAGTTGCAATATTGAAGTATTCTATGGGCAAAATATTGACTGATGGAGGAAGCATCAAAAGAAGATGGAAGGAATACACAGAGTCACTGTGCCTAAAGGAATTGGTCAATGTTTATCTATTTCAGGAGGTAACATATGATCAAGAACCACTGGTATTGAAGGAAGAAGTCAAAGCTGCACTGAAGGAATTGATCAAAAAAAAGCCTCTAGGAATTGATG